>NW_027273883.1:9310000-9870000 GCF_046630095.1 Trachinotus anak | reverse complement strand
AAAGACCTGAAACCCACCAAAATCTCATCCTTAAAATACTTTGAATTTTGCTTGAACAATATTTTGTTGTGCTACAAACCAGACTCACTGACCTAATTATGTTCCTTTGACATGATGTTCCACATTTTTTGAAGACCCCTATCTCTGACTTTATCCTTATTACGGGTTAAACTTTGTTCTTCTTCTATTATCTCAGCAGGTTTTTTCCAAATCAGGCGAGTTTATGTGACTCTAATGAAACTAATACAAATGTGACTGTAATACAACAAGTCTGCAAAAACTGTATTTCTATCCAACACTTTCCAAAACAGAAGTTACATAGTGCTTTACAAAGTAAAGAAAGGAGACAGCTACTTAAAGAAGCAAGGAGACAAAGAGCCCAGACAACAAAAACTTTAGAATAAAATAAAAAACTAGAAGGGGTGAAAGGGGTCACTTGTCACAACAAATTCACAGAAAATTATCATCCAACTATGCAGTTCCCATCTCTCTCTGTGGAGTGTTTTAGCATCTTTCAGCTCATTGTTTTGGTTCTCAACCCACAACTTTACTGTTTTGGTCCACTCATCAGTGTTGTTCATAGCCACAGCAGGCAGTTTTTCTCAGCAAAAAATAAAAATGTTATCTAGCACCGAACAACACAGAGAGGCAAAAGTTAGGGAATAGCTTATGAATAAAGTGGAACATTTAGCAGCTAAAAAACATATATTTTGCTTGGGAGTCAGTGAAGAAAAAGTATTGGTCTTAGTTTCACCAAGAGGCCTGAAACAAGACTCCAAACGAATTATGATGTTGCTCTGTGTCTGCTGGTTGTGTAAATAAGCAACTGTGGGCTAACAAGTTTACCATATCAACTTCATGGTGATAATATGTCAATATTGTATTTGCAGCCTGTTTACACTGCGCCCAAGTGGTCAAAAAAAAAAAAAAAAAAAATCTGTTATTGCGGCTTTAAAGATGGTTTTTAAAGATGTGAACTGATGTAGCCTCTCTGAGACTTTGCGGGAGGCTGTTTGAAAGTTGCAGCAGAACAGCAAAAGCACAATCACCTTTCAGCCTTGACCATCCTTGATCGAGTATAAGTGTGTGAATCCTTCCATCTTTGTAGTGTCCTAAAGACATAAGAAAACCCTGTCCCTAAAACCCGGCACACTCTTTCAACGGTTGACTGAATTATCAAAAGCCTCTGACTCATCAACACACCTGAGGGTTTGCAGCAGTAATGGTCTGTTTGCTAAAACTAGTCCAGGCCTACACTTTCCTGCTTGTGGAGGAGCACAACTGAGGTTCCCTTTGAGCGGTGAATGTGCTCTTGTTAAGATGTGATTGTGTACAGTAACTCTGTGCCCCTATTGTATGTGTTAACTATTGTCACTGATAGCTGTGTGATCCATCATCCACACTGGGGTTTACGGGTGGCCTTTTGTGGGAGAGAGGTCCTTTTGTTTGGCCTGTTGTGTCCACTCAAAATAAAGTGTGTTTTTGTCTTCACACATCTCTGTGCTCTATCAGTGCACCAGCATCTTTAGTAAACAAAGTGCATTCTGTCTTTCAGCTTGGTGAGATGGGTGTTAGTGTGTCTATATTGATTTAGTCAATATCTATGGGCTCCATGTCTTATTTTGTGTGCTGCTCCTCACTGTGTGTGTGTGTGTGTGTGTGTGTGTCGGCTACCTGAATACCTGCGTATTTGTGCCATATCTGCTTGAGTCTGTGTGTTTACTGTGCATGTACAATCCATTACAATCTGTGAGCGTCTGTATCTGACAGTCTGTGCATGCATGTGTGTGTAAGAGTGTGTGCGTATGAGGAAGAGTATTCCCTGGGCTGCTAGTTATAATGTTTCTGGGGGTGATGGGGGGAACTTGAAAGCCCTGCGCTGCCCAAATCAAAACTAACAAGGAAATGATGGGGGCTCCTTTATCTCCTCTCTGGCCTGGGGGGCCGAGGGGGGCGAGGATGGGAGACTAGGGAGGGAGGGAAAGAAGAGGAGGAGGAGAAGGGAGGGAGGGAGGGAGACAGGGAGGGGAGGAGGAGGTGGAGATGGGGAGGGGAGGGGAGGGTGGGGGGGGGGCAGCCTGGCTTCCTCTTTGATTTGTAAAAAATGCATTACCTCCGAAATCAAACGGAAAATTACTGCGCCGAAGCAAAACACACAGAGCAAGAGAGAGGGAGAGAAAAAGGAGATGGGTGGGGTGGGAGGGAGGGAGGGAGGGAGGGGGAGAAGACGGTGGATAGGTGTGTGTGAATAGGAAGGAGGTGGGAAAGAGGAAAGGAGGATTCACCTGTATAGATATGCTGTTGGATCGGAAAAGGGAGGATGGGTATAGATTTCAGGCGTTGTGTAGGTGGTATGAGAGGTAGCTGGAGAGACCCTGACAGATAGGAGCACACATATATATCATCCTCAGAGGAGACTTATACATGCTGTGGACCGCGAGAATATGGAAAATGAAAGAGATGATGCACTACTCATGACCTGTACCCACAGGGAACAGGAAACTTATAGATTACTACCTCAAACACAAAGAATATCTTATTTTTTAAAGCCTCACACCAATCTCTGCAGAGGCCTTCAGTCAGACGAGCAGGGTAGATATCAGCATATTAATGGAAATGTGTACATTTTGAAATGGAGCCGTTTCTAATTGTGCGAGGGCCGATGAATGACGAGCAGTACGGTGAATACAAAGTGATCTCTGCTACAGCCTACATGTAGGGTAGTTTTGTGAAAAATCCCACTTGAAAGTGAGTAGCTTTGTGTGAACATATGAGTTACGGCTGTCATTTGAACCCTTATGATAACTTTGTCTCATTATGGGAAAGTGAGTGCAGGCAGAGACTCAAGACACAGAGAGAAAAAGATGGAAAAAAAGGAATGATAACATGAATGATAGGGAGGGAAAAAATACGTGAGTGAGATAGGATGAATGCCAACTCTATATTTGAAGACAGAAGGAGCGGCTTGAAAACAAGAAAGATGAAGAGAGGGAGGAGAGAGCGAGAGGGGCCACAATCCAAAGGCTAGAAGCAGGGTGAGAGCGAACGAGAGATGGATAGAAAGAGAGGGTCGGTCAGAGAGTGAGAGGGAGAGAGAGAGAGAGAAATGCCTGGAGTTAGCAATAATAATTTATACAAACACACCTTAATAATTCACGTTCCATTTCAATGCTGGAGGGAAAATCCAAAATTCACAGAGCATAATTAAATAGAGGCAGAGAGTGAAGGGAGAGATAGAGAGGCCAGTATTAAAGATACCAGTGTAGCAGCAGGGCATCTCTTCCATCTGAGCTTTGTAAAACAACCCTGATGAAACTGTGATATCCAAACTAGATCCCGTCTCATAGTCCCCTCTCTCGTCATGGAAACGCTGAAATCTCCTCACCGTCTCCTGTCAGCAGACGTCTATATGCATTTATCGAGCAGACGTTATCGTTATTAGCTGCCATTTAATAAAGCAACCGTACCCGCCCCTCAATCACACATGCACACACTATTGTTCACGGAGCGTTCAGATCACTTGTTAGCAAATAAAAGAAAAACAAAATATCTGAGTTCTTGCGGATCTGAGTTTGTTTTTATTGTCAGAGAGAAAAGTTAATCACTGTTGCCTCATGAATGTTCACTGCACATCAGTATATTTGTTTTTCTTTTACTTTCACATGATAATATTATATAACCTGAAGCAGATTTCTGTTTTTTTCTTTCCTTTTTGTGATGTTGTTTAAAAACTACAAGAAAGCTAAGTACATTTTCCCAAGTACTGTATTTGTACAGTTTTGAGGTATTTGCCCTGTATGAAATTTCTATTTCTATTTCATATGTCCACTACATATCAGAGGAAAATTGTTTTAACTAGTTACTTTGCAGATCAAGATTTTACATTCAAAGCTTGTAAAATATTATGCATTGTTATAGATCAACTACCCAACAGCATATGAAGCTAGATTTCGCCTCACCTCAACCAACCATAGCAATAACACATTTATGCATCACCTGTAATAATCAAAAAATATAATATAGCCTGTAACTAGCGTGGGTAAGTTACATTTTGCCTGCATAATGAATGATTATAGTTTTTAAACTTGAAGTACATATATTTGATGATGTGTTCATACTTTTACTTTTGCTTATATTGTTACTTTTACTTAAGTAATTACATATTTTTCAGTATACAAGTACTCAGAAAACATGACCTCGTAAAACAATAGAAATAATATACACATATGTGAATAATAATATAATAAATATACTGTTTCATCAGTAAAGTACATGACTTCTTACATCTGCAAGAACTTACTTTGAACCGTCTTCGCTGTCACAAAAATGGCTACTATCGTGAAACACAACTCAAATCTTTTATAATTATGCAACCAGAAAAAGTCATCAGATAAAAGATATTTGACGTGAAGTATAGCCCTTAAATCATCATGAGTAAAAACTAAAATGGACATAATTTTCTTTCTCACCTAAATCACATAACAAGCAAAGTCTTTTCTATTCAGAGAGACCATTAAACTAACCCTTAGTGGTTGTGTACCTGAACACAATTTAGAGATTTTTGACGACTACTACAAACTCCGCTCTGGAATAACCAAGCAATATTATATATTAAAAACAATCCCGTTTTTAATGGATGGTATGGCTCAACTTCAAAAGCCTATTTAACTCCTCCTGTTCATAAATGCACTATAGGGATGTCCACCCTGTTGCATCAGACACAGCATCGGTTAGCCACACAAGATTACATCCATCAAACACCTGCTCTCTACCAAAATCATATGAAACACAACCTTGCCATATTTCACATTGATTTAAGGTATGTTTCTGAACTCATGTTGTGTCTTTAGACCCTTATGCAATACCTCAGTTTTCAACAAAGTTTCTGCTCTTCAACTTCAACGTCAGCTCACTAAAATAAACCTGCTGTGTAGCTGACTCTGGCTTTTAGCAAATCATTTTCTAAGAAATGCCATTTCATGTCAAGTCAGCTAATCATTGTTTGACTGACTTTCCTTCCCCTCTGTGCCATCTCTTTGTTTTGTCACAGGTGTTGTGGAGGTATGGACTGTAACTGCGTCAGTGATCTGCTGCTTCCCCCGGTGCCCGCCCTCTGGACGCCAGGTTTGTGCTGCTCATCATGCTCAGATTACCAGAAGTGGGAGATGTAATTTTGACCTTGTGTTGTTGTGTCAGGTCTGCTTGATGTCTGATTAGAGTTTTTATTAAAAAAAAAAACAAAAAAAACAAAAAAACAGTGAAAGAGCATAAATCTTTAAACATTTCTTTTAATCTAGACCCAGGTCATGTGTGTAAATTGGTTAAAACCAGACAACCAAAACAAGCAAATATAGTTCTGATAAAACTTCACAAACATCACCATCATCATCAGAATCACACGTTAAAATTCATCTAAAAAGATTAGCCATACACACGCACATTGCTAAACAAATTGAGCCTCTGGTGGTAATTGGTTGTATGTCTAATGGTTTTACAAGGCTAGTTAGTGCCAGATTCACTTTGGGATGAGTCAAAAAGCTACTTAACTCCATCAGTGATGTGCATACAGTCGGCTTTTAGAATTCAGACCCGAGCAGCATCAATCAGACCTCTCCCAGCGAGCTGTCATCATCCCACTGACCAATCTGTTGAGGCTAGAGGGCATTAGTGCAGACTAACATTGCTCAAGGCACGCGCTGTGATATTAAACACATCATCCCTCACCTCCATCACTCATCAGTCATTCAGACAGCAACAAACCCCCCACCACCACCACCACCACACACACATAAACTCACACCCCAAGCCCCCACTGCCTAGCGAGCAGCGGGACAAACGACAGGCCCTAACCTCACCCTCCTCTCTTTCCCGCTCCCTCTGCCCAGGGTTCGCTTTCCCAGACTGGGCCTACAAGCCCGAATCGAGCCCCGGCTCCAGACAGATCCAGCTATGGCACTTCATCCTGGAGCTGCTGCAGAAGGAGGAGTATCAGGGGGTGATCGCCTGGCAGGGGGACTATGGCGAGTTTGTCATCAAGGATCCAGACGAGGTGGCCCGACTGTGGGGGATAAGGAAATGCAAACCTCACATGAACTATGACAAGCTGAGCAGGGCACTGAGGTATGACAGGAAAACAGTGTTACGCTGGTGTGTTTGGGGTCTGTGCACGTGTTTGTGCATGACGTGTTGAATGTCAAACAGTGATGGTCACAGATAAATGTTCATCAACCCACGGTTTACATAAATTGTTTACTCTTCTGTGGCTGAGTCCTCACTTGCGCGTCGCTTTTCCATTTTGCTAAAGATGGAAAGATAAAGGTGGGACTTTTCCTAGAGAACGTCAATACCCTCAATTTCTCCTTATCTGTGGACATCCTAATGGAAAGTTCACCATTGAGCTGCCAAATAAAAAATTCAATAGGGATTTCAAAATTAAGCCCAAGTCTGAAATTGCCTGGACTTCATCTTCAGAACAGGGAAACTGCTCACAGAACTTGCCGATGGCGATTAAAACAATACAGTTCACACTCCATACCTTCAACATTTTACACCCCCAACCACACATGCAGTTTACTTATGCAAATACTAGCTACCCTAACTTGGTCTCCTACCCCAACCCCCCCTCCCTCTGCTTTCCTTTGGCCTCTTTTTAATGGGGGCTGTCGTCAGAGTCTAATTGTTATGAATTGGCTGGGGCCACAATTAGCCTTCTTAATTAGCCTTACTTAATTGCTCAATTAAGGGCCACGGCACAATTGCCACGCATAGCAAAACACATACACATCATTGCACTGAGTGCAGCCACTGTGGATACATGCTGATACGTACATGCTGCTGTGTTTGTTGATATAATGCGCCTGCATAATGAGGTGCTGCTCACCGGTGTTTAATGCTGAGGTTGTCTAATGGGTTCTGTGTTTAATGCACTTTCTGTGGTCACTTTAACGGGAAAAAAAAAAAAAATCTAAGCACTCAAATAAACGGTGTTTGAGATTTATACTATCTCACAATAAAACATCCGCTGGTTTTTCAGTTTGCAGCATCCCCCCCCCCCCCCCCCCGCCCGTGCCCACACGCTTCCCTTTAATCCCCACCTGAGCACTCAGCTCCTTCACCTGAACCAGATGGCTCCATGTTTTGCCTTCACTGCCGATCAGCCTGGCATCCTGGCATACTGAACACTGTGACACCTCAGTGGGTGGCACAGGAAACTGGCATGACGACGGCTCGACATGCCCAGTGGGAGACACCTGAGGTCGTTACCGTGGAGACTTCTCTTGTCCCACCTCTTTGTAAATGTGCTTTGCTGTTGGAAACAGTGACCCTTTCTCATCGTCATGTACATTTACATGACAGTTTCAGAGATGATTCAAATTAAATACCAGAGTGAAAACAATAACACAATTCTTTTGATACCTCTCATCAATTATTTAGATTATTATTTTCACTTTAACAGTGAAAAATGTTTCTGAATAAAATCAATTTTTTTGCTCAGTAGAACTACACCTTTTTTCTAATTTCTCAAAATGATAAATAGTCCTGTGCATGATGAAAGGATTATTTTATTTTGTTGTTTTGTTCTGTAGTTCACTGCATGTTAAGGGTTTCAGAAACTTGAAGGGGTTTGGCTTTTTGACTTTTTGTCTGTTAAAAGCTGAATAAAATTTCCCTCTACAGGAGCATATTGTGTTGAATCAAGGCAGTCAGACATGAATTGATTTGAGGAAGGAGGAGTTGAATAAAAACAGTGGGAAATCAGCATAGCTCTCGCCCCACAGCGCTGAAGTTGTTTACTTATTCTCTTCTGTTGGTGATGAAATACAAAACCTTGATGTGAGCATTGTATTAATCCTCCTCTCCTCTTTTCCTTTTCCTCTTCCCTTTTCCTTTATCTTTTATCCCCTCACTCCATCCCTGCTTCGATATGCTGTCCTCCTCCTTTGCAGGTATTACTACAACAAGCGCATTTTGCACAAAACCAAAGGGAAACGTTTCACGTACAAGTTTAACTTCAGTAAGGTCGTGCTGGTGAACTACCCCATCCTGGACATGGCCAACTCTCCCTTCTTTCTGGCCCAGAATCACTTCAATGGTGGCTCCACCGCACCAGACTGCACCCCAGAGGTACGAAGGGTAGGATGGAGGGACTGGGAGAGAGTGGAGGGATATATTTTGGTATATTATGTGATATAAAAAATGCAAAGAAAATGAACATATATTTATAGTCTGACACATTTTCGAGAAATGAGACTTATACAGACTGAAATTTAAACTATATCCATATTTCTTTTCTCTGTGGCAGGTAATAATTAAAGAAAGGTATTTAAATACACAGGGAATAAAAAGAGGAGAAACCTGCCACACAGAAAGTAAAAGGAGAATTGGCAGGACACACAATTCTTTTTTTTTATTAATAGTGATTTAATTCAGGTAACTGAAATCCATTTCTCTTTAGTTATTTTGCTGTTGTATTTCTCAGGCCCCTGCTGTGCATTTGATTTTGAACAAGAGGATTTGTGGTATTCACCATATCTATCTTTTATTCACGATCTCTAATGGTGATCGTAATAGAATACAACTCACTTATTATTTGCCCTGTGAGATTGTAAAATTTTTACAGAGATAAATTGTATCCGAACCCAGAAAGAGGGAAGCAGGAACAAAAATGTTATAATTTAGTTCAAAAATAATGATTTTACTCGCAGGTTTATTGAAGCGATCAGATATTTATAGAAAATAAAACAATGAACAAATCCATTTCATGTTTCTACGCTAAATTATGGACATACAAATTGTTTCAGAAGACTCTATTTTTTTTTACTTTGATTTAAGTGCTAGTGTGCAGATAATTTTATTTCAAGCAACTAATGTCCTAGAAAGTGCACATAACTTGAAAGTACAGTAAGACAGAATCATCCATCATTTGTCTGTGCCATCCTTAAGATGGGATAAGGAGACGCACACTCTGAAGGCGACAGTGGAGGGGGACGGTTTTAACTTGTCCTTAAAACAAAAGAAGACGTTATCCCCTCCTTCTCTCATCCCCGTCTCCGATGGCGTATCCATCTGTCATCGATTGAAAATGAAAGAAATAGAAAGCAAAGGGGTCGCGTCAGATCAGATCAATGGCGGGTCATTAATGCGGTTTGTTAAGCAACGCAGATCTCGCAGCTTGGGAGTACAGTCTCGCCTTTCAAACTTGGGGCTGTGGGGTGAGAAATACTATTGATCCACAGTCCTGCAAGGGGAAAAAAATCCCCCTTTGTCCCCTTGATTCCTGAGATTCAACTGTTCCATTTATTTTCTTTTTTTTTTTTTTTTTACCTTGTCTCCTTCTCCTTCACGTATTTTACACATCGACACACATACACACTCACAGCTGCCCCACATCCTGAATGGATGTAGGGCAGTCCTATTCGTCCTGTGTCCCTTCACACAAACTGGCCCACAATCCCTTTCTCTTTTCTTGTCATTTATCCTTTGTGCCCACACTCTTAATCGCTGGTCCCCATTTGACTCTGTACTCTTCCTGCCTTTGAGTCTCTGAGCCTCTGCGTCCTCCTACCTCCCTTTATACCCCGACTCCCATGGCACCCATTTTTATCCTGTCCTTGCTGCGACTGTGTCACTGTTTGCATCACACTCTGCAGGGTGCTGCTGTCAACATGTGACTTTACTCCACTCCTAACACAGCAGCGCCATAAGGTCGGATTTGTAGGAATACATGTGCTTTATTTAGGAAGTTATTTTCATGGCACACACTCATTTTTTAAACCTTTTTCCGCTCTCTTTTTCTTTAATCTCCCTCCTTGTTGCTCAGGCCATACAGTCCCTGTTTCCCCGTTTGCCAGACTCCGGCAGAGGAACATCCCTGTTTGATCGAGGGACCACAGCACCAGGGCCTGAAGGAGACAAGCTGAGGCTGGACACATTCCCTTTCCTCAGTTCAGGTGAGCCGATAGAAGGAGAAAACTTTGTCAAAAACTTTAGGTTGCCAGAGCAAAAACAGGAATCTTTTAGTATCCCGGAGACAAAGGCGTCTTCATGAGGAAAAAGACAGCTTGTACAGAGGGTGTGTAGGCAGTGTGTACACAGAAAGTAGACCTCCTTAAACAAAGGGAGGAGGAGAAGGTAGAGGGGAAGCAGGAGAGCAGAGAGGCGATTGAGGATATAGGGAGGCTTGAGCATTTATTGTTAAAGGAAATAAGAGAGATGGCTGTCCCAGCGCACCCCGCAGTGAGGCTGTGCTTCAGGTGAGAGAGGCCAGGTTAGCTTGTGAATTATGCACATCAGCGGTGGTAAGAAACAAGTCAAAGGCTGGAGAAGTCACCCGCCCTTTCAGTGCGATTGTTCGCATTTTGTCCTCCTCTTTTCCCTGCACGATTTGTGCACGTTTACGTGGTTGACAGTATGCACTGTACGTGTGTTAATGCATCTGCCTTTGTTTGTTTTTCCCGCACGCTCTGAATATACGTGCATCAGAATGTGCGCGACTAATGTGCAGCGCTAGAGAGAGGTAGCATGTAAACAGATCTGCTCACACACATGCACTCCTCATCACACAACCTGCAAACCCCCCCCCTGCCTCCCTCCCACCCCCCCTCCTACCCCTCACTTCTTCTCCCTCCCCACTCTGTTTGTCCTCAGGTCCTATTCCCCCCTTCTTCCCTTCTCACCCTCCTCTCCCTCCCATGTGTCCCCGCTGTCCTAATCCCTTCCCAGGCAGGAAGGCCCTAATTGAGGGTGCAGGCTTCAGTTTGTGGCCTGTGGGCGCCCATTACTGTGTTTTCATAAGCAAGTGAGGCCTGCCTGACTGATTCAATATTCATGTGTCTGCCAGCTACTCCTGGCCCAGCACGCAGAGACTTCACCACTGTCAAATTAGCCCTGCATAGTAAATAACAGAGTGAAAGAGAGAGAGAGAGTGTGAGGAAGACTGGGAGAGATGGAGGGCGCAGCAGAGAGGGAGAATCTTTGAGTTGGTTGTCAGTTGGAAGGAAGTACAGTAGGGTTGAGAGGCAATGCTTTTGTTTGTTCATTAAAATTAAATTCCAGCATCACCTCAAATTTACCCCCTTTTTCTGTTATGAAGTGATGCTTACAAGGAACTTAATTGAAATATGGTGCAGTATTTAATTTGCTACACCTTAAGGATTTAGCTTAATCTGAAATGATACAATGACATCTCAAAACACGGGCGGGGGGGGTGACAAGAGATTGACAGTTTACAAGTTTTCTTCCTGTCAGTTATTTAACCTCTGGAAGTACACAGACTAGTCTGCTAATGCATTCTTTATTATTTCTCCAATAGATTTTTCAACAAAGTGACTGTCCCCACTGTGTTTATGTGCAGTCAGAACAGCAGCAGCATGTCTCCAAACACTTCCTCTTTAACATACTGGAATAACACACCGTTTGGAAGATGTAAACTGTGCTTGATTAGTTGCTTTATTCTTTATTTTTTACTGCAGTGCAGAATCTTTGTGATCACATCTGGTTCGCAGCAGTGTGAAGTGGGTGTACTACACAGTACTGGCATGCATAAATGAACCATCAGATTTTTGTTGAAAGCAACCGTGCCAGAATTGGCCCCTGTGGCTTCTGATTAGAATTGCTAATACCGCTGAGCATAATTAGTGAACATTCTTGGATGTTGTATGTCAAGAAACCTTTGGCCCTTCTGAGTACTAACCTCCATCTCTGGATTTTCTCTGTCCTAGGTGCACCATGCTACTCCAAACCCCCGTCCCTGCTGGGCCCTTACCCTCGCAACCCACCCTTTGACTACCCCTGGGGCTTCAACCCCTACCTCCCAGGGGCCTTCTCTCTCAATAACTGCCCCAAACTGCCCCCTGGCTCCCTCTACCCCTCCCAGTTTTACCCCAACCCTTTGCAGAGCAGCCTTTCCCAGCTGCCTCACCCCTTCTCCTCCCTGCTCCCCCCAGGGGAGGCAGGTGGGGGTGAGAGGGGAGCAGCGGGGCAAACTGCAGGGACGAACGGCACAGCGGGTGGTCAGCCAGCCAGACTCTGCCTGCCACCTTACCCAGGGAGCCTGTCGCTGGGTCGGACGGACATTGGCAACGGGGCAACACTTGGGGAAAGTGAAAGGGCGGAGACCAATCCTCCAGGCACAGGGCTGAGTCTTGGGCTGGGTGCGGTCGGGCTTGGAGCTGGGACTGGGACAGACCGACAGAGCCCCACAGAGAGGAGAGGGGGGGTGAAGCAGGACCCGGAGTCGGACTCAGACCTGGAGATCACAGATCTGAGCGACTGCAGCTCGGAGAATGAAAACGAGCATGAATTTGGCATCAGGAAGGATTCCAGCCTGGCGAACCGATCACAGATTGTGTTGGATGGAAAGAAAGGGAGCGTGCTGCCACCCATCTCCTCACTCCCTCCGCCAGTGTCCCCGCATCCTCTGAAGAGCCTGATTCCCATCACTCCTCCTCCGCCGTCCCTGGCTCCATCACTTTCCCCCTCCATGGCTCTGCATGAAAGACACAGGGAGACAGAGACTCTCAAAATGATACACAGCTAATACATTTCCTCCTGCATGCACCATCTTGCCAGTCTATGCTCTGATAACTCTCTTCTTCTCTCCTTTCATTTCTCTGCAACACTTTTCTGCTTTAAATGATCAACTCTCCCATCAGTCTTGATAGACGCTTTTTGCAGGAAAGGCAGTTATGCTCTTTACTCCTAAAATTACTGTTTCCCTGTTTGCTGTGTAAGTTTTTACTTGCCTACAGTCCATTACGCTACCGACTTACCCATCTCAGAACATATGGGGCGTACAGTTTTAAGGGTATCGCTGTCTGTGTCACCATCCTATCCTTTCTGTTTTGATCTCTCACACTAAATGATCGCTCCATGGTTTGCAGACTTGTTTACACGTTGCCAGCAGTACTCTACAATTTGCTGTCCACAGCCGAGCTATGATAGAAGGCAGTGAGGTAGTAAATTACAACACAGCAATGCCTGCCATGGCCAAACATTAACAAACAACATCCTCACACTAACGGAACAGAAGAACAAATAATGCCCAGATCGATCCAATTTTACAGATTTGTACTGTAATTCTTGAGATTTGGACTATATATACAGTATTAATCAGTGTGACTTTTGAGACATAGTCAAATACTGCCACCTAGTGGTCCTTTCAAGCAACATCTCCCTCAGAGAGAGCGTCTCATCTCCGTGGTCCTGTGCTTGAAACTGTTGCCCCTAAGTTTATTTTGCACTTTTATATGATACCATTTCTTGCAGGTTAATTTAAATGTTACAAATCCATATTTCTAATAGTGCTAACTGTGGTAGTCCGTGAATATTTATTTTGTCCTGTGGTTCAAGTATTTCCTGCACATTTTCTAAAAGGAAAGAAAAAAAGAGCAGAGGGAGCTGGGCCAATCTAGAAATTTGTATGGATATTTCTGTGTATATATTTTAATATGGTGTACATTACATTTAATTATTATTCACTATGATAAGATTTAGCTGTATTGTTGTGATTTAATTCAGTATTTAAACATGTTGGAAAAATTATAAGCTTAGGTGTATCAAAGTTTAAATTATTAATGGCAGAAGATCTGCACTCTGAAGATGTTTTTCTATGATGAGGACAGAGGTCACACTGGGAATTGTCTCTGATTTTCTCAACCCCAGTTAATTGTGCCCTTTGGTCATTTTTGCCAGATGCCCAACGTACAAACCCTTTGGGTTCAAATATATGCCGGTAGACTTATTTTTATAGTTAGCATTCACCCAGTGTAACTGTACTGTAATTAGTCAAATGTGAATAATATTGGTCTTCGCATTTTCTTTTTTAAATCCTCCCCCAAAAATCTGTTTTGATTATTTTTCAATCAATGCTTTTTGTCCATGCCAGCAGCAGAGCAATTCGGTTTGCTTAAGGACATTTAACAGTGGAAAAAAATATTCAAAAACTGTTTATCTGTTTCTGACCAACATCCTTTCTCCGGCCCAGTTTCTCAGCACAGAGTGAACAATAAACCATATTGTACAGCTTCATAGCCTTTATAGCCTATGGTTTGTCAAACAGTGGCGGTATACGATTAGTTGTGAAAGCTCTATTGTAAAGTTAATGTAAAGCTCTATGTTTGTTGAGTTGCTACAGGAAAGGCCTCCAGTCACCTCCATGTGGACTTCACCGACTAACAGCTGTAAATACTGTTTCCTTTGTGTGTGTATGTGTGTGTACACATCCAAAAATGACAATGCAGTGGTTTTACCTGTCATCTCTCTTTGTTTTACTGTAAAGAAGAAAAATTGAAAGTGCAAAAAAGAAGAAAAAGATTAATATCTTCAAAAGCAATAAACATTATTCTGGATAGTGGACTGTTGTTGACTGTGAGCTTGTTAAACTGACTCATTGTGTCATGGTGAGCAATGAAAGGGAAGGTTGCTCTTCCATCAAATTTCTCTTTGAACTTCATTACAGCTTTCCCATCACATTTTTAGATATTTACCTATTCATAGCAGTGAACAAACCTTGCTAATATTTTCACCACAGACACCACAGTATATTTAGAATATTTGGAATGAAACTATATTTTTCTGTCTGATCACTTTATATCTCCCATAGTTAGTAAAATACCATATAAATAAACCAGACGTGACTGCTAATATCTGACAAATTTCAGGATCTTTCTTTGTTTTGATAACAAAAACTAAAGTTTCTTTTGCAAACCTACAAATATTGAATACCAGAAAGACATTAAATAATTAGCATTAGAGCT
Source organism: Trachinotus anak (assembly GCF_046630095.1). Lineage (NCBI taxonomy): Eukaryota > Metazoa > Chordata > Actinopteri > Carangiformes > Carangidae > Trachinotus > Trachinotus anak. The sequence continues at coordinate 9,855,244 of NW_027273883.1, read as the reverse complement.
ACAATGACAAATCAGAATTAAGAAGTATGATTTGATCACAACAAACAGCCCATTTTTCCACTTAATCAGATTAACAAAATATTAATTGAATTGAGACAGTTGATGTTAAAATTAATATATAGATTCTTAAGCTGATGGTGTCATATACGTGTATAACTTGAAAAGCACAGCACTAAATAATCAGTCTCAAACACAATGCGGTATAAATAGTGAATCAAATCACTTTATAATTTAATATAATTGAATTTAGAAATTATGTCATAAACAATAAGGAGATTCGTCACTCTTTGTTGTTCAGTTGTGTGTTTAACTTGTTCTCCAGTTTTAAGGACCTTTTCTGATTTCAACATTTGACAAGCCACAGAGAGATTAGGACAATAATAAGAGTAAGAATCATTTATAGATTAAATTACAAACAATTGTACCAACACTGATGGACATAAGAGAGAATGTAAACTTTACAAGGACGGATGTGAGGTGTCATAACTCTATAGACACATGTATTTTATTATTTGAACACCGATCTATACAAAGTCTGATGGACTCTTATATGTTGCGTTATTATATTTCTAATTAAGGTAAAAAAAAAAGAACAGTTTGTTGCTGACCGTAGAACCGTGTTCACCTGTCTAAAAATGACCTGAACAGCAATTTAAAGTCAAAGCTGTGAGACCTCGACGGAAAAACAGACTTTATTATTGTTCCCAAGTGGTCGTGCACTACACCCAGAGACACCCACACAAAACATCCAGGTACAGCCATACATATGTGCATGTGGAAGGCATATGTAAGGGCTAGTATGAGGTCTGAAAACACGCAAATACAGCTGCACAGTTTGAACAAAGAGGACCTCTTCTGGGAATATCTGTATTTCTCACAGAAAATGAAACAACCTCACGTCCTTAAGTCACACATCAGCGTCACTTAACACCTACAATAGCAGCCACTCAGAATATGTGACAACTAGATCCGGGTCATGGCACGATCCAAACCATGAGGAGCAAACCTAAAGGGGAAAACAGACAGGTTGACTCTAAAAGGAAGAACTGAAGTAGGAAGATGTGTGGAGGTCCATGTTTTGTTATGTTCATAATCGGTCTGCCATAGCTCCAGTTAGAGTTTAGCAGTAGTAGTTTGTACACTGTCAGTAACTGCAAACACAGAATAATAAATGTTTTCTTTGCCATTCTCTACCAATTTTCAAATGCTCATAGGTTTGAGTTCTTTACTACTACACGCCTGGACTTAAATAAGGAGATAACAGAGCAGAGTGTGCAGTAGTGTGTCAATCCAAAAACTGAAAGGGCCAACATGGACAAGTACTTGTTAAAGCTTTCAGAATAAAATATAAATTTGAACGGATTCAACTCAATGACAGCTGGTTTTGACGAGGGTCACTGAATATAACTGAAAGCTCAAGAACAGCTTTTAAATCGAGCAAGGGTTGAGATTGTTTTTTTTTCCATGGTCATCAGTGAAACTACGGCTGAGCTAAGTCTCCAGCAATGACAGTCTTATGGTTTTACTAACTAGTCAATATGCACGCTTTTTTTTTTTTTTTTTTTTTTTGCGGGGTCATATTAATTTGAGAGTGCAGGTCAAATTAGATCAATACAGTCAGTAAGTGTTCAGATGGGAAGGGCCCAGGTCGTGACGATGTTCCTCCACAGGGGGGCGTATGAAACCCAGAGTTGGAGTGAAGCCGCCAGCGACCAGGCACAGAGTGAAGTTTGGTTTGAGCAATCCACTCTGCAAACAGATGCCTTGATTTCACGACACACAGATGCTCCTTTATGTTGCTTAAACAGCTGGAATCTCCTCAAGACTGGCTTCGCCATACTGTGTGAAATTTATTTACAAACATGTGAAAGCTAACAGATTCAGCTATGACAAAGAACCTAAAAGGTGGAATAATTTGAGTTTAGTTGTTTAGGAACAAATAATCGACTAATTGAGGAAGAAAACAAATGATCAGTTTGCTGCTGTGCTCTTGGACCCTAATATTGACGATGTGACAGAAATCAGGTTTATGCAACAGAGTTCCTCTAAGTTAATCTATTAATTTTGGCTAATAATCATAATTAGATAATAAAACGTTTAACAGTGAGAGCAGTGCTGTTTTATAAAGTTGAAATAACACACATAACGTTTTGGGATATCTTGGCTAAATATCCCTTAAATGCTAATACGTCACTTTAACCACATATAAATCACAGACGTAAGTATAATGCGCCTAATTATAACGTACTTATTATGCAGGACCACAGTGAACTCAATGGGGACGGGTTACTGTGTAACACAGTGCGGAAACAACCCGTTTAGACGGTTTACTTTTTTTTTTTTTTTTTTTTTAAATGACAATGAAGCCGTAAAACACACACAAGCTATAAGTTATATTTTTTACCAGTGTTTACGTCTCATCAGACACATTGCACTGGATAATTTTGAAACGCCAAACCTTTGCTTTTCAGCCGCCGTCTGCTGATCACCCTCTGCTTTTTTTTATGTGTACTTCCGCGTACAATGTTTTTTTCCCACTGACACACGGCAACTTTCGAACAGGAAACCTATTAGACGCGCTGTCTGTCGTTTTCTCTCAATTTAAGGGTAAGTACATCATTTTAATACTTTGCAGACGGACTTTATAAAGAGGCTGAACTTTCATGGCTTTGTTTGATATATTAAAAGTCGCCATTGGGTATTTGTTAAACCAAAAGAAACGGCTTACCCCCCCCTCACCAACCCCCTCCTCCACACCTCTACAGCCCGAGCAGCAGACGGTAGCGTCCACACACAGGAATGCTGTGCTCGGTTGGCTTTACCTCATCTCATCCTCCTTATATTTATATAAAAATAATCACGGTTTTATTGAACATTTTTGGTCAATTATTGTAGCACAGGGACAAATTGTAGCTCTATTGGGAAAACTGGGGTATTAGTCAGGAGCATGGAAGTAGCTGCTAGGTGGATATAACAACTTCAGGTAGCAGAGTTGGACCGTGTGTAGATATTTTCTGGCAAAGCCATCTGAGATTTTACGGGTTGACTCGTTTAGGTCTTATCCCAAACTACAAATCACTTTAATGTTCCCAAAGGGAGTTATGCTGTGTGATTGGTAGTCAGTTGCGAGTTTATAGCTGGTGACCTTGTGAAATTTTATGTATTTGTAACTTCTTTGCAAGAGAAGCTTTCTGAAATTTATTACAAGAGCACAGTGGTTGTTTCTCATAAGGAAAATACAGCTGTACAATATGAAGCTGCTCGTATCCCCCCCCCCCCCCCCCCCCCCCTTTAATGTCCTTTTTGTTTGTTTCCAGCTGTGTCCATTTGAAAGAAAGGCACTTGGCAGTGTGATTACAGACTTAGGTGATCGAGCCCATTGCTTTCCTCTTATTCATTTGTCAACATTGTTTTTGCACAACATGAAAGCAGGCTACAATCTTGCTGCTCAGTATGACAGGAGTCCCTCCCAGTTTTCTCTCTCCCTCCTCTCTCCCTTTACCACTCACTCATCAGATCAGCCCATATAGAGCATATAGAGTGGGGTTGTCTGTGCAGACAGCGTTCAATAATTAGTGTCTGCATATAATTGATTACCTATGATGATTTTTGCCTTGTGAAACAGAGGACATTGCCTGTGCAGAATAGGCAAGTTTCCTGCACTCACAGGAAACTGCAATTACTGTACATCTAGTTCAGCTTCATTATCTCAATGCAGTCATTAACTAAAGATAGGAGGCTGGAACAGTGTGGGTAGTGCTTGCCAGTAAGCCGTCATGTTTTCATTAATCACTCCCTGAAGAACAACAGTTTTTTTTGGTCAGGTTTCTAGGCTAGTTTGGCTTATTTGTGCCTCTATATGACTTTTACTCCTCTGGGGTTTTGGTCTGAAAGCATGAGCTCTGTCTAAGCAAACTCACACTCAAACTCACACTCCAATGAATGCTAATAACGAATAGGTTTGCTAATTATTATATGGTGCCGTGTGTGCATGCATATGTGTGTGTGTGTGTGTGTGTGTGTGTCAAGGGCGTTGCAGCTGGCGGTTTTTGGAGACTGTGACGTGTTCGCAGCCAGCCGCTGCACCCCAGAGGCCCCATGTGAAGCAGGCACTGCCACTTCCTGTTACGCTCTGCTAGACTAGAGGAGCATTGCACTTGTCATCTCTCTCTCCCCGTGTTTTACAAGTGTAGGCTTGTCTTGAGCCCAAAGGCTACCTTCTCTTCCTTTTAAAGGAATGTTGGCTATTTAATCTGAGTTGCTGTGTCGCTCTCTGCCTCTCTGTCTCTCACCCTCTCTATTGTTATAGGCCTACATAAACTCACCCACATCCTGTGTCTCTCAGAGGGTAGGAAGGTTAACTCAGATCGTGTGATCGTGAGATGTAACAGTTGTTGTTTACCCCTATGAGAGGTACTCAGCAACTGGAGGGACAGGTAATGGCAGCCACTGTGGAACAGCCAGGGGGTGTCCTAAGGGTCTGGAGCTGTGTTGAAGGCAAGCTAATAATTTACTGTAGTCAGGCTTGGACTTCAAAGGGTGCACAGGTATTCTTCTCTGGCTGCAGTTGGATTGACGCACAGGCAGCAGATAATGAGAGATAGAGCGGAGTGAGCTGCTCGTCTTAGAAGGGAAATCTACTGAATTAGCTCAGTCGGTAACGTGGGGTGAAGTTACAAAGCAGTGTGTGTGTGAATGCATAGAAAGGTGGTCATGGTGTAATGCACCTTTGACACCACTATACCTGTGAAACAACAGGTAATCTCAGCACTCAATCTCAGGCGTCACTGTGTGTTGCTGTATTAGTTTGCATGGATGAAATGAAGTTTAGCTCACCCATGGATACACGTGTAGTGGAGATGCCCTGCCCTGATAGGAAGTAGTTCAGCAGCTATATTGATGATAAATGAATTGTTCAAGTGATTTTTTTTAAGAATAAATGCTAAACATTTGATGGTCCCAGGTTCTCAGATATGTGAAAATTTCAGGTTTTGTACTTTTGGTCAAACAAAATTAACATGTCACCATTTTCTACTGTTTTATAGACCAAACAATCAATCAATTTATTGAGGAAATAATCTGCAGATGAATCAATCATCTAGTTATTTTGTCTGTAAATGGTTTATCAAATGAATCTTCAGAGAATGCTTTGTATTTTATTTCAGTCACACTGAGGTCAGAATCGTCTTTTGCACAAGAGACAACAGCATAAACAGGCATAACAATACTATAACAGACGTCACTTGGCCTTTTTCACCAGAGACATTTTTGGGAGAAGTAAAGATCTAAATAAGAAAAATAGAAAATGATGGCTGAAGTCCATGAAGCTGCTTCAGTTTCAGTGCCCTGGTATTGTTAATGTTTACTCACTATTACACTGTTGTGGCTTAGAAAGGCTAAGGCTGTGTCACTCATTCACTACTCCCTGTATAGCAGACACTCAGTAGTTTACTCTGCAGTGAGCTCTAAATGGAGATTTTGGACACTGACGCTGATCACTATCATTTTGCGTCATCTGTGACAGGTGTTATGTCCCATCACTGTAATTTTTACATCTGTAAGATGTGAGGACTTGCATTATGGAACTGTTGGTAGAAAGTGGTGCTATGAGCACTGAGGTGAATTAGTGAGGCCACCAGATATTACATAATATTCACATATGGTAAAAAGGGAGTGATGTAAGACACAGCCCAATAATTTACACTATTGAGTACTATCATAAAATTGTAATAATAATAAGACTTCATCCATGTTTCCACTGGCTAGTAGGAAGGGAGGCAGTGATATGGGGATTTCACTTTAAAGGGGTTCCCCAGCGCAGCATTGCACTAGCAAAATGGAGAGTTGTGAGAGATGGATTAAAAAAAAAAAAGAAGAGTCAAAATCAAGGCAGCAGAGGCTGGGATATCCTGGCTTATATTCTGTAATGTGAGTCAAGCTCAAACATTTGATCCTACATTTCCCACAATGCACTCAATAGTGTCTTTTTCTGACGATCTTTTCCTAGTATATGCCCACATCTTCAAAACCCCTGAGTCACAGTTTCTAATGTAGTAGGTTTCCTGATAGAAATCTGAGCCCAAGACAAGATAACACTAATGACATCACTATGACATCGTCTGGGTTATTTTTGCAGGTGTTGCAGTGTTTCCTCCAGAGCCACAGGAGATACTAAAAAGCAGTTGTTCGTATAATTGGTAGACACCCCTTTAAGAATGTAATGGCCAATGGCCAATGGCCTGATTTGTACTAACCTGTTCTGCCAGCTGACAAAGTCTTTTGACATAGACAAAACATTTATTATTAAGTCAATTTCATACCATTCATTTTAATGTATTCATTTTAACTCTTCAGTAGTCATATGTTATCAGTCCATTCACAGGACAGTGATTGTGAGCATAATGTCACCTGTCAATCTCTGTCATCTCACTGCTGTCAGTCAAGACAGCTTCACACTATGCAGGCAAACTAGACAAGGCCTCCTGTTCACAGTGTGTGTGGCCAAAGTGTGTGCATGTATGAGATGTGAGTCATGTGTGTGTGCAGCGGTGACATCCCCCTCCCCACATTTGAATGACGCCTTCAGGGGCCAAAATGAATGCGGCCGATCTGTCTGTGAGATCTGGTCTCACTCTCACACGGTGATAAGAGGGTTCTGTTCAGGTATAACCAGGGCTGCAACTGCTTGTTCCACACACATTGAAAAAAAAAGGTAGAAAATGGAAAGAGTTACATCCATCTGTCCAAGTGTGAGTCAGAGGGACGACTGGCAAGCTGATGTGTGTGATGGAGAGTGTGAGAGTGAGTGAGGGAACAGAGAATGAGCTCTTTCATTTGAGGGTCAGAGTGGAAAAAGCGAGACTAGACTCCATAGATGATGTTTACTCTTGAGGAGGAAAAGTTGGGGGGTATGGTGGGGTGAGAGGTCCTCCAGTCTGTGGGAGATTGTGCAGACAGAGTGCCGATTACGTATGTGAGCACTCAGGCCTTTACAAACAAAGAAGGAATCTTGTTTTTGTGATATTGTAATAAGTGTTGTAACAGTACAGACACGATGATGAGACTTTTGCAATTACACAATAACTCATAATTTCCACTGTCATTTTGACTAATTCCAATATTTATCATTTTGTTTTGATTAGATGCAATAGCAGCACTTGTCTAGTTCCCATCACTAAAATGGACTATATTTGAAAATGACCAAAATTTGCTGGCTCCAGTTTTGCCATAGTGAAGATTTTCTGTTTGTCTTAAATGATGCTAAATTGTCCATCTGTTTTTTTTTGTTTGTTTTTTTTCATTAACCAAATGGTTAATGGAGAGAAAATAATTGATAGATTAATTGATAATGAAAATTAGCAGACCTAATGACCTAATTTTCTTATTGCAGCAGATAAGCACAAATTACTTCACACTCATTTGGGTTATATACAACATACAAGATCCTCTTTTTTTTATTGCACGACATCTGCAAACATCTCCTCTGTGAGGTGCATTGACACATAATTGATGCGTAATAACAGTATGGCATACCGAAAATAAGGATAAATTAAATAAAAATAAATTAGGATACGTCTCCTGAATGATGGAGTCTGTTTTTAAAGTCAAAGTAGTCATTGCCTGATGATGACATGTACAAGAGCTGCAAATAACAATTGTTTTCATCGTCGATTAATTAGATAATTTTGTAATTGTTTGGTCTATAAAATAAGTTTGCATATATCTATATGTGTGTGTATATATATATATCATTTGTAATTGATTTTCAAAATTGTTGCCAATTAATTAATGAATTGGCTCATGGATTGATCAACTAATCAAGTCTACAAGTTTGAAAATAAAACAATGTCTAGGGTGTGGTGTTAGGAGGAAGTGAGTTTACCAGATCTCTGCAGCTTGCTTGGTGACTCATGGCCAGATTAGCTGCTACTATCATAACACATACTAATGTGTGTAATGGAGGCAACAGTCTTTGATGAGGAAGTGTGTGTTATAGGGCTGGGCGATTAAATGCAGTTAATACGTCTGATTTGAACATACACTTTTCAAATGTTATTGTAAAAATGGAGGTAATAAAATTTGCACAGAAAGGTTACCTTTAGTCAAAAACTAACCCTGGATGATATCAGGTTTCATTAGCTGCTGTGACTCTCAACAGTCTTGTAAACTATGGCGTGCCAGAGTTTAATGCACAATCGTGACTCCAGGTGACCCCCAACTCCAGGTGGTCAGCCATCTGGCTGTGTGAATTCAGTGTTTGCATCCATGAGCGAGACAGTCTGAAAAAATGTTTCTGCACGCTGATCTGAGTTAGCATGGAGATTCTGCTCTGCTCAGTGTGTCCCTAGCTGCCGGGTACAGTGGCTAACATGAGCTAGCTGTCTGCGGATATAAAGTTGGACAACAGTCTATTTAGTTGAAGCAGTTTATACCTGTATGTGATAACCTTTATTTTTTTAAACAGGCATATTAAGTTATAAAATGGATATTTCAAACATGTTTTAGTTTTACAGGTTAAAAATTGATTAAAATTATGAAATGACCTCAAGCATTGAATAACAAAAGACGATTTCTCTGGTTCTGCTGCAACACTTTTAATACTCTTTAAAGCTTATCTTGAATACTAGCTAATCAAAGTTTTATAGTAGATATGCATTAAAATTTGAGGTAAGACATTGATTATGGTCAGTACAGAGAGCAGTCTGGGCTGAAGATTGAATTATCCCTTGATGCACGATAGGTCTGTCCTCAGAAAGAGAGGGGGGGAGGGAGCATATCTGGATTGCACACCATTGGCATGAGGTTAGCATCATGAACCAAGGTGTGCTTGTGTGCAAGTGCAGAGGCATTTTTGGCAATGTTAGCCTCAGCTTTGATTCTAGGCAGGCTAAATTCCTTCCAGGAATATTCAGCATGAGCCTTGGTATGGCTGCTTTGTTTGGTATCGTCTTAAAATCAGATGCAAAACGCACACAACATACTTGTTAATGGATGAGGAGCAGTTTTTGTCCCAAATGCTAATCAGAGGTTTCTAGCCTTAGCAATTACTGCTCTATCTCCACACACACACACACACACACACACACACACACACACACACACACACACACACACACACACACACACACACGGAAGCAGTTAGGCCTAGCTGGAGGTTCACTCTGAACTGCCAATCCATGCCAGTCGATTGGCCCCGGCCTATCAAATGTTTCCATGAAGCCAATGACCTCTATATGGGGACATGGAGAGAGAGGGAGAGGGTTGGAGGGGGTGGGTTTGGGTGGGGGTGGCAGTTTGGTGGAGCAGGAGAGAGAACTGTACTTTGGCTTGAGAAAACACCTCAGTGAATATGCATGTCTGTGTACATGAAGAATAGGGGAGGAAGCTCAGCAGTAGCTCATTTATGGGATACCTTGTTTAACATAATGTCTAAAATCTTACCAGACATTGGGGAGATTTGCAGTAGGATTTGGGGGGCTGGGGCTGTTCAGCATCATTAAAAACCTCTGCAATGTCTACTCAACTGAAATCATATGAGGAGAAGGTCAATGATTCTTTGCAGCAGCTGTTTCCACATAAAATCATATCAAGAAAAGGTCGTTGCAGTAAAATTCTGCAGTCCTTTTGAAATGGGAAAATCCAGAAGGTTTCAACAACATGATTCCTTTTAGACTTGTAGTAGAAAAAATGAACAGCATGTAAGGTAGGAGCCTGTGAAGCAATGAAAAGACCTGCCTCTTTGGTGCTATTGCCCATAATCTTATTTTAGCCACTACGTAATGGTCGTTAAATTACATAATTGACCCTTGTCTGCCAGCCATGAATGCACTGGCTGTCTTGGAGCGATTGTACAAGGGGCCGCTTTATTTTGGGCTGTAGGTGAAGGAGAGAGGTTAAGAGAGCGAGAGGAAAAGGAAAATGAAACACAAGATGTAAAGAGATGAAACTTGCAGAAGAGAGGAGGATGTGGTGGTGAAAAAGGAGGGAAAAAATGCTTGACAGCGCATATTCTAACACTTTCACCACAGATGAGCTGCTCCCTCTCTCAGACGTACACTGACGTCACTTCCTTCGTGCACACGCTCTGCCCTGCTACACTGTCTTCAGTATCTCACAGTGTACCCTGTCCTGTTCTGTTTGCTTACCATCAGTGCAGTGACGAGATTCCTGGGATAACTTTGTCCTCTGTAATGTTCAGAGCACTGTTTTGTTGCCCTTTAATCTTATCGAACTAACATGCAGAGATTCAGTCACACCAGGCCTTGTTACCTGAAAATGTCTTATCTGTGAGTCACTAAGAGTCTTACCTACAATCAAGTCGGTTTTGTAAAGATGCTTTTGTTTTCTGTGAGGTTAATCTGTGGCTTAAGGGATCCAGTGATTTAGTGTTGCACTTTCAACAAGCTGGTGGACGTGCAAGAGACAGATTTGGTTCAAACTGAAGCAGCAGAGGTTGAGCTGTCCTGGCTTTCAGTCACTAGTGTAAATCAAGTGCGTACATTTCTTGTTCTAATTGTTCTGGTCTTTTAGCCTGCCCATAAGAGGATGCCACCCTGCATTTCACTATTGTTTGTACATGTGATAAATGAAACACATGGCTGTGGCCCTGAGCTTTTCCTTCATTATACTGACCTAACTTTGGCATTTTACACTTAAGGTGTAAACCTTAACCCTCCAACTTGTTTAGGCTATGCTTACATTTCTGCACACATGTACATCTTCCAGCTATGTAATCATTTCTGTGTGGCAGCATCCTGCATGTAAAATATAAAGACATGTACACTCACACACATGCTCTGTGGTCATAGGTGCCTCTGGGCCTGTTTTCACTGAGGTGCTAGCTCACTGTCAATTGTGCCAGCTGCAGCCAGAACCATTTGGTCAAGGTTGAAAGCATCTAGTGTGTGTATGTGCTTGTTTTTGTGTGATGTATTTTGGAAGCAGATGCATAGGCTTGTACACTTCCAGGTGTAGTTCTGTGCTCAGACACAGTTTGTGGATGATTCTGTGCTTGTTAGACTTTCCAGAGTTTCTCACTCTTTTTCCATTGCCGTTTTCCCTTCTTTCCACTGTTGCCGCCTTGTTCTTCATTTCCTGCTGCACAGTGCCCCCTCTTTTAATTTCTTCTCCACGTACCTCCCCTCCTCCTCCTCCCCCACCTCTTCTACCTCCCTTCTCACTGAGGCCATGGATTTTTTTTCTCTGTTTAGTCTATAGGGTTCATATAGGCTAGTGCTTGTGGCCACACTCATGTTTACCAGACAGAAGAAGTCCTACAAGTTTGTGATTGCATTGCAGGTCTGGAAGAGTCAGAAAAAGTACAGAAAATAAATTGGGTGATGAAACATTTGGAAACTTTGTGACAATGTGGAAAAAAAGATTACAAAGTTACATGTATCTCTCTGCATTTCATGTAGTTTAGGATCTACCTTTCATCAGTTTTTTTGTTGTGTTGCAACATATTTTTGAGCAACTAAACACATCATGAGGTCATTGAAATGCAAATGTCTGCAACAAGTGCACATAACCCCTGCAGGCCTTCCTCTCCTGTTCACAGTCTTCTCTTCATGAACTGTCTGTTCCTCATTTGTTCATCACTGGGTTTTGTTCATGCTGCGCAGTAACTTCCCTTTCTGGTTCCCATGTCAACTTAGAGACAAGCAAAAGCAGAAGGTTTGTTTGATGCAGTTTATTCTGTGCTGTTTCCTACGGAAACATTTGTGGTCTCATCTTTTTTCACCTTTTCACACTCTCCTTCTCCCTGCCTCGCTTTCTCTTTCTCTCTCCCTCTTTTCATCTGATAGGTCATACAGGAAATGGCTCTGATAGCTTCCTGAGGAAATTACACCCACTTCCTGTCTGTGTGCCTCCCCATTTGCCACCTTCCACTCCCCCAGTTTTTTTTTTTCCTCCTTTCTTCTTCTTCTTTGCTCAGGCGCCTCAGGGAGCAGCAGCTGGAGGAGCAGTGCTCCTGGTAGGAATCCCCCCAGTCACTGCTAATGAGGCTGAGGCCTGATGAGAGAGCCAGATAAACAGCAGTGCAAACACAGCAAGCTATAGCCATTAGCTGCTGGGCTATTTTTGGGCACTGCCCTCATAGCGTATAGAGGACAGGACGCAGCCTATTGTGACCAAGTGTAAGGAGAGAGCTCATACAATGGATTCTGTGGCCAGGTGCATGTAGTAATTGTGAAGCTTGTGAAGTGGAGCTCTAATTTTAGTTTTCAGTATAGGAAGATCTACCCTCAGTTGGCAGTTTATAATGAACACCTACTGTAGGTAAAACTAGCGCAGTCTAATACAACTGTCCTGCAGTGAATCCTCCCTTCCTGATGGTGATAATGTTCAGTTTGTTCAGAGACTGTTTTACAGAGGTATTGATTCAATTTCATTGTCCTTTTGGAGGCTGCAGTTGGGATACTGTTGAACAGTATTTCATTATACGCACAGGTGTGCCTATAAAGTTAAATCAACTCCTCTGTAAAACAATTTCAATAAATACTTTACATTATAACCTACATGTAGTTAGGATTTGTTACAGGACTGTGGTATTAGACTGAATTAGTTTTAGCTAGGTGTGCCTGTTATGCTCCTGTATCAGCGGATGTCTTGTTTTTGCGGTGTTGGTTGCAACACCAAGAGAGAGCATTGACAGTGAATCTTATGTCTCACACTCCTCAACGCTACATTTAAGAGTTTCAAACTTTCATACTGATATATGACTATATTAACATATTAATCTAATAAAAAGTCATTGTGTGTAGAGTTGGTACATGATTATAGCAGCTTTTAGATCATACTGATGGCATATATTTTTCTTTTTTCTTAAAAAAATGTGTCAATCGCTTTGAAAATTGATGGAATCTGTGTGTTGCTCCTATCCCATTCATCTCAGTGTCCCTGGGTCAGATCACTGTGGGGTAGATAAAAGACAGCAGTGGTGTGCATTTCTATCTACCACAGTTTCTTTTTTGGTACTACCCCTCCAGGCACTACTTCTGCACACACCCAGAATTATTGATGTTTGTGAATTTGAATTGTGCGGCATTGCACCTGTAACCACACCCCACAGTGATGTCACAGTGTACTTGAGTTATTGTTTATCAGAAACAAGTCTTTATTCTTTCTTAATTGGATCCAAGGTGATATAAATCATCCTGTCAGTGGTTTATGTCTGTACTTTTTTCAGAGAATTTAATTCTTTAACCTGTGCTATTCCAGAAGGATTCATTCAACTTAAGTTATGTTGAGAGTGATGTAACACAGTCTTTACTGATGTTGGATGCAATTAAACTGACAGATATAAAATGTAACAATAAGCATATTCGCCAAATATTTCAAAGAAAGAATAAAACTACCTAAAGGCAAGGTCAGCTGGAGAATGGCTTGGCTTTTACCTTATAAATACTGTAAATCAAATAAGGCTAGGGAAGTTCATTTTAAAAATTTGCATAATACATATCCTGCTAGTTGTCTTATTGTCAAATTTTCATACACTGATATACCTTGAAGCTTTTGTTCATCTCATATTTCCCACTTATTGTGTTAATGTGAAATGTCCCAAAAGAAAGACCTAGATTCTCCCTTTTCTTTGAGGCTGCTAACTTTATCTACTCCTTTAACCTTAAAGATTTTATTTGTTACTATGATAATCCAAATAACGGTGCTCCTGAATATCTGATTAACTTCATTATATTACATGCATAATTATCTTATTATAACAGAAATTTGCTTGATCAATTCATAAAATTTCACCTTTTCTCCTGGAATTGAATCCACTCAACCCACTTGGTTTATTAAAACAACAAAAAGCAGTAATAAGCTTTTGGAAAATGATGGAATTTTTTCCCTATCACCTCTGACTGTATATTTGTGTATTTATGTACCCCTGTGCCTTTTTTTAATTTAAGAATTGTATCTTCGAGCATTTTCATTCTTTGTCCCTTCTCTTGTACTTATGTCATTTAAGTTCACGTTATATGTGCTGCTGTTTGGTCAAAAAAATGTATGAGTACACCTGTACATCACTGCAACACGGTGAGAAGTTAAACCACCGGACGACAACAAAAACAAGATTGTCAGGGGTTGTTAAAGCCCTAATTCACTCAAAAATCAGCTTTGCTTATTTTTAATTACACTTGGAATTTAACTGTCTTGTATCAAAACGACCAGCTAGTCTCTGCTCAGACCAGAGGTGAGTACGGTGCAGACCATGTGCTCATGTGTCGACAGTCTTGTTGTCTGGAAAAGTGCTGGGTCAGATCTCACATTGTTTGTCACTGTGTACGATCCTGTGATTTACATGTGTGCAGGCGTTATTACGAGAGGTGCATCATTAGATCTGTAACACCTGCCTTGGTGGTGGTTGTTCCCTCTACCACTGTTAACAACATGCTTTGGGCTTCAGTTGTGGGGGTAAATGTCTGTGTTGTGGCGATTCTTCGTGTGCACTAGCTAGTTAAGCTAGATGAGCGCTTACTGTTGATGATGAACTTCATGCTCAGTTGGTTCTGAAAAAGTGGTATCAGCACACCTGTACTCATTACATGCTGTGGCACTGTTTGTCGTTAAAAAGCATCTGCATCATTTTGACTCGCTCATGGTCCAGCTTCACCAAATTCATCACACTGCCCTCTGACAGTCACCATCATGTTATTGCAGGAGCTTGATTCACAGGTGTGGTCTCCTGCGATCACGGTATGGACGCCGAGGATGCCCACTTCGGGGTGAGGTCACAGTTTGACTCCTACTTTCTTCTTGGCCAGAGGGGTTTCACTAAAACAGCTTGTTTTAATGGTTTCACAAAGGACGTGGGGTTTGCACAAGAGCTGATGTAACAGTGACTCAGTTATTATTAGGCTGCAGTGTGTAACCTCTTAGTGACCTGGTGGAAATATGAAATGCTAAACTGTTTGAATGGTGAAACAGGTGCAGTTTTCTCGATTGCTGATGTACAGTATTAGACCTCGGCCTGGTCAGGGATGGAGAGGAATGCTGCTGTAAAGACCAGTTGTCATAGAACACACACACACACACACACACACACACACACACGTGCGTTCACCGGCAGCTCCCCACAATCACATAGGAATGGCCCCCTCCCACATACGTGCTCAGTGTTAACCCACACACACACAAAGGCACGTACGCTTGATGGCTATCATCAGATTGATGCCACCTGACACTTAGTTAGTCCCGGAATGTGATGGGAGGGAGGGGAGAGGGTGGGTGGGGGGCAGCTGCCTGCTCTCAGGAGCACCAGAGCTGATCTCTGCACTTCTGGGACATTCAGTTTAAATACTATATACCCATGGTCTTTTCTTTCACCCCACTCAGCTGCGTCTGTATCAGCCAGGAAGGACCTTCATAGTTTGGAGCTTATGCCTGCTATCATGCACTAATGGAGGTGAAGGGGAGAGGGTCTGGTTACTGTTGAAACTCACAGACTCTCTCCATCTGTTGTCTGAACTGTGCCATATGCTGGAATGCACCACTTGGCTCCTCCTGGGCAGAGGAGGCTCCCACTCCTGCCCCTTTATAATCCTGTGCTCTTTAAATTCAGAGCGGAGCTGACCTTACCTACTTCCATCTGAGTAACCACAATTAGCTTCCCCCTGGCTGCTTCAATTTGTCTCCCAGAGTATCAACATGCATTACAGTTACTCCAATATCATAACAATAACAGGCGACTGGCTTCAGCATCTCCTGTAATGAGGAGCCAGCAGCAGCAGTAGTTTTTAAAAGACTCAGCTTTCCTGAAGGTTTTGAAGCATGTTCTGCTTTTGGATCTTAATTGAAGTGAGTTCAGTGAGAAGGAAACAGAAATCATTCACTGTCAGCGTGCTCACTTTTAGAACTGCACCCATTGGTTGATTTGTCGATCAAAAAATGTTATTTACAGCTAATTAGATAAAAGACCAAACGATTAGTCGAGAAAATAAGCTGCATGTTAATCTGCAATAAAAAATTATTGAGTTGCGGCCCTAATGACTTTAGTTAGTTCTGACAGTGGACATTACATTTCAGGAGTTTTAACCCAAGTCTGAATCTCAAGAGTCACAGATTGAAGTATGGAGGGAAAGTTTTCTTGCGCCCTTTTATGAATATTTGTGATTTGGGGCTTTAAAAAAATGTTTACAGATGACATATGATAAACAAAGTAGGTCTACAGACTGGTTCTTTCTTTCTCCTGAACATATGATCCACACTGTCAATAAAACTTGTGTAAGAACGTCTTCTTTTGCACTCAAGCTGTAACAGTGAAAGCATCTCATCTTTCCACCAGGTGCTGACCTGTTTTTGCAGAATTAGTCAGTTATAGCTGTTGATTGTAATGGTGACATCATTTTTGTCATTGTCTTGGCAAGGTGGCTTTGGAGGTTACACTTTGGTAAGGTGGTCGGTGGTCGGTGGTTGGGTGGGGTGGGTGGGGTGTGTGTGTGTGTGTGTGTGTGTGTGTGTGTGTGTGTGTGTGTGTGTGTGTGTGTGTGTGTGTGTGTGTGTGACAAAGAGGAGGCATGTCTCTGTGTATGTGTATGCGTGTGTGTTTGTCCATGCAGATGTCTGTTCATGGCCCTGACACTCCTGTGGGTCTCTGTTTGGCTAACCCCTCCTACGCATGTTGCTCCATCGCTGGCCTTTCTCAACCCACAGCCCACTGGAAATGGCCATGAATGAACACATTCTCTCTTTCTCACTCTCTTTCTCGCTCTCTCTTTCTCTCTCTCCTTCTCTCTATCTCCTGACTAACAGCTCTGTTTCTGTCTTTGTCTCTATACAAGAACTCACCTTGACCTTAAAACATTTGTCAGCCATCCTACTCACCCCTGTACACACACAGATACACTGTTCTCACTCTGTAAATCGAATTGTGGTTGTGTACACAGTCACATTTCCGTCTAAACCGTAACCACTGAGTCATTATTGCACTAAATGCTTAATATGTGACCTGCATAACCACACGTTTACATGTATAATTAGATATGTTGTGTTGACATGCGAACATGTACAAAAACATGCTTTAATTCACTCAATTACGAACTGTGTTCAGTTTTATTGGCAAATCTGAATCCATTATTAATTCTGCATATCCAATCAGCATCATTTGCACTTTCTTATTGATCATTTTTACATTATTATTGGGGTATAACACATCTGAAGAACATAATGATTATAAATCACCTGAGTGTTTTAGAAATACATAGGTGGGATGATATGGATAAAACCTTTTTTACGTAGTATATTTTATTTCATGTTGTGATATTGATGCATATTGAAATATAAATAGACGGTATTTAAATGTTTATTGTTTTTTTGTTTCGCTTTTTCAAATCTATCATATATCTGACACATCAAGTTATTTCATCACAGTGATGCATCAGTCCTGCAAAATTAATGTTGCTATGAGCCGTCTTTCTCAGAAATTTGCCCAAATAGGCCTCATAAAACGAGAAATATTTAAGGTACAGCTGGAATGGATGATACCTGATACATAATTAACTTCTTGCCATATGAAATAATAATAACAATGAATTTTATTTCTAGAGCAGTGCTCCAAACAACATTTACAAGTGCTTTACAACCTAAATGCAAAAAGTGCATAACAACATAAAGCCACAACAGACAACCACAACAGTGCAAAACAAATTAAATCAAGACAGGCTTTGAACATGGTGGTTAACAATGACTGGATAAAATAAGAGGCACCTAAATTCAGTAAAATCAGGGAAGCTATATGATTGGAGAAGTGATTCAGCCTTGAATCAGTAAGACGACACTGCTCGAGGATCTCAGGTTATTCATATATTCATCATATAGTCATATCACCCATCCCTATCCTGAATAATGATGCTATATAACAAAATGCATAATTCTTGACAAGAAGTTACTGATTAAGTCTTTAATTCGCTCCTTACTGTTTCCCAAAGCTTTTTTCCGACAGTGGACCATTGGACACCTTCTTCCTCTCATTACTTTGACTCACCTAACACCTCTCTGGCTCTGTTCTTACTTTGCCCTCTGTACTCACCTAGCAGTGGACAATGGTAAATGTGCGGTCTCGCTGTTGGGTTTTTTTGATGTGTGTTCATTTGTGTGTTCCCTGGTGGCGGCTCTGGGTCTGCGGCCTTCAGAGAACTGAATACAGGGGCTGTGTGTTGTTTGTGTTTTTTGGGTGTGTATGCATGCAGGGGAAGTGGTGTGGGGTGTGAAGGGCAGGGATAAATTGGTCACCCGCTCCGATGCATTTTTTTTTTTTCCTACCCCATTCATGGATTTCAAAGGCACGGATTGGCATAAATAAACCTTTAATTTCAGATCGGTCTAGTTATATTTTTGGAGCTGGAGGGTTTATGTCATGGCAGCTTGACGAGGGTTTTCCTCTGAGTGCATTACTGAACCCAACACTAGTCTGAAAAACAATTTCCAGAGGCAAGATCTGGCCAAACTTTAAAGTGAATTTGCCCTGCATGTTACTCACTGAATCATTTGTTCCCCTGAATTCAACACCCAAACTAAATTTTTTAGTCAGGCTTGGGGGAAGAGGACTTGCAGAGAGGACACAGATTTTAATAAAATACTTGAGATTATTTGTTTAAAAACCTTTATAATTGCTTCATTATCATTATCAGTGTCCCGTTCCCAGGTTTACTGAACTCAAGTGATGCTCAGTCAGTGCTTTCACAGATCATAGTTCAATTCATTTTTTAAATAAAATGGAGCAAAGTTAGTTGTCCATGATAAAAGACAAATGCAGCACTCTTTACCTGTAGCTGAAGCTGTATATTCCTTTATGAATGGGATCCTACTTATTTCAAGGACCATAAGCGATATGACGCATTAAGCCAGTCTCTCAGTTTCCCTCTTTCCGCTTGATGTTATTTTTCACTGGGAAAGTTCACTTTGTCCAAACCTTCATTTGCCTTTATGTCTGCTCAGCAGGGGCTCAGGATGTCAGAGATGGCCTACCAGTTGAAAGTATAGCACATAATGGTTTGCTAATTGCCTTGTTTTCTTCCTCTCTCTCTCTCTCTCTCTCTCTCTCTCTCTCTCTCTCTCTCTCTCTCTCTCTCTCTCTCTCTCTCTCTCTCTCTCTCTCTCTCTCTCTCTCTCTCTCTCTCTCTCTCTCTCTCTCTCTCTCTCTGTGTTGCCACAGCAGGGTGTGTTTGGGGCTCAGTGCTCTAACCCAGCCATGAGCATCATCGGGGCGGAGGATGAGGATTTCGAGAATGATCTGAATGATCATGTGAGTGAATACAAGAGTGATTTATTGCAGCTGAATGTCATTTTATTGTCATCTCTCAATTAATTTTTTTCGGTCTCTTTCTTTGCATGTTCTCTCTTGCTGTCTGCCTCTCACAGGTGACTGATGACCAGTGTAAACTCTTTAACAATATAGAGCTGCTGAAGGTTCGACCAACCCACCTGCTGGTCTTCATGCAACATGTCTTTCTACAGTTTGACCCTGCTCCTGTGGTGAGAACTACAGCTAGGAGCTGTGTTGAGTCAATTTGAGTGTGTGTGTGTGTGTGTGTATGTGTGTGTATGTGTGTGTGTATGTGTGTGTGATTCATCAAAAAAGGATTCGGTAGATTAGTTGATAATAACTATAATCATTAGTTGCAGCTGTTCTATGTCCTTTGACAGAAAATGCCCATTCCATTAAGTAAGGCCACTCTGTAGGTGCTGCTCCTGTTCCAGCTCCAGTTTATTGCGTCAGTGCATTACACATCAGCCAGGTCACAGTCCAAGTTTCAAGTATAAAGAGCTGCATGATTGTTGCTAAAATGATAATTAAAATGAGTTTGCTCAGGATTGAGATGCTAAATATTTGATTGTTGATGACTGTCCATCCAACTTTGGAAAAGGAATAACATTTTAATGGCTTTCAACAGTTTAAATGATTACAACCAGGGTCTCATTTTCATCGTTTTGGCCATCGTCACTATTGGTTATGAAAACCTTGGATTCACGGACTGAGTTGTGGGGATGTGGCGGCTCCACTGGTCAACAGAGTCTGTTAGGGTGAGCAGGTTGAGCAGTCAGAGCTGTCATCTTAAGGAGTCCCAGGGTAACTAAAGCTGCTAAATATAGAACAAGTAGTTCCAGTACACTGCAGGGTTTGTGTGTATGGACAAAGCTTTGCCCTCAACCAAATTTCAACTAATCACAGTGTCCTCAAAACAAATACCTGTGATCAGTCAAGTGCTTACAGTGCTTGATTTGATGTTAATGAGACTCAAAGAGTCAGCATTGCACCTGATAGACATAATTAATTCTTAAAACAAAATCATAAATCATATGCCCTATGAGTTTTCAACAGTTGTTTTTTAAGACAGGAGTGTTCATTTCAAGACTTGACCCCGTTTTTGTGCGTGTGTGTGTGTGTGTGTGTGTGTGTGTGTGTGTGTGTGTGTGTGTGTGTGTGTGTGTGTGTGTGACGACATGTGTATCATTTCTGTTATAAAGCATGCCTGTCTCTTCCCCTTTGTTCTGCATGCAGACACTGTGACCTACTCCAGGTACTATTACACCTCCCTTAGCCATGACACTCTCTTTCTCCCTCCCTCCCTCGCCCTCTCTCTTGTTCTCCTTTTTCCTCATATTATGTCCATGTGGAGTACAGACATCAGAGTGTTTACTGTAGGGTTTACACAAAAATCAGTATTTTTGTGTTGTTGGGTGAATGGCTGCTTGCTTAGTCTGTTACTCTCTGCTTTGATGTGTGCCCAAGATCCCACATATAACACAATTATTTAAAATGTAAGATTAAGGTCTGTGCATTTTGTCATTATGATTAAAATCCAATCTGTCTCAGTGGGTTTGGGTTTTTTATGTATCAAAATTAAATCATTAGTTTAACAGGTGTTCCTTTGGTTTTGTCCACCTCATTCAAATCAATGACGGTAGGCTAAACAACAGACACACCTCTTTGTATGATGAAACACAATTCAACAACAGCCTCCAGAAATGATTATACAGTTGAGTCAACACTTCTTGGACACAGTTTAAACACAAACTGAACATTATAACCCTCATGAAGGTAGTAGTTATTGTAGGACTGTTATAGTACACTGCATTAGTTTTAGCCAGGTGTTCCTAATAAACTGATAAGTGAGTGCATATGAAATATTCAGGTGATTGTGGCGTGGAAAGGCTATTGAAATTCATCTGCATTCACTGATTTTCTGTCTCTCTCTCTTCCCTCAGCTGTGTTACCTCCATGCTGACCTCTTCAAGACCCTCAGCGCCAAAGAGACCAAGAAGCAATTTGTGGAGTTCTACAACACCTTCTTGGACAAGGGTGCAGTAAGTAGCACACTGCACTGAATTTCCTATAAGGTGTTGTCTGCATGCAAATTTTAAGTGGATAACGAATGAATGTGATGTCAGTGATAAAGGGAAACACACATGAATGAAGGTTTAACACATGAAATTTGTCGTAAAGTTAGAAATAGTTACTAATAGGTAAAACAGAAATAGTTTTGTTAGCCAAGGATGTGTGAAAATGTGCAGTGTGTGAGGTGTATTAACAAAAACACACTAATAACAAGACACATGTGGTATTTTATTAGTTATATTAGTTCATGTTTTATCAAAGCGCTCTAAGAGAAGGAGTGATATGCCACACTTCCTCTTTGAAGAAGCACGCTAAGCCTGGGAGCCTCAAGAGATGAGTCCTTTTTTTCAGAAACTGAGGTCATTTCAGCTCCTTTATGGGTACGATGCAACGCGTTGTATCAGTGAAGACTTCCACTGCACTGTTTGTACTCATTTCTTTATAGTGATTACCTTAGCAGATGTAGCAGATGCTGCATGACTTCACATATCAAATTATGTTTGCATGGTTTTATGCTTTGAAACTTATCCAATGCTCCTATAATGATGGACTTTAGGATGAATCTCCCTTTAGACTGTCTATTGAAGCCCATTGCTCTCTGCTTTTTCTCTGACTCTTCGGTGCTTAGTGATACACATTATATAAAAAACTGGTTAGAAAAAAATAGCATCTTTTGCAATATGGATATAATATTATTCTCATAGTGTGGTATCAATAGGAATCTGATATTATCAGCTGTAGTCTCTAAGTTGGACTCAGGGGAGATGAGTACACTGTGTGCACATGGTTTACTTGTGAGGGCACGGCTGTGTGTCCTCAGTCTGTAGTCTGTGTCTGTGCAGCACCTTTCAGTGTATCTTTTTCCATCACTTCTCCCCGCACACCTGGTCTCTGTCACTTCTTTGTTATATTTCCTCCTCAAAGCTTGTGCACCGTGCATGTCTGTCAGCTCAGCTGGCTTGTGCTGCACTCTCTCCCTCCCAGCCTGTCTGTCCGACCCCACAACTTCCTGTCAGGATCGTGGGAAAGCCCTTTAGTACGAATCATCCTCTCTGAGACCCTCTTTTTTTAAGCCCTATCACTTTTGTAAACCCATTGACTTAAAGTTGGCCCATGTGGTTATTTTCATGTCAGTGACGGCGCAATGCATCTCCCATTTGGAATGTCTGGTTTTTCTCTTGGTGGTGTCTTTTTTATTTCTGGTGTTCAAATGACCCCTTGTGGTGATGTTTAGCTACTGCATCACCTCACTTGGCTCCTTATCGGTTGATACCACAGTGTTTTTTCTTGGGTCCACAAAAAAAAAAAAAAAAAAAAAATACAAAAAACATTATAAATCCTTTATACCTTACATGTGCTTCAAACCTATAATTTCATTATTTCTGTCAGTGGACCTATTTTATCTTTTGCTCCAAATTACAGATTCTCAGAGTGACAGTACCACCCAATATAACATATGACTTGGGTAAGTAATTTTCCTATTGTATATTTATTTAAAATCCCATTATATTCTTAACAGTTTAGTCATGCCTCAACCCCTCTGTGTCTCCTTGTCTGTATCACTACCTCTGACTTACTCCATGTTTGCATTCCCTAAGACCGAACCCGTCCAGATCTGCTCCCAGAGGAAACCCAAAAGCGCTATGCTCAGGAGGTTCAGTTCTTGCAGGCTGATGAAGTTAATAAACAGCTGGAAGACTTCAGGTGAGAAGCTCCCACACTGAACTCTCCTCAACCTGTGTAGCATTGTCCTTTACCCAAACTTTTATTCTGTAGATCCACAATATTTGGCTCAGGCCATAATCACAGCAGTTTGCTTTGGGACAAATGATTGACATGTGTTGAAGGACCTTACGCTCCGTGCTTTAATTTAAAAAAATAAGTATATTATAGTATATAATCTACTGTATGTAAACCTAAAAAGACTCGGTGTTGTAGTTATCCTTTATGTTATGTTATCCTTTATGCTTCTCAGCACAACTAAACACAAAGCTCTTCTTGTGATTGTTCCTGAGGTTTGATAAGCGTTCAAATCAGCCAACCAGCAGGCAAGCTCACTTTAAGTTCATGGGATGGTGTCAAAATCACATTTTTTTTTCCTTAATTGTGGTTAACAGGAAATCAGAAAACAAGAGCATTAGCCCATAACCACAGTCTATGAGCAGATAACATGACTTCTGACGATTTTGAAAAGCAATCCCGTAGTTTTCAGTTTTATTTCTTAACTTTAAGGTAAATCATGACAGAGATTTAACACTTGTATTGGAGGAGGCATTCATCTAGGAAAGCTACCTTTTTAATATTCATATTTGGCACATCACCATGATTTACCTATAATCTCAACATTGTAAACGGCATTGCTTTCATTTTCATTCAGACAGCAGTAAGAACCTGCAGGCTCCTCACCTTACCTGTTCACTGTGTGCAAAAAAAAAAAAGCTGTCTCAAATATAACAGTCTAACTACACTATCTTAAGAGTGCCGCAAGCAACTGTGTCTCAAGACTGTCTTTGGCACCTTCACAAATAAAGCCACACAGACATTTGTCATTGCTGGAAGGCTTTTATGTAAAAAAGCAGCAGCAGCATGAACACAAGAAAAGGTCATCCTGATCTCTCACTATCTTTTTCAATAGCACTCTGTCACTGTGATGTTTATACTTGGGTTAGTTATATAGATGGGCTGCCCTGGATTTAGATTAACAGAAAAATTATGCAATGTGAGATTTGACTGTGATCTGCCAAAAAGCGGTGCATTCATGAGGAAAATCAAACCTGAGGAGACACAAATAAGCAAATATGGACATCATGGATATGATGGTGAGAAATTGTTTGCCTCATGAATTAAAAAGGTTTCTGTTCAGTAGCCACACTCAGTGGGCCTGGATCTGCTATGAATAGCCATATTTCTGGTATGGTAATGCATTGAGCAGCCCTCTTTAGCTACATTATGTGTCTGCTCACTGAATAGGGAAAATATGCACCAGCATACTGCGTCGATTCTCTGCTTTCCATATTTCTTATGGAAAGCCTCTTACTTTCCATATTTTTGACAAGTGTGCCAAACTGCTGCTGCCTCCTCCGGCTTTGTCTTGCACAGGCAGAAGAGGATGATGGGTATGACCCCCAATGAGGCTGACCTGATCGATGTGGAGAACCACTATCCCACTGACCGCATCCCGAGGGAGATGAAGGAGAAGTGTGTGGCCGAGAACCTGCTGGATAGGATGTCTGAGACACAGTGAGTGTTCGTCTCTGCTTCTTATGGCAGTGTTTAGGAGGAGGGTTTACAAAGGCTTGGATTAGTACTCTGTGTGTTGAATAATCAGTGCAAAAATAAATCTGGTTCCTAGATTAAATTTCAAACGTGCCATGGGTGATTTCAGTAAGAACAGTACTCATTAGTTTCAAACTCTGTTGCACATGCTGCTAAAGGCCTCAAACTGGCTTCCGACCACAGCAGCTGATGTTTACTGGTAACATAGTATTTGGAGAAATCATCTAACATGATTTCTCTCATTAAATTGATCAAATTAAAATTTGCATTGCATAAACCTATAGTGTCATGAAATTATCCCAGGAGTCCCTCAAGGTTGAGCCCTTTTGACCAGAACGGTCCTGGAACTGTGGCACCAGAGGAGCTAAACTCAGGAACTAAACTATGACTTGTTTGTGTTTCCGTTGCCTCTGAAGAATTTTGAATATCTGTCAAATCTGACAGATGACAGAAAAAAACAAAACAAAATAAATAAATTGCAATTCTCACAGAAGAAAACAACAACACAGTTGCTGTGAGGATATTATTAAAAGAAAACTCTCAAACAGTAATTGGACAGTGGGGAAAATAGTCTCTCAATTACCCGCTGCACTACGCTTTAAGCTGGGAACATGACTGGTCTGTCAGAGCAGTTTAAAATCAGATATCTTCTCTCTAAAGTTGGCACTTCACTTTCTACAAAGCTCTACAGTAGGCATAGTCATCTTCAGCCGTGCACATAACCAATTTAATACAAAGCGCAGCGACAAATACAGCAGGAGATGGAGAACACCAGGCTCACTGGACTAGAGAGCTGAAGTGATTGGAATAGCGCACAATAGAGCAAGAAGGAAATGAGGAGACATAGAGGAAAAGATGGAGTCAGCAGTGCCACGCTGGCAGGAAGGCTTTCCACTGGCACTTTGCCAACTGGAGGGAGGAGGGTGGTGGTGGAGGGGTTACACATCGGAAGAGAGAAGGGGAAAGAGAGGGCCAGGGGTTATCGATGCTGGATAGCGCCTGCCCTGGACATGGTTAAAGAAAGAAAGAAAGAAAGAAAGAAAGAAAGAAAGAAAGAAAGAAAGAAAGAAAGAAAGAAAGAAAGAAAGAGACCTAGGGGGAAGTTAATCTATCCTTGACCTCGTGGCCAACTACAATGTGTTATCCTCTACAAGAGGCGAGTCAAACAGAGAGGGAGAGGAGGCCAGGGAGAGGGCAGAAGACT
Source organism: Trachinotus anak (assembly GCF_046630095.1). Lineage (NCBI taxonomy): Eukaryota > Metazoa > Chordata > Actinopteri > Carangiformes > Carangidae > Trachinotus > Trachinotus anak. Next base: position 9,829,427 of record NW_027273883.1, on the reverse strand, counting down.
GTCTAACTTCATCTTGTCAGAGAAGAGAAAAAAAAGTGAACAACAGAAATGAAAGGAGATGTGCTGTGCACAAGCAGCACTCATCCTGTGGATATAAGCACGCTGTCAGTGGAGAGGACTCAAAAAGCCTGCAAAGCAGTCTGTATCAAAGACATGATAATTCAGTTTTTGACTCTCTCAGTTACACTCACACAGCTGGATCTCCATCTGCAATTCACAAACGCCCCATTCAGTTTACTCCATTCATTCCTGCTGACAGTCATCTCTCTATTCCCCTCACTCCTACATTCTCCCACACTCTTGTACCCAGTAACCCCCACACACCCCCTTCCTCACTCTAGACCACAACACAGTGACCTCACCACCATCTGCTTCCCATTGGTCTTTTTGTTGATGAGAACCAGGCGACCACACCATTTCATTGGATTATGCAGGGAAATCCATGGGAAACCCCTCCCACCCTTTATGTTCATAGCAAAACATGAGTGTCCAATTTCCAAAGTCTTGCCTGCATGTTGCATCAGACAAAAACATGGTTAAATAGACATTTCCGCTGCGTTGGAGCATTTTTTGAGTTTGGATTTCCTTTGCAGACGGCTTGCTGGAGAGACACACCACAGCAGATAAAGTTTTAGACAGTCTGGAGACAATAGTTTGAATTATTTGCAAATTATTTAGAGTTGCAAGTTGATTTTTAAATAGTTTGAGCAGACAGAGGTGCAGCTTTTGATGCATCTCTCACTTTTTTGATCTTTTTTTTTTTTTTTTCCTTTTTTTCTCTTTTCTTTGCAAATTTTAGAATATGTTCCATAGCATCTGCTCTGAACACAATAACATTACAGTCAGCTTTGAGTTGGATCAGGAAAAGCTTAGCCACTTCAGATTCCACCGGCCCAAAACACACTTAACAGTCAGTCGAGCAAGAGAGAGGAAAAATGCTACTTAAAAGGAAGAGGTGAGCTTGATGCTGCTAACTCTGCTTTTTTTACCCTCTGCAGGAGTAACGTCACTGACATTTGCCTCTTCTTTTTTTTCAGACCAACAATCGTCGCAGACGAGGAAAAATGGTGAGTTAAGTTTTTTTTTTTTGAAGAGAATATAATGTAGAATATATGCATTAGTAATCATTTTGAATGGGTGTTGTTGCACATAAGCTCTGCATGCTTTTTCTGGGTGTGGTCAGACCACAACATTTTTGCATACTGGCTTGAATGCAACAAACAATCATTGCAGCGTTTCTTTCAGTTGAGTTGCTCTAGAGACAACACCCAAATTATTAGCCTTGTATCTTTTTCAAAAGCTGTCGCAACTCTCCATATCAGTGTCTTGTAAAGTGACTGAGATGTGTTCTCAAATGGTCTATTTCTTGATGGATGTGTTGCAGATAGATGATTAAACCATGCCTAAGGTTTTTTTATGCTTTTCTCTCAAGAGTTCTGGTCCTTTGCAATTCAACTTCTTTATGATGAGTTGTCAGTGTATTCAGACAATACGCTCTCTAAAACTGTGCAGTGACTGGTTATGAGAGACACTTGTACTTTTGCTGTGTGCACATCCCCAGAGGCTCCTCCCTTAGTGCTTTTTCTGTTACTCTCCAACTCCTCTTATTTCTCCTCAGCTCCTCCTTTATCTCTTTGTGTTATATTGTTCTTTCCTCCCCACTCTTTTCAACTCCTCCTCCTTCCTCTCTGGACATTTTCAACTCTCCACCTCTCTCTTCCCCTCCCTGCATCTGTCCATCCTCCTTTTCATCCCGACGTTCCTCCCTCACATTGCACTATCCATTTTGTCAAGAGTCTCTGAGCATTACCATCAGTGACACCAGAGACTACTGCAGCGTTTCTGTCCTGTGTTGCAGCCTTTAATGTGAAATATACTAAGGATAGATGCATTTATGACGAAAAAAAAAGATTATTTTTGCTCAAGCATTGCCAGGAATTTATAATCATAATTTAAAGCTGAAAGATTTCTGCAGAACAGAACTTTAGCAAATGTATAATAGCAGAACAAATGAGAAATTATTAATTAACTCCTTACTCTACCTTGTACCGTAGCCAATCCATCTTTTCAGCGGTCGCCTTCTACATGAAGCACCTTGGGGTTAAAACCAGGACAGTTGACAGTAAGAAGTCCAGAGGGGGCTTCTTCAGGAGACAACTGGCAAAGGTAAAGATGCTGTTCCTGTCAGAGAAACCAAATGAATAAATAAAACAGCAGTCAGACAGGTCAATAAATGCACTGCGCTATCATCATTAAACCTTTGTGGAGGAGCATTTGTATTTTTGCAGCCCATACACGTCTTTTTAATTTGACCTTCTTTCTTACTCCCTGCCTGTGTTATTTTCCCAGAATAAGAAGGATGAATCCACAAAAGCCAAGCCCAGGGGGGTGTTTCCTGGCATTAGCTGGATCGCAGGCAGCAGTATGTATTTGCTTTTGTGTCTTTGCAAACATCACACATCAGCCCTATCATATAATTTTTTTTCGTATCTAATCCTTAATTTCTTAATGATTTTTGCGTGTATTTACATATTAGATATTTGTATTATGTATTATAGGGACATATAAAATAACTATATGTAGTGTATTTACTTGTTGATGTCCTGAATGGTCTGGATATGAGAACATGTTGTCCTGCCCTTTTTTCCTGTTACAGCTGAGGTCAAACCTAAAATGGAGGCTGAAGGTACTAGTCGTCTAGAGTTCCCACCCCCTCTTTTATCTGTAGAATGGTCACATCCTTACTAATCAACCCATGAGCATGTCTGCATGTCCCAAGTCAAACTGGGAAGGGATGTGGGTGGGGCATTGTGTAGTTGATGCTATGTTTCAGGGTGGGTGTTTTAAGAATTAGTTGTATCATATAGTTGTAATCACCAGAAAGCCTCACACATTGCACACTTGTTCCATACTCAGAGTTGTGGATGTTCTCTTGTACCAAACTAACCCTTTCATTTACTGCAGAGGCCCTGATTGCACCATACTCATCTTGTCTGTTTGTCTGGCTCACAAAGTCTCTGTCCCTTTTTTTTCTGACCAAAGTGCTTTCATTTTTCTGTGTCTGTGTTGTCTGTCGTTCAGGTCTTCTAAAGTTGTCATGCTCTTCCCTCCTCCACAGTGGAAAAAGAGAAAGTGACTCAGGAGCGTAAGTGTCCAGCTCCCGGCAGAGGCTCCTTGACCGACCCTGCAGTCCTTTCCCTTCCCAGCAGGAAGTCTGGTTCCGGCGGAGGCCCCGCCTCCCTACCTGGGTTAGAGGTCGCTGATGGCTCAGGCAACAACATCAGTGCCACCAACAGTCCCGAGTCTTCACACAGTGTTGGTAAGCCTGCTCATCTGTGTAGTATGAAGTCTGGAGTGGGCCACTGGATGTTTTTTTAGTTTGTAAGTATAACCAGTTGATGAACTGGTTATATTGTGACAGTTACTTCTCTGTGAGCTGGACTTCATGGACAGTGTCTAATGTATTAAATGAAGGCATTAGTCTCTCAATTAAAGTGAAATGAATTAAAAAGAAGAAATAAACACAATGCAAACTGTAAATGTTAAAGCAGAAGAGATGGATAAAAGTTGCTTTTTCAGCTCATTTTAGTGTATTAATTACTTACAGTTCTGTCAACAGTATATCACAATTGGCATCACAAAAAGCAATTGGCATGAGCATTTGAAGTCAGAAAGAAAATTAGCATTTGTCTGCTTGTGTAAAATGATATAGTTGACTCTCATGTAAATATCATATGTAAACAGATTTATTTATACATTATAATTGACAAGATATGCAATTGTTAATTTACTGGACATAAGTACCAACATTTCTCTTGCCTCTTTTTCTAATCTTCCAGGCATCTCAAGCAATCGCTTAGAGCCTCCGACCCTGTCAGATGGGGGCGATGTGTCCCCTGTCGGGCTGGGAGGTTCACTGACCACTGGGGAGCCTGTCACACCCAGCGACACTCCCACAGAGGAGAACCTGGAGAAAGACAGGTGAGGAGGATGGAAATGGTAGTAAAGAAAGTAGCATCTCGGAAGTGAGATCATAACTGCAGTGCAGTGACTCAGTAATAGAGTATAAGCAATTACAGGATTAGAGATTGTAATCAGATTATAATTGGATTGTAATGGAGGTGTCCAGTGTAAAGACTGTATAGAGCCAACAACCAGGGGAAAGGGGAGGGAGCTAAATGTGTCTGAAGTGCTGAGGCTGAGGGAGCGTGGTAAAACTCTCGCAGCAGTCTGTCCCTGTTGTGTGCTAGCTTTTGTCATGCTGCCCGTTGCTCGCTAGCTAACAGAGCCTGCAGTTTTGAGAAGGATCCTCATCAGGTGAACCTGGACCCGGTCATCACTTCCAGCACTATGCCTTCCCTCTCCCTCATGGCCTCCTTCCCTCTCTTTACTCTGTGCTCTCTTCCTAACATCATTCAGTCCTATCTGTCTTCTTTTGTGTGTGCCCTTTTGTGCATCTCCTAATGTTTCACAATGTGAGTGTCATTTCAGTTTTTGTTGCATATAGACGTTGTTTGCGCAATTCTTGTTTGTTTTTTTTTAATTTCCTATTGGATTCAGGTACATGTTGGCAATAGACTGGTGATTTCTTCTAGGCTGAGACATTTGTAGTTGTTATGGTTAAACAGCACTCATTAAAGATGAGCTTTTCCATGCAGAAGCTGTCTACCCAGTAAGCAGGTTTGGTTTTTAAGTCAGATATTTTAGCCAACATTTTATGCCAGTTTAATGCTAATATTTTGTCTAAAGCTTTAAAAAAAATGTGAAAAATAGCAGCTTTGCATTATAGCTAATCTTATGTGCTTCTAAATCTTGTAAACCGCTGTGCAGTGAAATATATTTCTGGTTTATTATATCCATGGTTTATTTTCGCTGCTCGTCCCCTGTGCTTTTCAAGGTGTCTGCATCTGTTGTGGCCAGGGCCCGTCCTTTGTCCTGCTTGTCTCCACAGTGTGTGCGGTTACATGTTGTGCCAGGGGCTTTGGCATCGTATTTGGCATGATACTCTTGACAGTGGTTTAAACATTTGTTTAGAATATTGTGTTGGGGTGTGCACTTGCATGCTGTTGTTGTTTCTGTGGCTTTCATTAGTTGTGTAAAGGTGGGTGTGTAACAATGTGGTGTCCCGTGTTTTTACAGACAGAAGACAAGGTGGGTCTCAGCGCCTTGACAGAGTCATGGACATGCTTCAGGCCTTATACTGCTCACCAGTCACACATATACAAACACAAAACACTACACTCACATGCATCCAGAACACACATTGAGTCCTGTGCTCTTATGCTGATACATAACAAAACACACTACATGGCTAAGTATTTTAACGTGCTTGTGAAGGAGTTAGAATTAGTTTGAGATGAGTTGGATTGTTTTTAGTGGATGTGTTTGCACGTTGTGTGAAGTTGGAGAACTGTTGAGATAAATGACTATTCAAGTTGGTTAACTACAAGCATTTGGTACACACAGTATGCTGTACAGAAGCAAGGCTACTTTCTTAACATACTGTTGTAGATTTGTTCCCAGTAACTCATATGTCTACAGTATATGAAGCACACTCTATAAGTTTCATTGTCTAATGAATATATGCATGTCACCAGTCATGCATATTTTAATGTGACTCATTTTCTCTCTTTCTCTATCTTTTTTTGTTGATGGGAATTTTCCTTTTCCTTATTGGACAACTACCTTTTTTGCATAAATCCTCTACTAATGTACCTGAACTTATTTATCCTCCTCTTTACCCTCATGATTAACATAAATGTCTGTCCTCACTGACTGTATATGACTTTCTACTGTCCTTCCCTTCAACAATGTTTTTGCCTTTTGGCATCTTTTTGTTTCCTCCTCCCATACTTTTGTTCTTCTTTTCTCTTTGTCCTCCCTTTGGCCTCTTTTCTTTTTTTTTTATCTGTCCTCTCTTGCACTTGGTCCTTCCTTCTTTTTCAAACGCCCCCTCCCTCCATTCTGTCCCTATCTTTTCTCCTCCCTCCCCGATCCTCTCCGACCTTCCCTCCCTACAGTAGGAAAGTGACTCGTAGTGAGAGTGCTCGTGTGGACCGACACTCATCTCGCCGCCGTGGCTCTTCCCGGGCCAAACAGTCCCGCTCCCGTAGCGATGTGGACCTCCAGCCGCCTTGTACCACGACAACACCTGCCCCGCTCACCCCCCAGCACCTCCATCCGTAAGATGGACAAACCGCTTCTTAAAGCCTCTGGCTGGAGAGGTGCACAACAGGGACAGACAGGATGCCAAAGACTGAAAGACGTTACAGAATGAGTGCAGCAGTCCTGAAATAAGCAGAAAGCAGTTAAATAAAACGATTGGCAATAATTATATTCTCATTGATGGATCAAATATACCTGGCTCGTTCAGAACCATTAGGTAGATCCCTTTAGCATATTTAAATTGGTCTTTGTATGAGCAAGGTGCAGTCAATGTGGATAAGTACAATTTATTTCCAAAGGGCACACGTCTGTTGTCTCCGGTGAAATGAATCAATCTGGCTGACAGGTTTACTGCCTCATTATTGACTGCTGTGACCGACAGGGAGTGAGTAACAACACTCTCATTCTCAGTGCGGGGTCAGACACTCAGCTCTTTAGGGGAATGATTATTGAGTTAGGTCAATACGGAGCATTTGGTAAACATAAAGTGCAGCCCATTGTTAAGGGTTTACTTGCTATTAGTTGACTGTAAATGTCAGGGCTCAGAGGGGAACAGTAAAGGATCCTCGAGGAAGAGGTCATTCAGATGTTTCAATACATTTCTCCGTTTTTATTTTTTCCTGATCATAGTGAAGCTGTTTTTTATTGTATGCTGCTTTTTAAAAATTCTGACAATGACAGCTCCTGGCATCATGGAGGTCCAGTGGAGGAGCTGGCTGTGTGCAAATAGAGCCAAAGAGTGGCATTGCACCATGGCTGTGAATGCCGTGGCTTTTGTACTTACAGTACAGTAAAGTGCAAACACAGTTTGGTTTAAATCAGTACTTGTTATTTGTTATTGTAAGCGATCAGTAGTTAGTCATCTTGCTTTTTTGGCAAAACAAAATTAATCTTAAAATGCAGCTAGTAGCAATTATTAATGTGAGGTTCATTGATATTGTAGCGAAAGGAATAGCAACAGGACATTGAAAGAAATCTGAAATACCATCTAGCTTTTAAATATCCTTAGAAGATCTCATGTTTTTCACTTGACAGCCTCCTGGGTCATACTTGGTTTAAGTTGTAGTTGCCAGTCTATTCTAGTTCTTCTTTCATTTCCTTCGTTCCTCAGTATCGACGGACCAGTTTTAGTTCCTGAGGGGCCTGGCCAGTCTCCAACTAGCCCCTCCCCACAGCAGGAGGAGATTGACCCACGCCTCATGGAATTTGAGCATGACCCGCCCAACTGGAGGGAGCAGGCCTCCCCTGAAGCTCTGTCCAGCCTCAGCAAGAAGGAGACCAAGAGGCAGGAGGTGATCAATGGTGAGGAGAAGAGAGACGAGGCAGCAGAAGGACACAGATGTGCAGATAAAATGAAGCTGCAGCACAGGCAGCAGATTTCGCTCATACTGTACCTACTCTCTCTCCCCCCTCAGAGTTGTTTGCAACAGAGCACGCCCATGTTCGAATGCTAAGTGTTCTTCAGACAGTCTTCTCTAAGCCCTTGGAGAGAGAGGAGCTCCTGACCGCCACAGAGATTGCTGCCATCTTCCCCAACTTGGATGAGATCATTGAAATGCACTGTGAGTGCTTCTGCAAAGAGACCTTTTTCTGACATGTGTTTGTATCCTCCCACTCACCTTCCACACAACAAGAAAAACATTTATGCACTAAATCTAAATTTGTACTCTGAAATTAATTTGGACAAAGACTGAGAAGCTGCTTGTTGTGTGTTTGTTGCCAGTGATAAAGATAACAGCATATACCTATTTGAACAGCTTGTAACTGGGTGCACAGTCGAGAATAATACAGAAATCAAAAACAGGGAAAACACTCACAAAAATATCTTTATTGACATCACAGGTCACAGACAGAGAACAGTTTTTTTTTTTTACAGTTGTTAATGCTTTTGTGACTGTATAAAAGAGAGTTTCTCAAACACATTTTAAAAGCCAGTTGTTTGTTTATTTGTTTTTCTCTGGCTGTGAATCCAGATATCTTCCACAAAGACCTGAAGAAACTTCGTTCGGATGACAACTTCATCGTCAGATCCATCAGCCCCACAGTGCTCAACAGGGTGAGAAATCATAATCTTTCTCTTTATATCTATATTTTTCTGTTGTCTCTCAGTGTTTGTGTTAGTTTTAGGAAGACTCCAAGTGATATGTGCTGACAGTTGAATTCACCTGGGGCAGTAATTGTGCCAAAATCTGACTTTGGTACTTAAACAAATCCTGAAAGCTTTTTATCTGTGAACGTAAAATATATTGGCTATAACAGCTATAAAATTATTACCCTGCATTCTTTCTAGCTCTTTTTCTGTCAGCCCATATCTTTCTTCCTCATATTCTTTACTTCTGGCAACAGCACAGGGTCTGACTATAGTATTTTCTCTGTGTGTGTGTGTGTGTGTGTGTGTGTGTGTGTGTGTGTGTGTGTGTGTGTGTGTGTGTGTGTGTGTGTGTGTGTGTGTGTGTGTGTGGGGGGGGGTGTGTGTGTGGGGGGGGGTGTGTGTGTGGGTGTGTGGGTGTGGGTATTTCAGTTTGGCGGCACAGAGGGAGAGTGGTTCCAGAAACTGACAGCCCGGTTCTGCAGTCACCAGTCGTGGGCCTTGGACCAGATCAAGAGCAGGCAAAAGAAAGAGCCACGCTTCAACTCCTTCATACAGGTAACATGCAGACACACACACATGGTTGGTCTTTCTGTAGCTGTGAGGACACTTATTGACATAATGCTTTACTTAGGCACTTACCCTAAGGACCAGTGTGCAGGATTTAGAGGGATCTTTTATCAGAAACCTAACACTCAGAACAAACAAACCTAACACTCATTCTAGAGCTGATATTTCATGTCCCATAGGTTCTCCTACATGCTTGTAAAGTGAGGGGTAAGGGGAGGGGTATTGCAATCTGCAACCTCACTTACCTAGATGCCACTAAATCCTACAAACTGTCCTCAAACCATCACAAATAAATGCTTAACCCTAAGCCTATCCCTAACCTAGACCTAATTCTAACCTGAACCTTCAAACCAAGTCTTAACCATCAAACAGCCATTTCCACTTGTGGGGTCCAGCATTTTGGTCCCCACAAGGCTGTTGGACCCCACAAGTATAGTGGGCGCCCAGTTTTCAAACCATGCAAATATAGTAAAACGAGCGCAGAGACACACATGCACACACACAGACACACACAACTGACTGAAAAATAATTCCTTAAAGGGTATAACAGAAAGATACACATGGATGCACTCACAGACACAAGGCCATGCACGAGGTCACATAAGTGGTCCCAGACATGCACTCTCATTCTGACTCTGTGTGTGTTTTAATCCCAGGAGGCAGAGAGTAAACCCCAGTGTCGCAGGCTGCAACTCAAGGACATCATTCCTATAGAGATGCAGAGGCTGACCAAGTACCCGTTGCTGCTGGAGAATATTGCCAAAAACACAGGTGGGTGTGTGTGTGTGTGTGTGTGTGTGTGTGTGTGTGTGTACACATCTTTTGTGTGGAAATCGGTATGCTCCTTGCATATTTGTAAACATACTTTTGAGACTTTGTTTTCAGTGTTAACAGTTGATTATTTGATTTGTATGTTTAACTTAATTATGCTATTCATCAAAATGTGAGTAGGGGTGGGTAAAATCTTCCTATAATACATTGTATTTTATTTTATATGATATCAATATACAGTATATAGTCATAGAATATTTTTGGGGGAAATATAAGAAAATAAGATGAAAGGAATAAATGACATATGACTTGACAAATCAGGCCTGCTACCATAAGGCAGTCCTGCTCATCAGTTTGCAGCATTCCCCACAATGGTCTAATACATCTCGATATTAAAGTCTAAACAGTATAGCAGAATCTCCAACAGCACACAAATTTACATTGTTTCATATATATATAGTAATATGAATCATTTTATTGCCCAGCAGTTAATGTGAGAATCTTACATTTCCTATATATTTGGGTTTGTCAAAAAGACAGAGTATGCGACATATGGAGAGTAAATGACATATTCATAGGTCAAAATAAAGAATATTATCATGGCAATGTTTTTAACCATATGTCTCAATCTAAATCAGAATACAAGATAAATGTGGACAACTAACTTACACACACAAAGCAAAACATTTGAACGATCGATTACTGTCCGTCCCAGACTCTTGTGTACACTCATGATTTATGGCTTTGGTTTGGGCTCTGCTGTGAAAGCTGCATTTTCCTCGACTCTGTGTTTTCTGTCTCTCTGCAGAGGACCTGGAAGAGAAGGAGAAGATCCAGCAGAGCGCAGAGTGCTGCAGAAAGATCCTCAACCATGTCAATGAGGAGGTCAAAGTGATGGAGAACCTATTGGTGAGAAACACCCAATCCATCACTAAACACACTGTTAGGTAGTGATTGAGCACCAATTGGAGTCTTGCAAATTCATTTTGAGACCCCTGAAGGTCTCTAGTTGTTCTGCTTCAGAGCTGTGCTGTCTGTCCTCTGTCTGACCCCCTAATCTTTGTCTCTGTTCTCAGACTCTGAAGGACTACCAGCGTAGATTGGACACATCAGGGCTCAAACCAAGTAATGAGCTTTATACTGAATATAAGGTAAAGATCTTTCAACAAAGTTTTTTTTTGCCCACTCAGTTGCACTTTATAGATTTTAGCTGACTTTTTGGTTGCAAGAAAGTTTTTCATTATTCTCCCTCTGTCTTCTCCAGAACATTGACCTGACTCAGAAGAAGATGCTTTTTGAAGGTCCTCTGATCTGGAAAGTCACAAAAGAGAAAGCAATTGGTAAATACATATTTGTGTGTGTGTGTGTGAGTGTGAGACCTCCATAAAAACAGCATGAAGTTATTGGTGCCTTACTGCAGTAACAAGGACAAACATTTCACAGACATTTTCAAATTTGCAGAACCCTTCGTGTCAAGCTCATTTTAATATTTATTTAATAAGATTCACTCAGATTACCATTTATCTGCTTCTAAAAGGAAAATATTACTTTGAGCAAGGGTTTATTTTTGGGGGTATTGAGAAAACCATTGTAAAAGTTTCAGATCTAATTTCCTTTTTTCAAATGTGTAGATTAATGTTGACTATGAAAGAAAACCCATCTGCAGTTCAGATGCTTTTGTGAGCTCTCACAAGCCCTTTGACTTCTTTCATTTCAATTCAATAATCTAAACCTCAGTTCAGTTCAATTCAGCACAACTTCAAACAAACAGCAGCTTAACACTCAGATAAACAGATGCACACATGGTAGACAGGGGAAGTAGGGGAAGGGGAAGTAAAACCACTTTCAGTCACAAAACTAAAAAAAAGAAAGTCTATGGGTTTATAGATTATATATGGATATGGTAATAAATACAAAAATATAAATTCTTAAAATAACAAATAACCTACCTCTGAGGAATTGAGAAAACTGATAGCAGAGAACCCGTCCTGTCCTCTGCTGCCTTTCTCTGTGCCCTGTCCGACTCCTTCTCCTCCCTGTCTCTCAGAGGTGCAGTGTGTGCTGCTCGGGGACCTGCTGGTGCTCCTACAGAGGCAGGATGACAAGATGGTCCTCAAATGCCAGAGCAAGAGTAACATCGCCATGCAGGAGGGCAAGCAGATGCTGAGCCCCATCATCAAACTAGACTCAGTCTTTCTCCGTGAGGTGGCCACAGGTTAGCCGCACACAGCAGTAAATATTGTACAGGTCACTTCCATTGTGAGACGAGTATCACTCAGCCTTGTTTTTTGTTTTGTTTTTTTTCGCCTGCTCTGTCAGATCGAAAGGCCTTCTACGTGATATTTACCTGGGACAGTGGCGCTCAGATCTATGAGCTGGTGGCTCAATCTATTGTAGAGAGGAAAACGTGAGTGTCAAAGAGAAATAGACAGTAAATATATTTGCGTGGATTCGTAGGATGAATTGTAATATTATTTGTATGTGTGTTTTTAGCTGGACTGAGGTGATAAAGTCAGCAGTGGATGATCTGAAGAAGAGTGGAGCACCCATGAGGTTAACGCTGCCTCCTGGAGGTGGAGGACCTCCTTTCAGTCCTTCCACGTAAGTCTCTGTGTGCGCACGTGTGTGTGTGTGTGTGTGTGTGCGTGTGTGTGTGTGTTCATTCTTCTGCTAACAAAGCAAGATATATTCATCATCTGCCAAAGTTCACCCATCTCACAATTTCTCTTTTTCTTTTCTCATTTTCTCTCTGTCAGGCTGACTGCGCCTCTGAGCCCGATTGAGAACGGAGGTTTGAAAAGCAGCAGCGGTGAGAGTGCAGAGTTTTATCAGATGAACACTTAATAAACAGTATAAATGTCTTATTGGAACACATTTCTGAAAGTTTGAGCCAAAGTTAAGCTTTGTATCTGTCTGCAGATCGAGATAAGGACAGCTTGACGGATGACAAGTCTTCAGACCCCAGGCACAGGCTGATTGATTTCCTGTCAGACAAAGGCTTCGACTTGATAGGCCACTCCAACAGCGATCAGGAGAAGGTTGCCAACAGTGCTTTGGATGAAGGTGAATGAGGGTTTTCCCTGTTCTTCTATAGTGGGTTTTTTTTATAACTATCAGTCTTGTCCTTTCATTGTAGCTTGTCTGTCCTTCTAATAAAACCGCTGACTCTGTCTCATCTGTTAGTCATGTCCCTGAAAAGGCTGTTGATCGGCAGCATCAGCCTATCAGAAGACTCGCAGCCTGATGAAGAAAACGGAGAGGAGCAATCAGAGAGGCCCAGTCAAGAAATGGACAGCTGTCACTCAACAGGTATGCTACTGTGTTTTTTGAAAAAAATTGTTTGAGACTGTGGGAAATACACTTATTTGCTTCCCTGCCAAGAGTTAGAGGAAAGGATCAACATCATTGCTACTCTCATGCTGGTGTGCTTAAGTATGGGAGCAGGGAGGATCGGCTTGCCTGGCCAAAGGTAAACGTGGTATAACCAATAATGTTTTAGTGCAGTTTTATAGGGGGGGTAATATGACTATTTCTTGGCCATGTACAGACCTTTATTAGTCTTGTTGTCACTGTGAGAGACGCACATCATGGACAAAAAGTAGCCCAGCAAACAATCTCTGCAAAATTGGAAATTGTCGTTTGGTTTTTGTGCAGATAAAAAAAATAAGATATGAAGTGTTAATTAGTGGGATTCAGTGTTGATAGGCACTCTGCTCCTATGTGTATGCTAATTTAAGCTAACACTCTCCCAGCTGTAGCGTCATATTTAACAGACAGATGTGGGTTTTATATTCCTATCTAACCCAATTCAAGATTTTACTAGTGTGAAATGTCAGTGTTACTGGTCAGACTTTACTGTAGCTGACAACAAAATGGACTCCTGACACATTTCATTTCTGTCCACAGAAGAGAGCCAGACCACAGACAGAGGAGCGGAGGAGGAGAACGATAACACTTGTGAAAAAGAGGCTGTGGGGACGAAAGGAGAGGAGGAGAGGAGCATCAATGCGCCCCTGGTGTTGTCCCAGGAGAGGATGGAGGAAGTGTGCAGGAGGCTCCACAGTCTGGAGGAACATCTAAAGAGATTACAGGTGAGGGGAAGTGAAGAGAGGGAGAGAGGGAGAGAGAGAGAGAGATAGCTGAAAATATAGAGCGAAACTGTGAGTGGGGAGCAGATAGTATGACGGGGGCAGATAAAGACGAGAGACATAACAAAAGATGGAAGCTGACTGGAAAGAGACGCAGAGCTGAGCATTGAGGATTTCACTGAGGATAACTTAAGTAAGAAGCAAGCCGTGGTATACTTGGGACAAATGGGGCCAAAATGGCACCAAAGAGAAACTAGAGAATAGAAAACCATTTAACCACTACTGTTATTGCTTGGTTGAAAATTGCATTGTGAAATTGGATGTCTCTGAAAATGGCTATTATGTCCAGCGCTTGCAATGGGATGTGTCACAGAAGCAGCGAGGGAGACGAAGAGAGGATGTTAAGAGGACAGGGCTGAATTGTGTGTGAGTGTGAGTGCTTGTGTCCTCAGTTCCAAAGGTGATATTGATTTTGTGTGTTGCAGACTGTAGAAGAGGAGCACCACAGGCTGCAGGAGGCCCTTTCCCAGTTCTCCCTGGAGGGAGGCAACTTCCAGTAAGACATCATCACGCCACCTGCTGGCCACTAGGTGAGAAAACTGCGTAGCTATTCAAAGTGAGGCAAAAGTATAATTTAAGTATCCGATTTAAATAAATTATTAATAATAATAATAATAATATAAACTTTATTTATAAGAACAAAACAGAGTTATGAGATGGGTAAATGAAGATAATACAACTCAGCACAAGTTAAATAAAATAAGGTAAAGAACAGAGAGTAAATACCAAACAATCCAACAATAAAATGGGATAAAAGGGGGGAAATTAACAAACAGAACAAATATAATGTTTTTAGATTAAATTTGTGCTGGAGTTTTAAAGATTTTTGTTTGCCCTGACTTTTTGTGAGGCTGCATATGGACCCAAACAACCTTCAGAAATAAGATGGTCAGCTTGTATGTGGCCTGAGAGGCAACGCTCAGGGAAAAATGCCTGCAACTCGCTGGTAAAGCTTAATTGCTGTGGGCTCCTGGAACAACTGAAGGTCACCTACACAAGTAAATGGGAGGACACTGCTTCGAGAGATTTTAGTGAATAAATCAAATTAAAATTGTGAGGGACAAAAACAGGATTATGAAAAGTGAGGGGGACATGCTTCCCCATTCCCAGTGGAAATTAAGACCTTATCATTATCAGCCTCTTTAACTTCACACATTATTGTACTGCAGTTTTTCATCATCCTTTCTTCGTCTTTTCTTCCCCTTAGATTTTTACTGGTGCTGGTTTGGAGTGCAAGAGTGACTTTCAAAGGCTTCCATGGAAATTCCTAAGCTTTCATAAGTCATGCCTGGACGCTTGCTGCCTTATTTGTTTGTGTCACAGCTGTTTGCAGCCAAGCAAGAGAGTTTTCTGCCCGACTGAGGGGAGGGAGGGCTTTGTGCTCAGTGCAGTGGAACATGGGAAGTGTGTGCATGTGTCTGTGTGTCTGTTTGCATGCATGCTCGGTAGAGATGTATACACAAAAGAAAAAAAGAGAAAAAACGAGACATCCTACTTTTAAGTGGGACTTTGTATTTGCAGAGGGGTGCCAAAAAAAAAAGAAGCAATATTTTGCTGTGAGAGAGATGCTGCCTAACATAATGTAGAGATTGCAATCTGCTGTAACACACATATACACACCAAAGACCTGCACGCTACAAAATAAATGACATGCCAGTAGCAGATGTACAGTAATGGTTGCCAGATTAGCTATACCAGAAGGAATGCAGCTTTTTGAAGATGTATTAAAATACTACTGTTGATAGTATAGTGTTATTTCTAGTCTGTGCCAAAGTACCACAGAGATGCACTTTTTTCTGATCAATACGTATATAAGTTGAAACCCACACTGTTGCTGCAGGTGGGCTTCAAGTAGGCAGCCCTCACTATTGAAAAAATGCATGCAAGAAAGTGTGTGTATGTGTGTTACAAAGTTTTTAATTAAGGATGTGCTTGTTTGGAGGGTTTATACTGTAATTAGGTCACATACAAACATTTATAAATATTGGCACAATAGGTAATCATGCTGTTAATAATGGAGACTTGTTTGTATGTACCGCTTTTATTTATTTAGTCCTGTTAGGTCAGTGAGTGGCCTCACCTGATGTAAAACTGTTACAACACTGGGCCAAAAAGATAGAGCAATGTGTTAAGATGAGCAAAGACGAAACATAAGAAGGCAAACCTAGAATGTGTAGCAAAGATCAAGGTGGAGAGCGAAGAAGGCAGATGTAGGGATAGAGGTTGATGTTGCTTTGGTTTATTTGAAACCAGCTTGAACCAGACGGTCATGAGAATATGTGTAGAAAACATGAGATTAGGATTTGCACTTACTATACTGAAGAAAAGAGTAGACACACACACACGCTCGCACATAAACCTACAAACACTGATGGCCCAGTGTTACAGAAGTGTTAAAAAAGCTTGTTCAGCGCCAGTGTCATTTCCGTAACATCAGCCTCCCCCAGATAGGATTCAGAGCTCCTGATCCAAAACGCAGACTTAAGATGAGGTTATAAATTGTATTGTATTACTTCAAATTACAAGTTGTTAGTGAAAAAAAAAAATCTATCGTTCTCTGGTAGTGATATTTGTATCGAAATTAAGCTCTGTCTTTGTATTTTATTCAGCAGTTGATTGTACTTATAATTATGATGATATAATTTCTGAGTAGTTGCATAACTGTGGCCATGCACACAGGACCAAAGACATAACAAAGCACCGTTAGATCCTCATACAAGCTGTCATTTCTTGACATGTTCTATCTGTATATTAGCATGTCACCTGATGCTGATGTAGGAGTGATGGCGCAGTGGCGCAGCCTGCATTCACCAGCTGCTCTCCCTCTCCCCAAACTCCAACACGTGGCAACTTAGGTGAAGTGATTTCAAAAGCACATGGATGAACGAAGGATTGGTCGTCAGTAAGAATACAATGGTTTTCGATTATTTAATGAATGTACAAGAATAATGTTAGACTGCTCTGGCTCTATGACCAAACCCAAAGTAGATCTGTGACTTCTATACACTTCTGTGAATCTGATCAGCACGAAATTAATGAAAGGAAAAGTTTTCCTCTGTGTCTGTGTGGGTCAGTCAGTTTAAGTAAAAGCTAGTGTGACTGTCACATGCTGTTTTAGTTTCTGACCTGGATATGGCACTGTTAACTCTTGGTGCTAAATTGAACGCATGGGAACTGTTACAGCTGCAGAAAAAGGACTAAGCAATAAAACAATGAGGCCAGATGAAGATACAAAGGAAACGTTGATGGGTTGGAGGAAGGAAGACTACAGTCTCATTCCAGCGTCACTTTTACCAATACTGTAATCATGATCACTTCCTGATACGCATTCTCATCACTGTGGCCACAACAACAAATGCCCCCTCTGACCATACTGAACCTCAGTATGAAATTATGCAAATGCCAGTGCCATTAGTTCACTTGAGTGTCACAAGTTGCTAAATTATATAAGTTTGTTTTTGAACTTTACTGCCACCTCTCCCTGCGTCTTCCTCTTAGAAACTGTACATACTTGCTACCTTGAAGGAGAAAAATGTAGAGAAAGTATAAATGAGTTAAATTACCCCTCTCTTCTTTGTGTTTATTAAGCTTATTAGTTACATACACCTTTTGATAACACGCTCACCTCTTGTGATAGCATGATCACATTTTTCCTACTGCACAGTTTTTCCATATGTTGTGTATTTCATTTGATGTACTTTAAACAGGTCGGGGAGGTTTTTGTTTCTGGGTTGTTGTTTTTTTTCCCATTGTTTTTCAAAGAAGCTTTTGTAATTATGTGCTATGCATTTGGCTGTAATGGTGAGAGAGACAAGACTTGTCTGTAACTTGTCTATGCATGAACAAATTTAACAATTATGCAAATGTCACAACTATGGCGTATTCTTTAGAGTGGAAGTTAATGTGCAAACCCACACAGTGCTGTGGCCATCCAGCTTACCAATGAGATGCATTTAAAGAGATAATCTCAACCTGGGATCTTTTTAACAGTTAAACTGCATTGGTCAGCAGGTGAAACCCTGGTAACACCACCTTACAGTGATGCCTTCACTCTTCACTGGCTGAACGACTACTACAGGCACTTCTCCCTCTCTCTCCTCCAGATGCTTTTCCTCATGTATTCTATATACAAATACCTAGATGTATAGTAAATGTATTTATAGAGTGGTGCCTTGTTCTGTTAATCAACTTGTTTGATTCATAAAGGGCTCTTGAGTCTACAAACACAATCACTGTTTTATTGGTGGACTGTCTTTCATGGAGGATCTCAGTGAGACAGTGACAGACCATGACCAAATGACCAATTAGCTTTGAGGGATCATCCAAGGATTCTGATTGGTTGGTTTCAAGGTTGGGGGCTTAGCCTACAACATACTGTTTTTGTTTCCATCTCCATTACAGCAATAGGATTTGAGCCCTCCACCAATCTGCCAGCCAGTGCCCTGTAAAGAAAAAGACACTGCTTCTTGTCATGCAGTATCTGCCATCTTGTCTCTATAAACAAAGAATATGCAAGAACTATACTGTGTATTTGGGTTTTGATTTTTATTGTGTAAGAGGCTCTTTAATGATGTATACTTAAGGAAAATTGTGGTACGTTTGTTTTTTAATTCTTTTTTTTTTTTTAATAAATTGGGGAAATAAATACCTGTTTTGTCATTTTATATAGTTATAAGACAGTTATAACTTTATGATATGATCCATATAATCATAAGGGAATTTCTGAATTTGACTTAATATGGTTACATGAAAAGACAGTGTTTAGATATGAATTGTACTAGGATTCTCTTATACTGATGTCTTGAACCATGTTCTGTATCTCTATATGCCTTTGTTAAATATACATTAGAATAACAGAGTCATGGCATATCTGCCTAAGACAGACAGATATCCCTCAGAAATGTATCTACCTAATGTATTTTTTTTAAAATACAGATATAACTTTTATGCAAATGTGTGATGGCCCAAAATTCATTCAAGCGTAAATCCTGACTGAGAGAAAAACAGGACACCAGTGTGACATTAAAGCAGCAGTCAAGACTGGAGCATTGTGTTAAGAACTTTACCCAGATTGGTTCAATAGTTTTTATTCTTGGACTGAACATTTATTTTTTTAAAAAGAAAAAAAGATGGGGATTGCTATAATCTTTGTTCTCTGCAGCACAGTGGGTAAGTCAGATTAATTTTGTACAGACACTAAAATATCTGAAATCGTCTCATTTGAGTGAAAGTGTTTAAGTTTGAATAGATGCAATTATCTGTAGGTAAATATAAGGTCATTTCTACATGTCAGTCCAGTATATGTATATGAATATATATATTTATTCCGCATAATTTAAAAAATGTTACTTTTAGCTCTTCTGAGTTCTGCTTCAGTGAACCACATCTCCTGTTAAAGCAGATGGCTGTGCTATCATGTTGCTTTTTCGCTCTGTTAATTTTGCTCAGTTATGCTGCACATTTACAACTCATTTTATTTCTCATCTTTAAAGACCTTATATGTCCATTGTAAATACATAAATATAAGTAATGATATTACATTAAATGAAATCATAATTTGACCAATGTGGGGTTATAGTTAATTAATGAACTAATTTCCTCCACAGTGGGCACTGTTGTGAGTGTGGTGACCTTAGAGGCGGACAGGCCCTTTCTAAGTGTGCCGCTCTCTGGCACAGCTGAGCTGGAGTGCTGCTACACCACCAATGGGAAGTCAGTGACATACACTTGGATAAAAGATGGCAATAAAACCTCTGGTCCAATTTATCTGACTTCTGCAAACACTGGGTTTTCTGCAGATGTGATTAAAGGAAGAAGCTATGGCATACAGTGTGGCACCCTAACCCTCAAGAAAGTCCAGCTGAATGACACTGGCATGTACAAGTGTTTGCTGAATAATAGTAACAGCAAGCTCTTCACCCATGGTACCTACCTGCAGGTCCACAGTGAGTGTGTATGTCTGTATGGTGTTGGTGGGAGGGGTCCTATTTGCAGTGCATACCTGTCAGAAATGCCAGAGTGTATGTTTAAAATGGAGAGATGGAGTCAAGTGAGCTCTAAGAACTGCTAACACCACATAAGCCAGGAATCCTGTTAACCTTAGAGTCTAAGAGCTGTGTGAGTGTCAGCATCCTTGCATATCGTAGCTCAGTTAATCTTTACATCATCAGGATGGTCTCATTACAGACTGCTGCCCAGTCTTTAAATAGCACCAATATCAGATCAAGTTGCAATCAAGCTAATGTGTCGAGGCAGTTGCCACACTGAAATACCACTTTACATCATAATCTCATTAAACATGGATGGCAGATGTGGAAATGTAAAACAACCACTTAAGTCCTCCGGGGATTATGTGTGAAATAACATGCATTAGTTTACAAGATCACTATAACCCTTACCTAACAATACTATCAATTGTTAATTCATCTGTTTTATACATTAGACTGTGGTCTTTATACTAAATAGTACAGTTATATAACATGACAATTAATCTTGTAGCAAATCTCCAAGTAAGTCTATTAAGTAATTAATCAGTCAGTGTGATTCTTTTTATGTGCTCCTTATTTCAAATATGCACTCTCACTTGCCACAAAAAAAAGCTAGAGCTCATATTAAAACAGCTAAAGACACAACTGTTGTTCAGTTTGTTTCACCTCTGCACTCTGTCTGTATGTCTAGAGCCTCTGGAGAAGACAATAAACCTCAGCGAAAGCACCAAAAACAAGATCCTGACAGCTGAGGGAATCTTACTGTTACTGTGTGTGGTATTGCCTTCTGCCAGCCTTCTCTGCAAGGTCAGAGGGTCATGTTTTAATATGTCTGACTGTACATTGCCATACTCTGATCTGTGAACTAACTCTGACCTGTAGCTTACAAGTTGAAGCAATGGTTAATTTCCAGCATTTCTCAACGGTGGTATTGCCATATCATTCATGTGAAGAAACCAGAAATCATTGCTATTGGTGACACAGTCTTACTTTGGCTGTTCCCAGCACATACAGTCATGAGCTTCTCAAACTGATATTTCTCATAGTGTTTCTTGGCTTTCATTGATGGGAAACTGCACCATTACACAGATTTACCAACTTCTGTTTTCCTCCCACAGTCAAAGAGAGTACATGAACTAGAGAAAAAGAAGATGAAGAAGGAAGAGGAAAACATATACCAGGTGAACTTTAAATGAGTCACATCCTATCTGAGTCAAACATGTTATTGCAGGCATGTGAGGAACACTAGTGCTAAGTAACTTTGCCAAAAACAGCATCAAAGACATGCAGGGACATGCTTTCTTGTGCCACTTATCGATTAAACATGTTTCATTGATTTTTTTTTTGTGTGTTTACGTTATTTACATCTCCCGTATCCTACACAACAGGGGCTAAATCTGGATGACTGTTGCGCCACATATGATCAGATCGAACGGTCCCAGACACAAGGCCCATACCAGGATGTCTGCAACATGATGGAGGAAGAAGAGGAGATCCAGCTGGAGAAACCTTGAAGAAAAGGGGAAAGATAAAGAGAGGGAGGGTGTTCAGTTTTTTTGAGAGCAGGAAAGCTGAAGAAAGGGAGTGTGCAGTTTTTTGGGGGGTTTTTTTTGAGAGCTTAAATTTAAGTGTGTGATATCTGAATACCAGGCTTTTTAATAGCTTTGGAAACGGCATTTGACAAAACAGTCTCACCACAAAGTCCACTCAGTCAATGGTTTAGTAATACTGAAGTCCAAGAGACCTAAAAATTGTGTTTTTCCAAATAATTTATTTTCCAAATTAAAGGACGCTGAGTGGGCCTTGTTATGAGATTGTATTGTTCTCAGCTTTTTTTGATGTTCATTACAAATATCTATATACTGTAACCTTTTTCTTGCATTTTACGGAATTGCTTCATGATGTATCACAATGTATTTGCTTACTGTCATTCCCGTGAGTGCCCAAAGAATAAAGCTGTGTAAAATGAGCCAACAGATTCCTCTATAAATTGCCTAAATAAACACTTTACCCTTTAATCTGTGCTGAATGGACAAAACCCACTTTCTCTTTACCAAGTTGTAAAAACCAATCGAGTTTTCGAGTGTCGTGATTGGCTATTGGTCGGCGACGCAGCCATTCATTGGGTTCTATTTCTGACGTGGGCGGGGCTTGAGAGCTCCCAGGCAGGTATGTAGGAGAGACTTGAGAGGCGGTGCGTAAACAGAGTGGGCGAAGATGGCGTCGAACAAGAAGAGTGGTGGGAATAGCAGATTGGAGAAAGGTGTGAATGGAAGACGCTCGTCCAAACACAAAGAGGGTCCAGTGGGTGAGTTTTTTTTTTTCTGTGCCGCGCCAGCCTCGTCACAGCCCCCCCGTCGCTTTTCCCTTTAATAACGTCTCCCCTTTGACGCCCCTGTCCTGCCACCTCCCGCTAGCTTGCGTTAGCATCTACGTTAGCTGGCCTCTGGTAGCCGAAATTAACACGTAGGATTTAAGCCACTGGGTGCATCTCAGCTGCATAGGTTATGTGATTGTTGTGTGACATGAAAGCGAGTAGGTACTGTGAAAATCCTTGCGCAGGGTGTTCACCAGCGCTGCTGAAAGAAGTGTCCGGTCAGCCTCCTTCCCAGGCATGTCCGTAGTAACCAGGCAAAGCTTTAGTATGTGTAAGGTTAGGCGTAGCAGTGGTAGTAATATCGTCGCTGCAGATTTGTGTGCGGGCTCATGTTGCATTTACACTCACTTTTCACGCTCTGTGCCCCCTAGTCTCAGCCGCTGACGCTGACAGGACCCACCTGAGCAGGTACTCTAAACATAAACAAGGAAGGGAGGGAGGGAGGGAGACCAGAGAGGCAACTAGGTTAACCTGCAAGTGCGGTAGATGTAAGGGAGTGGGGGTATCGATTGTTGCTACTGTACCAAATGTGATCGTTAAAGCGAACTGATAGGGTCACTGGTGACGCTGTCATTAGTTCCGCCTCTGTGACAGGAGAGCAGGCAGACACATGAGAGATGAATGGGCAGCTTGTGAAAGAAGGTAGCAGACTTAACAGGATGCTGCCTGTAGGCGCTGTGGATCTGCTGCTATGACTAAACAATCTCCCCTGTTGCTCTATTCTGTTAACTAGGCCACTGTCTCACTGTAACTGGAACAATCCAACCAGTCCCAAAGCACTACTACTTTGAAAAGGCTTCCTTCGCTTTGTCAGGACTCTAACAATATGCCATACACTGCCTATGCCTTTCCTACACTAATAAAATATTTTTACCTTTCTGTTTGTGAAAGGTGTGTTTATAATAGCCTCAGGCCTGTACAATGAAATTAGAGAAGATTTTAGGTGAGCTTACTTGTTATGTGAGGTTCCCTAACATCATCAGATCTCATTGTCAGAGTTGAAATTTTATTTTTCATTAAAGGTGTTGGATCATAAAACTGAAGGGAAGCCCTATGTGTCCTTTGAGGGGGGGGTGTGGAAGTTCATTGTTGCTAGTTTCCTGTTGTTCGGTTTGGCCTTGGGGTGCTCTGACTGGGAGAAGGGTCAAATACCTCCTCAAATACACGACACTACAGATTCCCACTGTTGTTGCTTCCTGTTGCCAGTGCACTGCTCACAGTTTGCTATTTTTAAAGCCTGCTGCCTATAGATATGACGTTTGGAGTATCAGATGTCTGGCAAACTTCAAAACACCTGACCAGATTCCATATCTTGCAGAAGAAAAACATATAAAAGGCCAAATGGTTGAATTTTACCTTTAACCCTTTCTGGTCTCAACCTATGACAAATGTTGAGACTTTCTAATTACATAGATAGATGAGGATATTATGTTGTGGTGGTGTGTTCTACTTTCAGGAACAGTCGGTGTGTTTTCATATCCTTGGACTTAGATCTCCCCTGACTTCACATTTCCCCAAAATGGGTCTGTTTAGGCTTGATAAAGAAAAACACAATAGAGCCATGGTTTAGAAATGGCTTAGACAAGATCAGCACAGTTAATCATGCTGACAGTAAGAAGTAGCTCCAAGTCTCCTCAGCATTATGCTTGAACATTAGAGCTGCTCCTGTTTTCTGAGTTTCTGTGTAAAAAGGACCAGCCAGACTCTAATTTTTAGTCATGAATGTAAACAAGCAGGTTTTACCAGAAAAAAGAACAAAACTTTGTTTGCGTCTCTTTGTATAGAAGTTACACAAAGCAGGAATGATAAAACGGTAAATGTGAACACTTTTTGGGTATCACCATCACACAATAGTAGTAGTAGTAGTAGTAATAATAATAATAATAATAATAATAATGACAGTCACAGCAATAATAATAGTAATAATTATATTTGTAATTATAGCAGTAATAATAGTTTTAGCAGCATGTGTTGAGCAGGATCATGGGGGCTGTAAATGGTTTGCAGTTCCAGATCCAGAGAGCAACAGGAGGAGAGACGAGAGAACTTTCTTAGAGCTTTGTGAATAGATTTGATGCTGGAGCTAATCTTTTTCACAGCTGACAGTTTGACTTGTCATTGCAGGAAAAGAACAGGTGTAACTAATAACTTAAACCATTCATTTTGAAGAGCTAGCGAGCCCAGTAGCAGATCTGAAGGGGCCAGAAAGAATTCAGCAACCTTGGTGGAGGGATGGGGCATGCGCCAGGGAAGAACCCATTACATTTTGGGGCAAATCTGGATCATTCGCTATGAATTAGAATTTATTCCTCTGAAATCTGGTGTATGTTGTTTGACAGTAGCCTTGATGGAGGTCTGTGCACTCTGAGTTCCCATCCTGTGCTTTTCATGTTGGGACATGTCAAGATATCTTTCATGATAAGGCTATAGATAAACAAGCAAGAATAGTGATGAGTAACTTAATATAGCCCTCTAGGTTAGTTAATAACAACAGCAATAACAAAAATAACAGAAACCACAACATTTTTCATCAGGGCTGTAGTGGTGGTTGTGATTCTCTTTGTCTCAGTGTTCCCAGATATGTTTGTCTATCTCTGTATTTCTATGAGTGGGTGAAAGTTCAGTTATTTTGAGTATCTGTGACATCAGCCAAAAAGTCTCTTTTCACAGGAAAAGTTCTCTGAATAACATTTTCACCCTCTATTTTGGTTGTGCACGTGTTATCCGCGTTGTGCATTCATTGCCAAATAGGTATTTCTCAAGAGTTGGCACATACAGCACGTTTCAGCTGCATAAACAACCAGAAATGTATGTTCAGAGGTATTACATTAAAACAGTTGAACACCCAGAAGTCTAACAACAAGCACTACCAAAGATAGCACTCCAATATCATAACCAGTTACAGTTGCAGGACTTGTACCCAAAGCAGGTTTTATGTTTGATGAATGATTGTAATCATAGTGATTAGTGGTGAAATGATTAGTTGATGAACCAAACAGTTGACAATTTTGATTAATAATTGTAAAGTGAATTTTCCAAACATTTGTTGTGCTTGGCAGTATGTGAGGATTTTCTCCCTTTTCTTCTGAAAAAGTGAAGTTGTTGTTTTGGGCTTTGGTAACAAATGCATTCATTATTCTTAAATGTTAAAGCCATAGACAAAGAATGATGCATTCAAGATGCAAAAAATGGGGAGAAAAAAAAGCTACAATTGAAATATTGTTATGATCACATAAACTCATGCTTATGTCTGCTGTGATCTGCCAATTAGATTGAAGGTCACAGGGTGTCTCAGGCAGAACAGCCAACAGCAAAATAGCCCTCTGTCACAGGGAGAAAGTTAACTGGGCTAGGGTTGATGATAACCTCCCTCTGCTTTTAAAAGAGGCATGTAAGGGAAGAGGGAGAGGAAAGAAAAGGACAACACAATGCACTTGAGTCAAACTGTTTATGACAGGTTGACATACAGAAGTTGACAGGGGAAGAGCTACATTGTAAAGACAAGAGAGCGACATCGAAAGGCAGAACGAAACCAACTGGAAAAACCCTATCTCTGCCCTCTCTGCCACCACTCCCTCCCTGTCTTTCTCTCATTCTGTCTCTCTTTTCTCCATGCTCTCACTGCTTTCGTGGAAGAGAGGAGACAGACAAGGACAGAGCCTTGAACTCAGAAGCTGGTAAACACTTTTTTTTTCTCTTCCAGCCTTTCCAGCCAGTAGTTAGTGAACACCATCAATTATGTGCTATGCCAGAAGCAGCCTGCAGGTACCTTTCTGTTATGTCTGTAACGTCGCTGGTGTTGGTTGTTGTACATGACTTATTAATACCCACTCTTATCCATCTTTAATATGGACAGGCCAGGTGCAACTTAATGGTTGCAATGGGCTTATTGTGACCACTTGTTTCAGCAAGACAGGCATGAACTTACTTTTTATGAATACAAAAAAACAGAAAAAAATTAAACAGTTATTATGTTATGTTCAAATGTTTGGGCACCCTGCTAAGTCAGACATGATCATGTAATTTATATAGGGCTGTCCAAACTGTAGTCCTAACTGAGGCCTATTGATGGTATATTAACACATATCCTGGCTTCAGTGTAGTGGCAGCTATAATATTTCGCTGTTTGAGGCTGCTCTGTGTATCTCTGTGTATAATCATGGCATGTTTGAACTCTGAATGAGTTCTTGAAAAGATGGTGCCAGTTCACATAACTGTGTTAATTTGCATTACATTTGCATATGATATACTCCCTGCAGTTAGAAAGAGGTGTAATGTGTGTTGGGTTCATTGTCATTAAGCAAATTTTAGAGCAGCTTATGCTGATCCAGGGGTTCATAAAGTTCACGCCTAGCTTACTCTGTCAACATAAGGCCTATTGGCTTGCCCAGCTGAGAGTTGTACCCCCCACTGTAATTAAGCAATGTAATTTTAATTTTGGCTTTGTGCCCAATCTTATTTGACTGCTATAGCTGGTCCTGCAGCGTGGCATTTGGGTGACTGCTTGACCGAAGCACTCAGTGTGCCCCCCAAGGCCACACTGCTATGATTGTGTTTATGCAGACCACTGAATGTGTATTTATAGATGTTCTTTGTGTGTGTCTCTCTGTGTTTCCAGTTTAATGTTGACGTAATGAGTTGAGTTGTTGCACATTAAGTAACAAGTGCAAGTTGTGTTGTCGGGTTCAGAACATTCCTTAGCTATTTGCCAAATCTGAGATGGAGCAAAGATCCCAGAACTTGATGTGTGTTTTGTCATTAGCTGTTGGATTGTTTTGAGTATTGTGGAAGGCTTTATCCATTAATCTGTGTGACGCATTTATGTGATTAATGTTTGCTTAACATATCAGGATGAATGGATGGAAACATTTACACATTTTGTGTCTCCCTGATCCTTCACTCCACATACCTCTCTGCATTCCTTAAGCCTTTGTTCAGCTAACGTCCACCCAGACATATAATTAACATTGTCTTCATAATCCGGTACAGCTTGATTTTGTTTGGAAGTTTCTCTAAGGCGGACTACATAGAGTCAAACTAAAGTGATGTCATGTAGCGACAAATGCTGAAGCTTTTTTTGTTTTTTAGAGATAATCAATTGTTGATGTCATTTAAATTGTGTTTTAGTGTGGAGTTTCTCTCGAATCCATGAGCTTCTCTGAGCTAGAGTTATTCACACATCCAAAAAGTGTTGAATTGAGGGCAACTGGACTTTGTTGTAGACACTTGAAGAAATTTCACCTCTCATCTAAGAGACTTCTGACATCCAAGAGGAAGAAGTGTCTTGGATGAGAAGTGAAACTTCTTCAAGTGTCTACAACAAAGTCCAGTTGCCCTCTTGGAAAGCCACAAACTCGACAACTGAGAATCTCCACAGACTTCCTTTCATATGCTTGAATCAATGTGAAATTAGGCCCCAAGCTGCTTCATTAAGCTTTACAGCAACGGATAGAACTTGATATTGTAATGAAAAACATTTCCCCAATGTGGAGTTGCTCTGTGTAGTCTGCTCATTTGCCTCTACAGATTTGTTTCAGTCTTTCTCTGTACCCCAGGGCCAACGAATGCCTCTTAAATTCAGTGGGACATTCTCCATGGGATTGATGGCAACTTCACACACATACACACACAAAAGGTTTACTGTGTGGAGATAATTATAAAATCTTGGCTTGTGACGGAAACAAACACTAAGAAAGAGGATATGTGATATAACATATTTGTGAGTGGCTCGTTGATTTCTGCTGTGTTAAAAGGCTCAGCTCATAACATTTGGGTGTGTTCAGATGAGGCATGTTTCCAGGGCCAAGTGGAAGAAACAGCCAGGCACTATTCACACTGGGTTTGGCTATGGCAATGGCAATTAAATTCATATAGTACATTTCATTACGATTAAGTTCAATATGCTTTATGTTGAAAGACAAAATAAAAAAATCTGGGCATACATATGAGAAAATACACAGCAACAAAAACCCCAACACAACCAAATAGAAACCACACATGCAACAAACATGTAACAAGTTGTACAATAAAAAGAAAAAACCTTCAAACAACCACAAATTATTGTGACAGGATTCAGTTATCCCTTGGTAAATTTTTAGCTTCCTAGATGGAAAATTGTGAGCACAGCAGGGCATCTTTATTTGTAGGGCATAATAAAAAGGCTCTCCCTGAATGAGAAGTGGAGTGAGAGGGAAACAGAAGACAGGAAAATGAGAAGATGGGCAACGGCTGAAGAGGTTTTTCATGCAGTGTGTGTGTGCATGCATGCGCATGCTATAAGACGTCTGGCTGATAAATGTCTCTTCCCAGATGTCGGGGTTGTGATTCCTCCCAGCGAACCGAAATTGCCTCTCCTATTACTCTTCCTGAAAGGCAGGCAATAGCAGAATAATTGTGCGATTAGGGCTCCATTATTTCTTTGACCCTCAAAACAGTATTTCACTTTGGTAGAATCTATTCACTTTTTAGCATGCATAGGCAACCTCTGCTCCACATCCCAAGATGTTGCTTTAGGGATCTGAAGAAATCACTGTGCTGATCTTACTTTTTCTTCTATATTGTTTTATTGCTGGGGCCTTAGTTGAAGTTATAATAACAAAAGTTTGAGGATGAGTGTGAGCTGCTTCCAAGGGTGGCTGATGTCATTTTGCTGTTCATTAGCTAGCAGCAGGGTTTTCAAGAGTAATTTTGAACTGATCAGTAACTATTATCTCCATTAAGACCAAATGTGCACCACCCATAACAAAGAAATTATTTTTCTTCTCTCTGTCCACTTGGGAGGCACTGCTGTCTCTGTTCCTTTTGGCCCTTCTCCTCTTTCCTCTGTCTCTCACCATGCCAGTCACCCTATCCAGTAAGTACCAGCCAGTCTGCAGAGTTACAGTAGGTGTT
The DNA here is from genome assembly GCF_046630095.1 of Trachinotus anak. Classification (NCBI taxonomy): domain Eukaryota; kingdom Metazoa; phylum Chordata; class Actinopteri; order Carangiformes; family Carangidae; genus Trachinotus; species Trachinotus anak. Next base: position 9,800,429 of record NW_027273883.1, on the reverse strand, counting down.
GTGGAAACAGAGATCTCAGGTGACTTGGCAGAAGAGCTCAGTCCAACAGTGGGAATCCAACAGGGACATACCGCTGTGTTAAGATACATTAGGGCAGAGATATGAGCACACTTGATTAATGCACTCAGCTGTGTGTTGTCAGCTGTATACCTCCCTTTGGGACTCTTATGTGAGTGTGTTTATGTGTTTTTGTCAGTGTTTGACTAATCTGCGTTTGTTCCCAGCAGCATGACGTTAGCAAAGGGCCTCTGCCTTCTCCTCCTGTTCCATGCATGTCTGCAGAGATCTCGGTGGATTCTGGCTGCTTAGCCCGGATTTACATCATTTAATTTCAAGGCTTGCTTAACACGTTTCAATCAATGAGCTTTCATACGCCAGACTATGGGGGATTAGTTAATAGGGTAAGAGAACATTATGTAGGATATATCCAATGTTATCCCACTTGGTACAGTGTCTACATGCTGATTACAGCTATGGGTTTGGTGCTGAATAGGGATCAGGGTGCTCCTTTTTAATGACTGTGTGACCGGATACCAGATCTAACAATTAGGTTTTAACAACTACAGAATGGTACAATGTGTTTGTTCTCTTTTTTAACAAATGTATACATTTGGGGTCAGAAGAGTGGTTTTATTAGTAGCAAGATAAGTGGGGGGTGTTGAGATGCATGCCTCTTTGTCAGCTACCACCTGCCCTGGTGAAAAGTGTTTCTCTGGAATACATAATAGTTACATTACTAAACTTGTTATGTACATGTTCCCTCACACACATAAAACTAATTTGATGTCTTTCTCTGTTTCATCCTCTTCTTTGCTTCGCTGTCTCCCTGCCCCTAGTGATGGACACCAAGGCAGTGTTTGCAGCCCTGTACAGCGTGTGCGAAGAAAATGCCACTTTCTTCTCAGGGGGAGCCAAAGGGTCCCAAGTTGATGCGGCACGGCGGCTGGTGGATGCCATGAAGCTGATCCAGGAGCACGCTCGCTGTCTGGAGCCTGTTATCTCTGGCTTCGCTGCAGTTTACCATCATTTTGACTTTGACCCACACATACCTGCAAACGGCTATCGCTCACTGGTCAAGGTAGGCTGTGGGATCATTTGAGGACTGTGTATTTGTACAAATCATTTCAACTCAGCGCAGCTCTGACAATAATAACCTCCCATATCGCAATACATTCTTATCAATATTCTCTCCACGCTGTGAGAAACTATTCACCAGTACCTCTGCCTTGATATCACTTTGTTTCAAGGGCAGTCCATTTGTTTTACACATTGATTTTATGTTGAAAATCAGGTCAGATAAATTCCTCCAGCTGCAGAATATCTACCACTACTGTACGCACTGTACTTTATCTTCTATACTTATTGATGAAACATCATGACCTTCATTGGCTGCAGCCCACCACAAGTGAATGAGTGTAGTAGAGCAGCAAATGAATGCTCGTCTGTTTTCTTGCCTCTCGATTTCTACATTTTTAATCCTTCTCATTCCCGCAGTGCTACTCTGAGTTATCTGTAACACCCTGGTGAAGCAGTAAGCTTTTCACATGCTCGCTTTCAGGCATACTATCACACACAGTTTTTTTTTTTTTCCCCTCAAACCTACCACCCTCATCTTAATTATAATGTGTGCAGACCCAGAAGACATGCCTCCTTAATGATTGCACAGTTAAAGAGCATGATTTGCTTTGTTATAATTCTAAATGCTACATATCCAATTTCATAAAGGAAATAATGATTTAAGGTTGATCAGATATTATAGCACAGGTATATATCATTACATATATCATTTTGTAAATTAATTTAACAAATGTGCTTCTCATTTAATATAACTGACCTTGCTAGGTTGATATGCTGATTATAAGGATATGGTAACATGTTTTCTAATTGTAGATATATAAAAAAAAAAAAACCTCATTCAATTTTATTCAAAATTTCATAGATACATTCTTCACACTTTTCTAGGTTGTACGTTGCTGCCTTCTCCACATCATCCACAAGGGGCGCTACATCACCACCAACCGCCGCAGCATCTTTTTCCGAGTTGCACACAATGCAGGGGAGATGGAGGCGTACTGCAACGCCCTGTGTCAGCTGCGTGCCCTGCTCTACTTAGCTCAGCGCATGCTACATGACAACAGCCATGGCAACCTTTTCTTCCAGGATGAAAGTGGCCTTAGCGAGAGCTTTGTCCGCGAATACTCATCCATGCACAAGGGGTGCTTCTATGGCCGTTGCCTTGGCTTTCAGGTGAGATGAACTGCGTGGCAAAAGGACAGGCACTGGGAAAGATAGAAAGTAGGAAGAGTGAGAAATGGCGAGTATTAGAAGTAGCACTATCTCATGCTTGATGGTCCAATACTACGATTTCATATGACACATTATGTGAACTATTTCATTATATTTGTTATTATAGAAGGACTTGACAAGTACAGAATAGAACTACCCTAAAGCTCCCCATAAGACTTCCCTAACCTTTCAATCATAAAATACTGATTAGTATTTAAAAATAAGTGACCTGTTATTGTTTGTGGGGAAAGAAAAATCTGTGTCAGGATTAGAGATGGGTACAGAGACCAGATAATAAACGGGCCCTGGTGCTAAATTAATAAGGACTATAGTATTGATAAGATCTGACGTTATCGGTTCTGCTTTTGGTATTGGAGAGATTAAGAAAATAGATGTCCTGTCCTACTATTGCTACATAACAGTTATCTTGCACATTTTGCTCACAAACTCTCTTTCATTTTTCTATTTGGCATTTTCGTTATTTTCGAGGGATCTCTCTCGGAGCCTGTGTGTGTGTCTCTCACACGCTGCAGCACACACACACACACACACACACAAACACAAAGATACCCTGCTATTAGTGACAATGGCAGAGAGAACTAAACGTTAAAAAGTGTGTTTATGCTCACTTGCTGCCACAAGTGCATCGAGTCTTTTTCATGCAAGGGCAGAAACACAAGCAATCTGTCAAAACATCTGGGAGAAGTCCATCATACAAGTGGAGAAGTGCACAGTTTTCTACCGACTAGCTTGTAGTTCATCTGTCGTTGCCCTGTATGTTATGTACACTAGCAGCCCGGAATCTACACACAGAGTTAACTCAATTATATGAACATGGGTTAATGATTAAAAGTGACCCTTAGTAAATTGCTGTTGGAGTTTGCTACTCAAGAAATACTGTACAAATTAAAAAGTAAAGCAGTGTTAATTCTGTTCTTAATTTTTTTTTGTCCTCTTAAAAAATAACTGAAGAGTTAAAAAGTGTTGTTAAAGAACCAGAACGATAAACAGTTTCGGTAAGAGTAATAGTACCTTTAAAATCTTAACGATACCGATCTCTAGCCAGGAACAAATTTGTCAAATTTGTCACCAGGTGCTCAAACACTGCCTGCTGGCATTTTAGAATACAGGGATTGGCCCTGAACATAGAGCAATAGCAGTCACAGTTGTGCAATGTAAAAGCCAAGAAAGGAATACAGTGCTATAAAAGACTCCTGCTGCCCAAACCTGCAAGTAAAATTAAGTGAGGAAAGGAGGTGGAGGGGTGGAGGGAATGCTCCTCTTTACAGTCAGGACCTTTGTTCTTAGTTGAGCTTAACAAGAGAGGCTGAACCCTCAGTGGACAGAGGTCAAAATCAACCTACAGGGAAAAAATGATGAAACCTCCCTTGTCCTGTCTGCATCAATATATAATGTCTAAGACTCATCTGATATTCTGATATCCCATCCTCTATGTTTCACTTTCTCTGCTCGACTGATTGCAATTTGAATTGTAGTTTATGTCTTGTTTATAAGTGGACCATGGAAAGTGGATTAGAATTTTAAGTCTGCCTTTATTTTTCCTCCAGTTCACTCCAGCCATCCGGCCCTTTCTCCAGAGCATCGCTATCGGCCTTGTGGCCTTTGGAGAAAACTACAAACGCCATCAGTCAGGAATAGGTCAGCATCATCTTGTCTGCAGCAGCACACTCTCATCGTCTAGCCGCTTCGTTGTCATTCATAGATCATACTCATCCATCCCCATGCCTTTTCTACATTGCTCCTTGGCCTCTGACTGTGTACCTTTTGATGTTGTGTGTTTAGATTGTAGATGCTCTTTCATCCTTTGGAATCTCGAGGGCTAGCTGGTGTGCTTCTTCTATATTTCAGAATGCTTTGAACATGCACACAGTTACATACAGAGATAGAAGAACGTTTGCCATTGTAGACACATTAGCACCATGCACACATACACAGACACGTAAATATTTAACAATCAAAAAGGAATCGTTTGACTCTCATGATTTTTTTTGTGCTCTCTGCTGCACCACAGTGGAGGCAGGAGGTATTGCACCATATGGTGAGTGTACTGGAACGCACCCCTCTTTATCATAGTCTTTTTGTAGTGAGAGGCGATATGACTATATGAAGAAGCTGCTTTTATCCCACAGCTCCTTTTATACTAAACAGCTGCACACAGAACTGTGAGCTGCATTAGCTGTCAAAAAATTCAGATCCTTCCCTTTTCTTTAATGCCCACGCCTGACTTCTTGCAGAGCACCAAAAGCTGGGGTAGAATTTTATTGTAATACCATGAAATGCTTCTGGTTTAACATGGAACTAGCACAGTAGACCTGAAACATCGCTATGGCAAAAAGATCATAGTGCTGTGAGGACATAAAAGCCAATCCACCCTGTTGAGTTTGACAACTGTTCTCAGTTGTAGCTATATCCCTGAGATCTGTGTTTTAGCACTCTGGCTCCATTATCAAACATCTTTCTTTCTTTTCTTCAATTCTTTCACCTTCCTTCTTTTGCTGTCTCAATGAGTTTATGTCTTATAATATTGTTGTTTTATGAGCTAGGGTCCATTCGCTGCAACTTTAATGTTCCCTCATTCATGCCCTCTTTCCTACTGCTTCTGTCTTTTTTTCTCATAACAATTATTCTGAGCTTCTGTCTTGATCTTTGCAAATCACTTTTCATTCCCATTTCACTACCTCCTTAACCACATGCTACATTCCTTTTCTTGCCTACCCATTATACCCTCTTCATTTTGTCATCCTTCCTTCCTTCCCTAGGTGTAGCAGCGAGCTCTTTCTTTACCTCAGGAAAGTACGCCATCGACCCAGAGTTGAGAGGGACAGAATTTGAACGTATCACCCAGAACCTGGACGTTCATTTCTGGAAGACCTTCTGGAACATAACTGAGACCGAGGTCCTTTCGGTGAGTAGACTGTTAATGCATCTTTGAACACACACAGACAAACATGCTCTTAGACATCTGTAATCTACTCATGTTGTCATTGTCAACCCATGTGCACAGATAAGTGCACTGCCCTGCTTTTAATTTTAAAACTGTATCAGGGATATTTTACTTTCCTCTGGTAAAAGTACCTTTCTATCATTATGCATTTTGGCCTACAGGCTGTTAGTAATAATAGAGTGAAATTCAATTTATTCAGGGGTGTTCATGATTTATTCATCCAGTTTCTCTTTCTCTCCAGTGACCTGACTTGCTCTGTAACTTGCACTCTCTCCGTCTCTATGTCTGTCTCTCTATATCTCCATCTCTTTCTATCTTTCTCTCTATCATCTTTCTCCTGCCAGAGTCTTGCCAGTATGACTTCCACTCAAGTTAAGGTGAACCGGGCTCTCTCTGTGCCCCCTGTGCCCTTTGACCTTCCCCTGGCGGCCAACCACAGAGCATCTGTAACTATAGCTCCACCATCAGCCCACATTGGCACTACTCCGGTTCAGATGAGGCTCATCTCTTATGACTTGCGTGAAGGACAGGTACTTAAATCATCATTCAGTTTACATTTACATTACAGTGTCACAATGGAAAACGCAGGAAGAAAGGTAATCTCAAATTTTAAACAAAACTAGACTAGCTCTTCTCTCTACTAATAGTACATTCTTGTATGCTGTATTTGTTGTGTGACCTAGTTTATGACAGTTTTCCTACACTGGGTCTTTTTAAGCCACCATGTATATACCAGTTGCACAAATTCTTAAAATAATCTAACAATATTTTAACATATTTGTTGTTTCTCTGAGCTGCTCAAGTAAACGACAGCTTCAAAGCATCCCCATGGATTTAATACTCTTCATTATCTCTCTCTATTCTCTGTCATAGGTATCACTCTCACTTTTTCTACTCTGCCTCCCACTGTAATTCTCTCGGGAGACTCCCTCACTCCATCCGAGCTTGTTCTCCTCCTGTCTTTGTATGCTGGCACTTAACCAGACATGTTATCAGCAAACACTTTCAGCCATTGATCACGCTCCAGCAAAACAACAGTGTCCTTTTTAATGTCGCAAAAATACAAGCCTGTATCAGCAGAAACCCTCCCTCTCAGCCACAGCTTCCCTCCCTCCTTGTTCCTGTTAATGAATGGGAATTAGTGTGCGTTCATGCAGGCTCAGGAAGGGCTGGCAGCAAGCTGCTGCAGAACAGCTAGTTAATCCCTCTCTCAAAGGAGCCCTGCTGCTAACACTAGCAATAAAATATATTAACAATGAAAAAAGCCTTTGTTTGTTGTGTACACAGTCTGTAGACAGTTACTCAGATTGAGTCAAACATCACGATCTGTCATCATGTGATGTTTTTGAAACATAAGACCTTAACAATAGATCTTGATTGTTTGTCTATTAGTTCAGCTTCTGAAATAATCCCCTTCTGTCTTACTCTTTTCAGGACAGTGAAACTCTGCTATCTCTTGCGCGCTCTGAGGGGGGCGCCATCTCTCTGTCACTGGGGTTGAAGACCAAGCGCCTTCCCTCTTCTCCCTGCTTGCTGGTCCACTTCCATGGTGGGGGATTTGTGGCCCAGACCTCTAAGTCCCATGAGGTTAGGTGGTGCTCTCTAACTGGATCTTGCTCAGTTTCATTAAGAGTTTTCCTTACTCTTGTATTTTGATATCATGTAGTATTTTGACTCACATCTGTACGTGATAGTATTTTACCTATTAGTGATATTTATAGTCGAACAGTTGGTTAAGTTGCAGGGTGCAGTAGTATAATATGTCACTGCACTGCACCTCCGCCATTACACTCCTGGCCCAGATGTTGTTTTTCCAGGATTTGAGCCGGCATTTCCACAGCAGTCATCCAGCTAAGTTCATCACCTCATGCCTTCAATACTTCAACTTCTGGCTGTGTTATCTCACACTAATTGTAATTGAACCCCAGCTAATTAAAGTGATAAGGAGACAGACACTAGTTGACAGCACAGGAGCAGGGGGGTTACCAGTCTGAGTATCTTCCTCTGTCAATAGTGTGGTACATAATGAACCGTTAATCTAATTATTTTGTAATTAATCCCTGAAAACTTGGTAGAGACACTTTGCTCTCCTTCCATGCCTTAATTATTGGTAACGTGCACACAAAGCTGGCTTCTCTCTTTCACATAAATCGTTACTTCCTGTCATCCACTTCATTCTCACCCCTTCTCTTTTTTTCCTTTAAGATGAGCCCATGTCCTATATTTAATTTCTAATGAAAAGGGGACACTAGCACACACACAGAAGCTTTAGCTTCAAGTCTTACAAATTGTGTTTGATCTTTTTTATTACTCTGTAAAGCACCTAAAGTGTTCTTGTTTTGGGAACCAGTTGTATCTTAAGTTTACATATAGTATATGAAATACTAGCCTTAGGAATCAACCTGCTTGCTTCATCTATTATTTTAACATGGTTTATGGCCCCATCTATCCTGGATTGTCCAATGCTGATGTGGTCATCTGTGGCTATGTGTGATCTTTATGTGGCACCAGGCTACTTATAGCTAGTGGAAGACAGGCCTCTGTGAAATCTCCAAGGACATGGGCAGCCTTGATCTGCAGCTGCGTAGCAACCAGAGGATGAGAGGGAACAATCAGAGAAGGGGGTGAGCAGGGCTGTCATGTTGAATTAACAGAGAATTGTACAACACCACAGAGAAAGATTACCCCAGGAACTAATGCAAGACTTGTCAGACTATCCTTCTCTCTTCTTCTAGGCTCTCCTTTTTTGTTACATCCCCTCTCTCAGTCCTTCTAATATCACACAAAATCCTTTTTGTCATTTTCACATCTCCTACCTGTCTTATTTGGGCAACAGTACCTACCAGCCTCTTGATTTTAATGGGTGCCTTCTGTTCATGTAATCCCTCAGGCAAGGCCAAAGAAGAGAGGGCAGATAAATGGAAAGTTTCTCTAAGGGCAGAGGCCCAAATTGTCCCCTGTACTCCTCATATCTCCTCTACTCCATGATCCTATCTTTCTTGTCTTGTGGGTGAGATAGAGTGTTCGACTACAGTGGCAGGAACCTTTGGTGCTCTTAGCGCCCAGTGATGCTGAGATCACAGAAATGGATGTCCTGGCATCTGTGCATCTGCTAACTTGGACACGAACACACACACACACACAGTGTTTGGAGAGTGGAGGTATAAGCTTGCAGATTAACTGCTCTGCATGTCTGAGGAGGAGTGGGACTGCAGCTCCCATTAATACCTGCTTAGAGAACAGATCTGGGACCCTCTGAAGTGTCTGTGTGTGTGTCTGTCTGTGTGTGTGGTTTTCCTTGTAAATAGGGTGTGTGTGTATAAGAGTTTCCTGAGTCATGTAAAATTAACCAGCCTTGGTCCCAGCCCAACAAAAACACACATACACATTCCCCTTCTCTGCCCGGTGGCCATTTGTTGTGAATACTTGGCTCCTTTTATGTAGGCAGATGATGAACTGTCTGACTGACAGACCTGCCCATGGGCTCAGGCACATGTTGACACTCATTTGAGACTAGCAAGAATGGCTGTTGTTCACACTCAGTTGAACACACACACACACACACACACACACACACACACACGTTAGGAGTACCTTGGCTGATTCACACAAACCCACACTGTATGCACACTCAGTTGTCACCAGTCTCACTTTGAGATTTATTGTGACAGGTAGGGCTTTGCGACAGCACAGCTGACTGCTGGAGCTGCTACTTTGTTTTTTTTTGTTGTTTTCTTTTTCCATGGTGAATCACTGGTCGGTGAGGCGACATATAAACATACACACACTGTGCTTTTCCTGGCATTGTGAATGGCGAGCTGTCGCTTTCATCGCCAGCCCTGTCATAGTCAAAAAGGTGTTGGGAGAAGATAAAGGCAAGAGGAGGGGAAAAGGAATGGCTTGTGCAAGGAAAATTTTCTCATTACAAGTTTTGATGCTTTTCTCATATTTCAAGGTCACTTGCATCGCAGTTATGAAGTAAAGCACTTTCCTTAGGTTGGCATGAGAATAGTAAACACTTGACCTGACTGTAGCAACAAGAAAAAGAGAAACACAGTATTCTGACAATGAGTTTGTTTTTGTTTACTATCCCTGTAAATCCACACCATCCCCTTGTCTTTGTCTTTTTCCTTCATACGCTGCAAACTAGGACATGTGGGCACCTTTGTTATTACCATATGAGGAGAAAGGAAATGGAGGTGACTGTGAGAGAAGCCCTCATTCTCTCTTTGTCTAGACAGTAAGCCAGAAAGCAGACAGATGACATCAGAGGGACGCACAGTTTTCATAAGTTTTTATCCTTGGTTCTTGATGTCCACCTCCACACATCTCTCTCCCACCACAGTCCTCTTACTCTCAGTCTGCCTGCCTCTGTGTTTTATCATGGGCACTTTTGTTTCTGATAAATTTAAAACATATAATATAGTCACTGTGAAACTGAGTGTTTCCCATTCATAAATTCACTCCTCCATGTCCTTGCCTTCTGTCTTGTGCAGCCCTATCTGAAGAGTTGGTCCCAGGACCTTGGTGTCCCCATCTTGTCAGTGGACTACTCTCTGGCCCCTGAGGCCCCCTTCCCAAGGGCCCTGGAGGAGTGTTTCTATGCGTACTGCTGGGCTCTGAGAAACCACCACCTACTAGGTACCAACACAGCTCACAACACTGTTTATATGCTGGCTTTAATCTCCTCTGTACGCTTACTTGTTATAGTCATGGGGAACGTATATGCAGTAGAAATGGTATATAACTTTGGCAGATGAAAGAAAAGCAAGTTGTTAGATTTAATAAAGCAGGCACAACAAAGGGGTAAAATTCACCTATATTTCACTTGCCTATTTCTGTGGGAAGGTGTCCTGTGGACTGCTTCTGTAAATCCTCCTCCTTGGCACCTACGTTTACCAATTCCCTGTACCTCTCATTTATCACTTTGAAAGTAATCATGCTTCAGCACAGTGTCTTGCACTGTACCCGTTGTTCTGCAGTCTCACACAAATTGCCCTGATGCTCAATATTCAGGCAGAAAACAATAGACATCTGGTTGGTTTGGGGTACATCCGACCGCTGAAGCACACTGTCAAATTAGCAGTGATTATAGTGCAATATGTTAGGGTTGTAGTACAAGACAACAATATTGTGACTGTGAGGCAGTCAGCATATTCAGCAGTGTTATAGTAGAAAAAAACAGATACAGTGGCACAGATTTTACAGATTTATTTCTTGTCCCCTGTATTTTGTTTTCAATTTTTCCCTTTGAATTATCCTTTTCCTAGTCTCTTTTTTCACTGTCTCTTTTTATTTATCTCTACAGGATGGACTGGAGAGAAAGTATGTCTGGCTGGGGACAGTGCGGGAGGCAATTTGTGTGTGACGACATCGATGCGAGCTGCTGCCTTTGGTGTGCGAATGCCAGATGGCATCATGGCAGCCTACCCGGCTACCCTGCTGACTGCCTATGCATCGCCGTCCCGTCTGCTAACACTTATGGATCCCCTGCTGCCTCTCAGTGTGCTCTCCAGGTGTCTCAGCGCCTACGCAGGTAGGCCTGTATGTGTGTATGTCTGCATTTGTTTGTGTTTTCAATAGAAATCAAGCCAGGATTCTTTTTTTTATCTGATAAAGTTGAAAATTAAGCTTAGATCTATTTTCTTCCATTTTCTTTCTTTCAAGCATTTCTCCATGTCTCAGCCATCTGCTGCTTCACATCATACATGCTCCTAACATGATGGTCTAGACTAGTTGTAAGCTTGTCCACAAAAGTAACAATGACAACATGTTGTCCAGTATAAATAAGTAGCCCAAAGTGATGTCTTCAAATTACTCACCAACTCTGTCCAGCAGCTAAAATGCAAAGTACAAGTATTCAGTTTATAATGATGTGAAAAGCAAGCATCATTTGGCATTTTAAAACTGTAACAAGCACACTTTTAATAACCTTTGCTTGATAAATTACTAAAACAAATATTAATCTAATATAATTTATTGGAAATGGTTTTAACAGATTTTTTATGGACTAATCAATTCTGCATTACTCAGTAGTTGTTTTTTTTTTTTTTTTTTTTAGTTTTACGACAGTCATAAACAGATTATTAACACAGTTTTGCTCTATTGGATCTCACTGTCTTACTTATCGTGTAGTACACAATTTGTCTTGAATAAAAAAAGTCTTTCTAATTATAAAGTTTTATATATGACGGAATAAGCTTTCAGTACAATATTCTACACCATAGAAATGCTCCTGACGAAAGTACAGTTGTGTCTGGAAAACCTTCCCTAACAATAACAATTCACTGTAATATCATATTATTTGTTTTTCAAGTTGTTGCTGTAATGTATTTAAAATGCAGGGTGAACTATTGCAAGACTCTTGAATAATTCTGTCTCAGAGAAGGAGAACTGAAGAGGTATTAGTAATATGCCCACTATGACAAATTCTGACACAGAGATATTGTTTGTCTGGTGTCTCCTTTCAATAACCAAACTAAAACACTAATCATTCTCTATTTACTCCTACTGTCGACACTATGTATTGCTATCTGTAATACAAATTGGTAGCAGTATTGTCAGTGGTTTCTCTCTCTACTATTATAACTCTCCCATTATTGTTTTTCCATCTTCTCTGTTGTTACTCATTCATGCTTATTCAAGGATAACAAAAACAAAAAAATAAAAATCTCTCCTTCCTAAGGCTACCTATCTTATCTCTCCTTCTCCAGGCAATGAGCCGCAGACCGAGAAGCAGGTAGAGAAAGTGAGCACGCTGAGCCTGGTGAGGAGAGACACGGCGCTGCTGCTGCGAGATTTCCGACAGGGAGCCTCCAACTGGATCCACTCTCTGCTGGATCCCAACAGAGCCTCGGCTTCCCCCAGCACAGCTGCAGAGGCGCCACCAGGAGCCACTGGTATACCACCTTCTGTGACTGTGTGTATGGGTGTATTTGTTCGTTTGTTGCAGTCGGGTGGGACCATGAGGCGAGATGTGGGTGGAATAAATGTGTTTTGCTTGGCAGCTATTGCGTTCAAAGTTTCTTATAGATGCAATCTACTTGTGTCTTTTATTATATCTATCTGCTGAAAGTATAGAGCAGAGCTCATCGTGGGTGGGTTTTTACCGCCCACGTTTTCAGTGTGTTCATTGAGCCAATATATTTAAGTGATATGAGCAACAACAACATCAACTGCCCCAAAGTTCATTTACAGCCCATATGGAGGAGGTCATTGACTTGGACCCTTTATTCAGCATTCAACTAACCAATTATCACTTTATCCCACCCTGCTGCATAATACTCCTGTTGTCCCATTCATATCAATTCACCTTTTTGGAGCAGCAGGGCTTTGACAGTAATTGTTAATTGTAGCCACCGTAAATCTGGTGGCAAAGCGTAATTTCCCTGGTGTCCCCTTAGCTAGGTGACACCCCCACAGCTGCAAGCCCAAACTAATGAGAATGTCATTGGTGGGTGTACATTATTAAAATGCCATCATGGTGCTGAGATGGTTCATTATTAAAAAGATGGGAGCTCGGTCGCGCTTTGTGAGGAGACCAGCCATGACAACTCTTACAGCTGTGTTTTGACGGCACGGGGCGGGCGGATGATATCACCATGACAGCACTATTTGAATTTCCTCCACCCACTTCTCTGCTCTTCTTCTTGATATATCCCAATTTGCATTTTAGGCTTTTAACTGTTGGCTGTAAACCAGAGGACATACAATAAGTGGAAACAGTAGAATAAGTGATTTTGTAGTACTGCATTTTTTTTTCCTGTAACCTCCAGCTGCTGTTGGCCCAAAGTGAATTAGACTGGCCTCTTAATCCTTCGTACACTTTATAATTTACATGGTTAACGTTATTTATTTATTTATTTAAAATTTTTTTCTCTCTCTCACTCTCTCTTAGACGCAGTGAGGAAGAGCATTTCAGAGGCGTCAATCTCTTCTCCTCACGCTGACCCCCCTGTACCTGCAGAGCCCTCAGAGTTCCCCTCCAGGAAATTATCTGTAAAGAGCCAGACTTGCCAGAACTTGGGATCCCACAACAGCTCCACCTCGCACAGTGAACCGCTGCTCTCTGAGCGTGCTGTATGTCACGTTTGAAAATGTTTACACTGTGATTAAAGTGCTCTCAGTTGATGGTCTTATCTGGAAGAATTGAACAGCATCAAACAGCTAACAGAACAAAAGACTGGGTTGTATGTCAGAATTCAACCTGCGATTAAACTGAAAGTCTGTAATTTGATGATGATTATTGCATGATTTGCAGTGTAGAAAACTCACACCAGCCTCCTGTTTATAATCAGATTATCTCTGCTTTCATACATCTTGCATTAAATGGATTTAGCAACATTTTGTTGGCATAGAGATATTTTGGCCCTGTATCACACAATGCTGTCTACCCTGCAGTGATGTGTATGTTTTACCTCGATGAACCCAGCTGAGATTATGTCACCTATCCCTCATAAACAGATTTGGCTTTAAAATGCTGACGGAATATCAAAACTTTTTGGTTGTGCAGGTACTGGAAAGGTATTGCAGATTATCCTTGAGTGTATTTTCATTCAGGCAGACTAGATTAGCAGCTGGCTTGGGAAAAAACGCAAGCAGAGGTGATGTAAGATTTTAAATATACTTTTCCTCCTTGGAATGGGGATTGTTCAGCCAAGACTCTCAGGCACTGAGCCAAGGGTTTTAGAAGATTTTTACAAGGGCAAAGTGTTGCGTGTGTATGTATAACTAAATTTGCCTGTCAAATATTTTAATGCCTTATTTCCTCTTATTTCTTATATCGTTGGCATTACATTCTCCCTTGACCACTTACTACCATCTAACCTCACCCGAATAATTTCTTGTCCCTTCTTTCATGTAGCCAGAAGATGTGAATTTCTTCCTTTCCAAGGACGCAGATCCCTCCATGTCCCGTGACCTGTATTCAGTGGCTATACCACCCCCTGCTGGAGAGGAGGGATCAGAGCTGGAGCACCCCAGGGAGTTTCCTGTTGGGTTTGAGCCACTGCGTTCAGAGCAGCTGGCTGAGATGAGGGTGGAGACCTCTCCAGTGGTCAAGGATCCTTTCTGCTCACCTCTGCTGGCCCCTGACAGCATGCTGAAGGGTCTGCCACCTGTACATATAGTGGTAAGAAGAAACAGCAGTTGAAAGGATTGACAGTTAAATATGACGACACATTGGTCAAAGGTTGCTGACTCAACTCGAGTGTTAGGTATGCTGTCAGCCACTGCATTGAAGCCCTTTTAAGACCTTGCAACTGTCTATATATGGTTGCATGTATGAGAAGGCTGATTGTTCCTGTGTCACTTAAACAAGTTTCAAATTTGCAGATATGAGCTTGTTAAAGCCTGTATGAGCAGGAGCAGGATCAGGGCTGTTTGTTTATCATGGTGAAGAGGAGGGAGGAGAAGACAGGGTTGGAGAGAGAAAACAAGGCAAGCTCAAGATGTTAAGAGACACAGAATACCCAGGACTATACACTGCATACATTGTTGTGTCAGTGAGATGGAGTGTGATGGGAGAGATGGGTGAGGTTGAAGACTGCACTCCCCCGTGAAAAGGGTGTTCATATGAAAATGAGGTGCTGATTTTAAAGTGGCCAGAGTGAGTCAGCAAGAATGTAAAGAAAGCATGGACAAAAGAGACTGGGACGCTTGGCTTCCTTCTCTTCATCCCTTAATTAAAATTCTTGACGTGTCTGAAGGGAATCCTAATTTGCTTTTCTCCATTCTTACCCCTTCTGTCCCTCTCACTTCTTCTTCGCTCTCCTCCACTCAGGCTTGTGCATTAGACCCCATGCTGGATGACTCTGTGATGTTTGCCAAGCGTTTGAGGAACATAGACCAGCCTGTCACTCTGTGCGTGGTGGACGACCTCCCCCACGGCTTCCTCAGCCTATCGCAACTCTCCAGGGAGACGAGGGAGGCTGCAAATGTTTGCGTGGAGCGAATTCGTGCCGTATTCACCCAGGAGGACACGCCCCCAGAGCCACGCAAGCACCGAAAGCTGGAACGGACCGATAGGGGTGTGTCAGCTTCTTCTGGGGAAGCCGCTTCTCTCTTCGTTGGCCCCATTGAGGGAGAGGAGCTAGCTGTTGGGATAGGGGCTAAAATTGCTGATGGGGAGGGCTTAGTTGCTGTGGCAGCCCAGAATAACACTGACGCTGGTGGTATTGGGGCTTAAATAAGGTTAGATTAAAAAAAAGAAGGACTGCCGTTCACCCGAGGAGTGAAGGAAGAAAGGGTAAATGAAAGTCAGACAAATTTAGGCAGTACAGTGCCTAAAAGAGGGGAGAGAGAAAACATCCCAAAAAAGGAGGGTAGAATGCTCAGTTTTTGAGAGACAGGAATGTGTCTTCCTCTGCTTTACAATTCTTGCCACTTGTCTGTGCACCATCATGCGCTGACACAAATTTGGCAGACAAAACGAACACACCCACCGCAGACAGTCATGTTTAAGAATAAAATGGTAATTTAGCATTCCGTAGATGAAAGACCAGCACCCACCCACACAAGTAGCACACATACTTGACAGAGTTGCTGTTAGGCGGCGCAGGCTCGGACATAAAGCAGCGCACAAGGTTCTTGAGACGAGGCCTGAATGGGTGATTCATCTAGGCCAAGGCAGTCATTTAAGGCTCTAATCAGATGGGGGATGGCACACTATATGCTTCTGTATAGAGTCATCCCTATCAAAATGGCCACTTGTCCTTTAGGGAGCCACTCTAAATCACACATAATAACTCTGCATTGTGTTCTCCATTACGGCAGTTTGGCAGTCAATACAGCTCACTTTGTGGATAGTAACTCTGTTGACTCTCTCCCAAATAGAATTACAACGCTAAAACACAGCAGACTGAAAGACTCAAAACTGGATTAATTGGTTTACTTGTTTCTTGAGATTCTGTTGCAGTTTTCAATCATATTATCAACCCTATGCATTAGTATTACTTCTGTTATTTATATCTTTTTTTTTTCTATTGCTGTAGTATAATCCATGAATCGTGACATGTTTGTTTGTTGATGTGCACTACATTGTTTGTTTAATGTAAACTTGTGCTGTTCATGCCACATTTTTGAATGTGCTCAATATTTACTTTGCCTCTTCTTTAGCCACAGCTGCTCCGACATCTCTGGACTTTCCTATTTAACTCATCCTACTCTGAGTAATGCATACTGATAGGATGGAGTAAAAGTAGAATATTACACAGGGACACAGTGGACCTATTTAGATGCTGCCTGGTGCTTTTTTTGTGCTGATATTACTAATGCAAAAATTGCATTGTGTTAATTTGTTTGAATGACATTTGTGGAGACGCACTGAGATACATTATTTTCTGAACACAAGTACATGCTTAAAAACCCACAGTCTTTAAAGAGCCTCTTCAACGATCATAGCTCTGAGATGACTGAAAGAGGCTAAAAGTTTTTATTTCTATTATTTTGAGATTGGAAATAGCTGCTTGACCTCTGCAGAACTGTGGTAAGAGGAAGGGGGGGGGCAACAAAAAGGCTCAGCCTTCAGCTATCAACACATATTTTAAGCACTGATTTCCTCTCAGGTTGTCCCTGTTCCTCTCGAGGGCTAGGCATTATTGCTCACTACTTCTCTGCATGTGTCAAAGAACCACTTCTCTCGGGTGAGGAAATTTCCTGCCTGACTACCTGTTTCCACAAATTGGAGGCTTTTAGGCAAAGCTTGAGGATACTGACCAAGAAATGAGATTGCAGTGTAAATGCCACTGAACTTGTATTTTGCCACCTAAAAGTGTCTGGCAGTCGAGATTTTTTTTTTTTCTCTCCATCATCACATTTGGGGTTGACTTTGTTTTCAATAACCTAAAAACATTCTTCTGAACATGATGCCACTGAAGCACTTTAAAGTGCGCAAAAATGTCCTTCTGAGGGTCAGTTCCTCTATCAGGTCCAACTAAATATAGATGCCAACAATGCTGGCACTGTCCTGCCCTTGCCTGGTAACAGGGCTGGGGTTGCCAGGTCTGTAGAGAGGGATGCTGTGTGATGAATAGGATTTAGCTGAAGCTCCGAGTGCAAAATCCTCCCCCCTGTAGAAGAGCAGGATTTTCAGGAGCAAAGTCATGCTACAGGATTAGACCATGCTCAGTTCTGTCAGCTCGGAGTACTTACTGCAATATTTTTAGTCAGATTGATGGAGAGAACCAGGGTCGTAAGGAGAAAGAAAGTAATACACTCATTCTCTCAGAGCTGCTGGGCTGAAGTTTGTACTTGCTTTACTAGCCCCTGTTTATGCTCACTCTGCACTTTTGCAGCAGTTGGTTTGTCAATCCGTGAAGTGTATTTTAAGCTTGAGCTTGTATACATGTCACTTTTTTTTTCCTTTTTAGCACAGTGCCTCTATGTGAGACTCAAGTGGAGTCTGCATGTGCACATTCACGTGATCACACTAGTCTCCATTGTGTGAGAAACATGAGCTCATACATGGGCACGTCCTCTTTGTTTGTGTCGTGTGTTCACATAAAGAAAGTGATGGCAATTCACAGTCAAGAGACTGTTCGTAGAATTAATCATCTGTTGCTCAGAGCAGCCTCTATGAAGAAGTCAAACCTCTATGGCACAGCAGTTTATTTTGGGGGGGGGGGGGGTTTCAAATTTGAGCTTCAAGACAATTTTAAAAAATGTGCATCATTCATCCACTTGCTGTGTTTTGACCTTCATATGCCTCTCACCCTTGGTGACCACTGATGCATCAGGCTAAGCTGAGTGCAGGTGATGGACCAGAGAGCCCATCTGGTGTTTTGGACAGATGAGTTTGCAGAGAATGAGTCTTACTTCTCCCGTTCCTGGCATTATTGTGGTTCCACTGATACTTATGTGCTGCCTGCAACTAGGAGCTGAAACGTTTGACTCAGTATTGTTTCAATTAGTGTTGCTGCTTCAGTGTCTACATGTGGATGATCCACAAAGCATCTTTGTAATCTCAAATCGTCCTTGTTGAGTACAAACTAGTTTAAGTGGTTCAGTGTAATAATGCTTTTTATTGTTGTTCAGTTATCAGATTGTACATCGTACCTCTGCACTTTTACTCTTCAAAAGATTTTTTTTTTTTTTTTTTTTTTTTTTTGCTACAAACTGATTTAGGTGAAGTGCAATGCAAAATGCAACGCTGCTGCAAACATGAGCTAGTGGGCTCAACCATTAGGTCAACATTTACAGTAAAGCTATGCAGTTATACACACACACACACTACATCACACCATTTTTCTTGTCACTGTCTCTTTTTAATGTGGTAATGCTGTTTCTTGTGCAATGTGTTTGAATCACCTCAAGGTTGGATTTCATAGTTAGCATACCGGCTTCAATACCGCAAAACCTGTTTCAAAGTAGATTTAACAAGATTCCTTGAAGCTTAATTAAGTTACAAATGCATCAGTGTTAGACTGACCTCAAGCACCTCTCTGAAATGTTTCCTAATGAGAAAATCTCATGTAATTGATCAGTTAGATGTTTTCATTTTTCCTGTTATTTCATTTATGGTTAGTTTTAAGCAGAACCAAAGACTGATGTCAGTCTTGTGACAGATGTACTGTCTTTGCTGTTGAGTGTTTGCCGTTAACTGGTATAACTGAAAATGCAGGATGCAAGTGCTAGTCAGTGTCATAGCCTGTCTGCACTTCACGTGCAAGTTGCTCCGCACTGTAAAACGCAGTTCTGATGTAGAATATGATTAGCCTTTCAAAAGAAAAACAAGCCATAGACTGGAAACGAAGTTGTTTTAAGTTTACTTGTTTTTTTTAACCTTTTTCATTTTCTTTTATTGAAAACACCACAAGTGCAAACCTGTGAATCAAAAAATGGAATGTATGTTAAACATTATGATTCATGTAGATATTTTTACTTTCAGATTTGTTAATCAGATTGATTGCAGATTGATTGATTTTTGACTGCATTTTCTTTGCAGGTTTCATACTAGAGTGTCTGCGTCTGATAATGCAATGAGCAGGCTGGTTTCTTCTTTTGTTGATTTTTATCTAAATAAATATATTCTCCCATGAACAAGCTGTTGTGTCCAAGCTCGTGAATGAATCTTTCCTTTGCATTGGTCAGACAAAAGGTCAACTAAAAGAAACTGAGAAGAAGATTGAATTATAATCTTTATTTCTATCTGAACTGATCTTCTTGGTATTTTTGATAGATCTGGACAAATTATGATTAGGATTTATTGTTAACTCTTAACTCAATTTCACCAATATGTTGATTCACTCAGGGTTTTGGGGAAAGGTCAATAAAAAAGTGACCTTTTGTTAAACATATAAAGTGTCAGATCAAATTCAGAAATACACAGTGCAGAGATATTGCTGTCATATTCATTTATCATAATTTCTCTACATAGAAGCAAGTTCATTTTGAGGTACTTGTATATTATTTAGTATTTCTGATTGATGTTACTTTTCACAAAAAAAAGCGTTGTACTCTTCACTTGACCACATTCATCTGACGGCTATAAAGATTTAACAGACAAAACATGACGACCCTGCTTTTGTACCGGTTTAACTACCCAACACTAGATAAATGAGCAAAACCACTTTGACTTGGTAGAACATCAGCATAACCATAATATATATATATTTTATACTTAAAATGCCTTTTTTTCCTGACACTTCTGCACTTTTCCTTCGGTAAAGTTTTGAATGCAGGAACTATATTTTGATTTTCACATTGTGCTAATAGCCTACACATTTACTTGAAGGAAGAATCTGAGTACTTCTCCCTCTGCTGTTTCTGCATGGACGCAGGGCTGCAGACACTGTTAAAACTGGAACATTTTCAGGGAAATTTCAGCAGCAGTGCATCTGATCGGACCCTATCCTGTACCCTGCTGATTAGTGATCTAATCATTTGAGCCGGGAGGCCGGGCATCATCTGTCTCGGTGCTACTTCATTAGAGGTGTGTGACCTCTAATGAAAACATGATTGCAATCAGCTGTGGCATTTTTCATGCGTGGACGTGTCGCATTCTCAAAGCACGAGCGGAACCGGGGAGGTGCGCGCACTCCGTACCCCCCACCCACCCCCCTCTCCTCCCCCTCCTCCCCCTTACTCCTCCTCCTCCTCCTCCTCCTCCTCCTCCTCCTCCTCCCAAACAGACACACACCACCATCCATCCAGCCCGTTCCTCCGTGCGCGCTCCCGCCCAGCGACAGGCTTCAGGGAGCCCGGAGAGCAGACGAGCGACAGCGGGGGAGAGAGAAAGATGGAGGTGAGGGTCGGGGAGAGACTCCTGTGCCTGGCCGTGCTGTCCAGCGTCCTCTGCGTGGATTCGGTCTTCGGGAAATACGTCAAAGGCATCGTCAACACCAAAGAGGTGAGAGCTGTGTGTTTTCTTTATACCTTTTTTATTTTATTTATTTTTTTTAATTTGTTGCCACTTGCGACAAAGACGCTGCCACAGACCGAGAGGAGCAATGAGAGAGGAGGAGGAGGAGGAGGAGGAGGAGGGAGGGGGGCGGACTCAACTGCGTATCCGCGGCGGACCGTTCCCCGGGTACAGGCGAAGAGGCTGCGACCGGTTCTCCGTTAAGTTGCCTCGGATGTTCACATGACTGACTCTTGCCGCCGTATGAGACGCACTCACCTCTCCTCTGCCTTGCAGTTGCGCGCCATCTACGCGCCTGTCATCTGTGGCGTATATCGTACCCTCATTATTATCACAGCCTTTTGGGCGCCTCTGTCGCCCCAGCAAGCGGCATCCCGAGAGCCCACGGCTCCCGATCGAGCCCCCGGCGGCGATTGCTCATCTCCGAGCGCAAACGCAGCTTGACCTGCGTGATGTTGTTGCCATGCCTGAAATGTAAATGAGCAGCGGCGTTTCTGTTTATCATGAGGGGAGCTGTTACAGGTGTGCGTCATATGGCTTCTGGCGCGCAGCGGTAGATTTGTGAGGGATCCTTGATTTAAGAACCAAAAAACTGGGCTCAGTCCAGCCCGGTCAGGATCTTGTGTCTGCTTTTAGACAGGTCAGGATCGACATCATCGCTGCCCTCTCAAGATGTTCAGTGTCTCTGTAAACCAGGGAGCTACCACCTGCTGTGCCACCTCTCTGGTTTGTATTCTCACGAGTTTGTGGAGTTTGACATAAGGAGGAGTATTGTAGGGGGTGTCTACCATTTTGTTGTGAGTTGGGGCCACTATGAAGACTATGAAGTCTCGGGAAAAACAACACTGTCAAAATAGCCTCAGATCATGTTATTTCTGGTTGTTTAGAGCATTTCGATAATTGTGTTAGGATTTCTGCAGAAACTGAGCTTTGGAAGTCAAAGTGTTTGTCTCCCTGTAACAGCAGGACAAACATGCGACCCTTGGCCTGCTCAGATGTGTCTGCAGGGGGTAAAGGAAGTGTATGTTGATTAAACATGTCACACGAGATCACACAAACCTAAGAAAGAATGCTTGTGATGCCAGAACGATCTCTCAGAGCCTAAGGCGATGAGCAAATGTGTTGTTTTGCCTCACAGTTCAGCTGGCAATGGTGTTGAAAAGGCAGCAGATCTTCACAGTTAAGAAGCTAGAGCCACTAACCATGCAGGATAAATGAGTCACAAAACTGTTTTATTCATTTTCTGAAATCTCCAGTTGCCACAGTGGAGCCGCTCAAGTGATCAACGGCAGGGGACTATTCTGTTGCACTGAGCAGCTCAGGTCACAGTGTGAGGGAAGGTGCAGCTGTTTTTAAAAAAAAAAAAAAAAAAGCATGCATGTTTAGAAATGACAAACATTATCAATTATTCTGCACCAACCATGTGCCCTCAGGCGTTTCTTGTATCACAGATTTTCAGAGTTTGACCAAAAAAAAAAAGAAACATTGGATTACTTTGCTATGGAGCCCTAATAGATCACCTTTCTGGTAGATCATCTTACCTGGCTCCTCCGAGGAACAAAGAACACAATCAGACACGAGGCAGTTTGAGCCAACAAGCTTTAATTCTCACTCTAGCTCGCTGACTTGCTGTGCTCACGTGCCCTGAGCTCTGACTACAGTACATTTCAAAATGCGTCATGAACTCAAGAGTCTGAATCCCCAGGATGACAATGGGGGATCAGAAATAGATAAATTCAACAAGAGGCACTCATCCGTCCATCAGAGCTGCTGAGATGCCCTTGAACGCAGCACTGAATCTGCACATGCTCCAGTGGAGCTGCACAGTGGCCAGCGAAAGGTTGCACTGGGCAACCTCCGAGTGTGTGTGTGTGTGTGTGTGTGTGTGTGTGTGTGTGTGTGTGTGTGTGTGTGTGTGTGCGTGTGTGTGCGTGTGTGTGAGAGAGACACACTCAGTTTCTTGACGTTTTCTCCTAGGCCTCTGCTTTAAATAAGAACAGAGTAAGTCAACCTGTTGTAAGGCTTTAAAAAAAGGCTTTACATAATTAAGAAATTCTACATTTCACAGTAGGGCTGCAACAAATGATTATTCTCTTGATCACTTTTTAAGCTTATTATTGTCTTGATTCATTTATTTATTGTTTGGTCTATGAATTGTCACAAAATAGTGAAACATCTCCACCATGATTTCAAGGTGATGTCTTTGAATTGCTCTTTAGACAAATTAGAAGAAGAAATTAATTAAGAAAATCTGAGACGTGCAAAAAAAAAAAAAAGCTTTTCCAAATTTTTCTTGAACACTGGTCGGTTTTCTTGTCTTTCTCTTGTGCTATTGAAGTAGTCAGGGATTATTTGACAGCGTATGCAAAACAACAGGGCACTTTGAATGACATCAGGCAACACAGGGCTTGACATATTGATATTGTGTGAGTGTGTGTGTGTGTGTCAGTGTGTGTGTGTGTACATTTTAACACATCAGTCTTGCTTGTGCATCCTTGCTCCAAGGTCACCCACTAACTCCATTCCACATCTCATCTCCTTCAGATTAACACACACAGACACACACACAAAATAAAGCCCAGCACTCACACACAATGATGCTGTAGCTGTATCAGTGTCTGCAGAGGTGAAGGCAAAGTTTGGGCAGAGCTGCAAATTCACAGAATGAAATTTAACACAATGAGGCAGGTGAAATGTTGAAAACTGCAGAGTGGCTGGAGAATCGTAGAGAGACAAAAGCCAAGTTATCCAAAGGCAACGGTGTGGTCGACTGCTCAGCCTCTTTCTCTGGGCAGGGCTGTGTGTTGTGGCTCATGGCGTGTGGAGGCGCTGATAAAATGTCCCTTTGAGGGGAAGTAGCACTGAAATCTTAAGGTCAGAAGAAGGTCACTGTTTTGAATCCAGCTGGGAGAGTGTGAACAGGGATGGAAATAATAACCGGCCGCTTGTTTAACAGCCAACAACACAGGACCCCTGAGAATGGTAGTAAATCCACACTCTGTGTCTCCTGTGTCGCTGAGTTTGTAGCAGACTGATGTTGAACATTTACAACAGCAAAGTCCTCGTCTGACCTTATGTTGAGCTGTGTTGCTTAGTTACACTTTCACAGCAGACAGACTGGCTGTTAGAGGTGTCAAACATCACTTTCCAATAGGGCTGAGGGATTTGGGGGGATTTTGTGATTTAATCTAAGAATTAAACTACAGGCCTGTAGTTTTGGCCTGTGAAGTATTAAATAAAATATGTTTTGCACCAAGCAAAATCACAGATTTTTTCTTGTTTCAACATGAATAGGACAGTAGAAAATTAATAATTGATGTTGCTGCTTGTTGTTGAGGTCATCCAAGAGAATTTTAAAATCCGTCAGTCTGAGAAAGTAAGTAAAGTAAACTTATCTGTGGTCTATAGTAAACATTAGCCCACATGGAAGGTCACATT
The DNA here is from genome assembly GCF_046630095.1 of Trachinotus anak. NCBI lineage: Eukaryota > Metazoa > Chordata > Actinopteri > Carangiformes > Carangidae > Trachinotus > Trachinotus anak. The sequence goes on along the minus strand of NW_027273883.1, from coordinate 9,776,382 downwards.
TAGCCCAAGCATGCAGACAACTTATTAACAGCAGCAGCCAAGAGCCTTTGTGACGTTTTCACAACTGACAGAATTGACAGTTGTCATTTATAACTAATGAAATCAGCAGTTGCCAGCTATTTACTTCAGCTTGTCAGGGAGCTTTTAAAACATGTAATTTATGGTCAAGATTGCAGCTCTCCCACATTTTCATATCATCGTGGTTTTGATGTGAAAAGATTTCAGCATTCGGCCCTGGTTTTCTGCATTCCCTTGTAAAAAAAAAAAAAAAAAAGTAACTGTAGACAGGTTAAAAATGTCTTTGGTTTCTTCAGTTAATGAAAATTTGTGGATTACATCCGAAAGGTCTTTTAAAGTTTTGTCTTTTGAAAATTAATGAAAACGAACAGATGCCCTTGAAAGTTCTTTTTCTAATTTAAAAATCTAGCCCCCATATTCATCAGCATGCCTGAGCTCTCTGGGCCTCTCTCCAGCCTAATATCAACACCTCACACTGATGAATGTTGGGGTTGGACAGCAGTTTTAAAATGAAGGATTTCACCAGGATTTATATACTTTTAATAGGATCACCAAGTAAAAGAGGCCTAGTATGTGACATCCTATTTTAACTCATGTTGTGAAAATGAACCAGTTCTGAATTCTTGAATTTCACCAAACAAGACTTTGAAAGTCACTGAGAAGTCCTTCAAGTTGACATTGCAGTGGATTGTGGGATCCCTGTCTGTGTGGGATTTCCAACTCAATCTATATATAACTAACAGCTAAATAGAGACAGTTTTCCAGTGATTAGACACGGGCACCATGTGTGAGTACAGGTGTGTGCGTGAGAGGGAGTGTTTACATGTGTTCATATGCTCGCTTTAATGTGTGTGTGTGTGTGTGTGTGTGTGTGTGTGTGTGTGTTTGTGTTTGCATGTCTACAAAGTCTGTGTGTGTGCTCATGTGAAACACCCAGAAAGACAGAGAGGGACAAAGCTTGAGTGTGTTTGTGTTTGTGTGTGTGTGTCTCGGTGCATGAGTGTGTTTATGCGTTGCAGCGTTGTGTAACCCTGACTAATGAATCATTGAGAAGCCCAGCGGTCCAGGGGTGACTTGACTAGCTGATTGGTAATTAATTGTTAATGAGGCTTAGCAAGCAAACAGGGATCTAGAGAAAAAGCCGAAAAGCTACAAAGAAGAAAGGACAGAAACTGCGAGGGAGCGAGGAAAAAAGAAAGAAAAAGAGAGATGGAAAGAAAGGGAGACGGAGAGAATGAGAATGTGAGATGCTAAATTGACCGGATACTGCATCAAGGCATAGCACTTGATTAATGGGGTGTACATACGCACACACTTAGGGAGGAGGCTGAGTGATTCTGCATCACAATGCAGTGGCCATGGGGGAAATAAGAAGACTAAAAGGGGATTAAGGTAGACACCTCATCCACTGTTGCTGTTCTCCAGGGCTCAAGTCTCTTTCCTGCTGTCCATTTACACACACACACACACACACACACACACACACACACACACACACACACACACACACACACACACTCACACTCACTGAGCTACACCGGAGGCATGCTTGGTTTGGTGGATGTATATGGTGGAATAGCTTGACCCCGGTGGTGAATTGTGTGAACAGCTATTAAACTCCACACAGGCTTGCTGATGCAGTAATGGCCTTGTTTGACTCAGCAGTCCACCTTTAAACCAAATATGCTACAAACTTCAAGTATCTTGTACAAAAACTTGGATTTAATTCTGTGGGGCTGCAGTTGATGGTTATTTTTGACCAGCGATAAATCTGCCAATCCTTCAACGTACTTGATAGTTTGCTCTTTATAATGTCAGAAAATAGTGAAAATGTCAGTCACACCGACGGACACTTTAAAACCAACTATACTTTCATAAAGCAAAGCAGTAAACCCAAAACATTTATGTAGAGGCCAGAAGTAAAAAAACTAACTCTAACTCTACAAGGCTGTAACTGATTTTTATTTCTATCAATAATCAAAATTATGTTTTAAGTTAATTATCATTTTGTTGCTTGTTTTGTTTAACAGCCCAAACCCTAAAGATAGACAGTTTACAACCAGCAAATATTTGCCGCTCAATAAATGAATTAAATGATTGTTTAGTGTTCTCATCGAATGGGGCTGGGTGATATGAAAATCTGTGTCAAGATTTAAATCAGATTTAAATCATTAAGGATAAATGTAAATGTGTGTGTTTTATACTGTACATGAGTGTGTTATGTGGACATTTGTGCCCTGAGTTTGTTCTTAATGGTTTAGATTAGGGCTATAATATAACAACTATCTTCATCACCAATTTGTCTCCCAATAATTTATCAATTGATAAGCTGATATCATAATCATTTAATCATAAACACATTGGAGACACTGGAACCAGTGGATGTTTATCTTGAAAAATGAGTATAATGATTAATCAGTCTTCAAAATTGTTGCAAATTATTTGCCGGGCGACTAATTGGTTAATTAGCGAATCCTTTCAGCTCTAGTGCGGATCCTCTAAAAGGAAGTTGATACAACATACACTAAAGACTTTTTAATGTTTCAGTATGACAATGCCCACTACACAAAGCCAGGTCCGGTTTAAAAAAAAAAAAAAAAGTTTTCTGTTTATAATTCTTTTTTTTTATTTGAGGAAATACTTGTTAAAGCCTTGACCTCAACCCCATCAAACACCTTTTGGATGAACTGAACCGCCAACTGCGAGCCAACTTTAATCACCCAACATCAGTGCCTGACCTCACTACTGCTCCTGTGGCTGACTGCAAGAAAATCCCTGCAAGTAGCTTCTGAAATCCTGCAGAAAGCCTCCCTAGAAGAGTGGAGGCTGGTACACCAGCATATTAATGTCTGTGGCCCAGGAGTGAAAATTTTCACAATCACATGTGGGTGTAATGTTTGAGTGTGCACGTATTTACCATGTCCATTTATTCTGGCCATGTAGTGTGTTTTGTTTCTCATGCTGGCTCATTTGTGACATGTTAGTCCAGTTTAATCCAGTTTGTGTGTGTGTGTGTGTGTGAAGCTCCAAGAATTTGCTCGTATGTCAGGGAAATCTAACTGATTGTTCAGTCAGAGCTGCACATTACTGCTGGATTATTGAGTAGATCACTTGAAGGACGAGCGCGTGAGAGACGAAATAAAAGTGTTTGTGTGTTGTGATGTCTATTAGCAGGCTAAGGCATGCTGTGGTTGCCATGACAATATTGTTGCGGGTGGTGTTGGCAGGGGGGAGTCGGTGGTGGTGGGGAGCTGACGTTTGGTGTGTGTGTGTGTGTGTGTGTGTGTGTGTGTGTGTGTGTAATGGGGGGGGGGGGGATTAGTGTGGACATGTATGTGTGTTTCAGACCAGCCATGGCATGCTGTAAAAGGTGTGACATATGCTCTTGGGGAAAGTGTGTGTGTGTGTGCGCGCGCGCGCTCAACAAGGTGGTCTTTCACAGCCATAGCCTGTGGTGAGTTAAGTGATACCCCCCCGCCCCCTCATTCCACCATCACAACCAGACCACCCATCTTTCCTCTCTCCAGGGTTTCATCCGTGGGTCAGTGCTTCCTTCTGCTGCCCAGGTTGTCATGGTTACAGCCTTAAGCGTCACCCGGGACGACACACAGTGGTGGGAGCGAGTCTCGGGCTTCAGTGACTTTTGGAGTTCTCCATGAATTATAACCCAGAGGCTCCAGGGGCTGAAGCTGGCTGGCAGCGGCTGAAATATGGCTGCGGTTTTGTTTGCTGTGATGTATGCAGTCACAGAGCTGGCCACGCTACGCCGCTCTGGTTGCACTCTATTTCTCAGCACAGAAATTACCATGCTTGTTTATGTAGATAGAACGCAGGGCAGAGGTAATTACAGTATAATGGTGCATGGGGAGTTTTGTTGGTTGGTTGGAGATCAGGAGTTCATAACAACCAACCTTAAGGCCAGTTTTAATAAGGAAGAGGGGAACCGTGCTCCAGTCCTTGAGGAGACGGAAATGTGCAACAGTGTGTGTCTCCTGTGTGGTTGGTAAAGTCAAAACATAATGTGTGAATCCAGTTGTGGTCATGTTTTGGATTTGCTTGAAAAGTAGAATTGGTTTTAAGGAAAGGAAATATTGAACTTAGAAGATACATCAATATGATATAATATCTGGATATGAGAGACTTCCTCATCTGAGGTTTTGTTATTAATATATGAAGCGATCCATTTTCCTGGTCTGAACAGCTACATAGCAGTAGAGTAATTCAACCATTCAACTGACTGTTCTGTGAAATGGTAAATTTGTGTGTCATCATATTAGTTAGGATTAGGTATTGTAGTCACACACCAAATCATTATCACAGTTGTGAGTGTGGCTGAAACAATGAATCCATTATCAAAATTGCAGCAGTTTATTTCTTCGTCGACTGACTAAGTGGTTTATTGACTGGTTCAGCTCCAGTGTTAAGTATTAAAAGTTGGCCCTGAATACTTGGTGAGGTTCTTAGTCTTGTTTACTTTAATCAGATATTTGATTTTCTAATAGAAAAATAAAGCTGAGTGTCTTTGAGGCTCCGGTGGGCCTGACACACTAAGCTGTATGACACTTGAATAAAAGTATTAATTCATTCATCAGGGAAATCTAAATTTTAGACTGGCAACGTTTTTGCATGGTTGCTTATACGTTAACCACTGATGCACTGACAAGTTTAGGATATTTTCTTAAATTAAGGATTTTGTACAAACCCAACTTTATTCTTTGAGGCCCTAGAAAAAAGTGTTGGTACTAAAAGCTGTGCTCTTGTTTTGTACGTTTCCCAATCAAATTTATATATTTTTTTTTATTTCAGTTAAGTTCTTGTTTGGCTGCTTATGTTGAGAACATTAAACACTGATGCACTTTATGAAGTTTGGTGTATAATATTAAATGAGAAAGGAATATATTTCTCCAAAATATAAAAGCCATGTTTTGGTATTGGTACTAAACATGTATTGTATCTGTGTAAAAACATTTTTAAATGATAATCCGTCTTGGTACTGAGCCATAAATGTCGTGATATTTGACTTTGCATCATTGCCCAGCTCTAACCTTGAGTTACTCATTCATTCTTAGAAAAGATAGTAGAAAAAGATACTAACTAGATAACTAAGCACTAGGTTAGAGATAGATAGGCGGACTGTGAGTTAGTAGTGATAATATAATATATTTTGTATTATATAAATTTTACATTTCAATCCAGCCTTGTTCTGTATCTACTGTCATTTGCCTGAACAAACTGGTTTACTTCTGTCATTTGTTTTACTAATTTATCAAGACTAGATTTGATGTCTCATTTTGGTTTGAAACGCTTCATCTCCTCTGGCCGCCTCACTGGGCAGTCCTCCAGATAAGGAAAATTGTGTGTAAACATCATGTAAGTGATGCAGTATTAGTGCTGTGTTTGGCACTATGATCCATATCTACAGAATGTGTCTGCCCACAGCTGTGTGTGTATGTGTGTGTATATACATACTGTATATATAATGTATTTCAGACCACCAGTGACTGATCGGCCATGCCGATGCTGCTGCAGAGCCTTATATAAGCTCAGTGAAGTACACCATCAGCACTATCATCTGGTCTCATGCTGCCAAGCTTATGGCTGAATAATATTAAGAATGGATATTTTTTTTTTCTTCTTCTCCACTTCTCTTGCTTATTAATGTGCTCAGCAGCCCCCTAATGCCCTCTCTGTTTACCCTCTCTAAAAGTTTACCCTCTTGGCACTACCTCCCTCCTTTTCCCTTTTTCTCCTTTTCTCCTCCACATAAGCCTCTTTTTTTTTTTTTTTTAAACCTTTTCTCCTCTTTAACTTTTCTTAAACTCTCCCTATCTTTTCAGCTCCCATTCTCCCTTTCCGCTCCTCCTTCTTTATTGCCCTGTTTATGTTCTCTGTAACTTGTATTATCTTTCTTCTCTTCCCTCTGACTTTCTCTCCCTCCTCTCATCTTTTACGTCCACATGCTTTCCCTCAGTCTCTCTTTTTTTTTTTTTTTAGCCACACTAGGGTTGTGGCTCTTGAGTTGTCCATTTCCACTTGTTGGTCTTTGGTTGTTGGTCAGTCAGTTCACCACTTTGGTCCAGATACAGATATCTCAACATCTATTGGATGGATAGTCGTTAATTTTTGGTAGACAGAAGGTCCCCAGAGAATATGTTTTCATTTACCCTGTGTAATAGCTCAACATCTAACAAATCAACAGTTTGAACAGGCATTCATGGTTCTTACACAATAAATGACAAAACAATTCTGACCTATTGGCTCTGTGAAACATAGCAAAGCTAATGTTAACCACCTGTCAAGCAGAAACAGAGCAAACTCTATATCCGTCTTCACACCTTTTAGCTCTGAAGTCTCTCCACCATAGTTGGACTGGGACAAATCCCAGTTGTCTGCTGCAGCAATAGGCTGTCAAAACAACCATAATGTTTTTCAAGTTTTTTCTGGTCCCATCAGTCTCTGTCCAGACCATCTCTGTCTGCCTGTCATTTGGGGTGAGGGCCAGTCACAGCAGAAAAGTCCAGGTCTGAATTTCTTTCCCAGTCTGACAGTTCAGTCTCCACCGCTGGAAAACCCTACCAATGTCAGTGTGGCTCTTCACACTGTTCATGCCACTACCACTTTTCCGATTTTGTTCCTCTGGCCTTCTCCTCTTTGACTGTTCCTCGGGCATCTCTTTGTCTTGACAATGCAATTATGTTTTGGAGTGTATTCCGGTGGCAACGGTAGAAATGTCTTCGATGCGCTAACTTTTACCTCCGGTCTCTCGTCTGCAATCTCCCAATCAATCCCATTCACGCCACTCCACACAGTTTAGCAGCGAGCGAAGGGTAGAATGCTCCTTCTCCTTCCCCTGGTAATCCCTAAATTTGCACTATCCATTAGCCTGTGCCAGATTTACTGTCTCTTGCTCCCACTACCTACTATCGCCCATCTCCCCAGTTCTGTTTATTTCCTTTGTCCTGTGCATGATCTTGAACGCCCCCACGTCACTGATCGCCTGGAATAGTGCTGTGTAGCTTGGTGCAAGCCTCTTTGTTTATTTACAGAGCCAGGGCTGTGCAGGAACACTGGATTTTTTTCATCACATGCAGAAGGCACAACGAGCAGACTATGATCTGTCTCCCCCTTAATAACGTCTCTGCTTCAGAGTTAGCCTTGGGGTAGAGAGGCTAACATTTTAGGCTTAAAATAAGGCAGCCTTTATTTTTGTGGACCCGTCTAACTTGCATTAATTAGAATAATCTAAGATTAAAATTAAGACAGGCTTAAAACTGCAGCCGCATTGACAACATCTTTGTGAAAACAGCCCCAGGTTGAATGAGTCTCATTTCTAATGTTCTCTCATCTCATACAAAAGTAAGGCAGTTAACATGGTAAGAGTTATAACATGGTAAACATCAGCATGTAAGCGTTATGACTCTGAGCGTGCTAGCATGCTGAGCTCAAAGCAAAGGCACTAGCTTGGCTGTAGACTCTGAATCTTGTTTCTACGTCACTCCATGCCTCTTAATTATTTATTTGTTTCACTTTCTTCCTTCTCTCCTCTGTGTCTTGACTGCAGGACTGGGTTTTCCTCACTCGCTTCTGCTTTCTCACCGACTTCGGACGTCTGGACTTCCGGTTCCGCTATCCAAAGGTAGGTCGTTTGTCCGTATCATGCACTTGTTATCCATTTTTGTTATTTACATAACTTATTCCAACTTGGTGAAACTTACCCACTCTGACAACACAAGTCTTTTTACATTTCTTTTTTCATCATCCTTTCTTTCTTTACTTGACAAGTCTAAACATCTCTTCTCTTCTTCCTCTGGCTGTTCCTGCTGTACCCACCTCATCCTCTTTTCCCAACCCTTCCTCCTCCCGTTGCTCTTCTCCTCTCTATCTCTCTCCGTGTCTGTTTTGTTCTTTTACCCATGCCTTGCTTACAGTCTTAGCCTGGAGACTTTGGAAACAGTTTTTGTCATTTAAATCTCAAAACGTCTCACTGCCTCCTCGCTGATCTATGCACATCCAACCCCAGCTTTTCTCCTAATCTTTCCCTTTCTCTCTCTCTCTCTCTCTCTCTCTCTCTCTCTCTCTCTCTCTCTCTCTCTCTCTCTCTCTCTCTCTCTCATCTGTGCAGTCTCGCTGCTGTCAGAACATATTGCTCTACTTTGATGACAGTTCTCAGTGGCCAGCTGTGTACAAGAGGCCTGAAAAGGTGAGATACTAACACTCTCTGCATCTTGTCTGTTGACAAGCCATTATTAAATAGAAATACAGCTCCATTTTCTAATTTGCATGTCACTGTCGTAATGAAAAAGCCCCACGACTCCAATTTTGATAATTTTCACATTTTAGCATGAACTAAAGGATCACTCGTGGCTTGTGCTGCTCAGAATACAAACTGTCTCTCTCTGTTCCTGAAAAGTTGACATTCTGGAAATGGTGGCTTTTCGCTCACAAGAACGATGTATTATTGATGATACATGCAGTGATCAAGGATAGCACAATCCATATTTGTGAGCACAAAGTGACAACCTAGAGAGTTCAGCCTGAAATGCAGCTGCACCACATAAAAAATGACAGGAAGAGGAAAACTTTCTGCAATTAAATTTCTGTTTTCTGGGTCTAAAAGCGGCAATGCCACCATTTGTAGTAAAGTCCATAAGTATTTTGAAAGTGGCGTATTTTTGTTGTTTTGGCCCAGTACTCAAACACATTAGATCTTGAATAAAACAGGGATTAAAAGCGTGAAGTGCTTACTGTCAGTCTTGATTTAGGGATGTTTTCATCCAAATTGGGTGAACATCTTAGGAATTAAAACCCTGTTTTTGTCCTTCTGTGTTGTTCAAAATTGGGGGAGTTGATGCATAAAAAGGGCTGTGATTTCTCCACTGTTATCCCAGTATGATTGTGAACACCCTCGAATATCCTTAAAGCTGACAGTCAGCACTTCAGCCGCAAAATAGTCATTGTTTTATTTCAAATCCCATCTGCTGGAGTACAAAGACAAAACAATAGAAAATGCTTTTCTTACCACACATTTAACTGCCTGCAGTGTGTGGATTCAGAGTCATTTCTACATTTGCTGGGCTCACAGGCTCATTCTTCCATCCACTGCCGATGCAGTGTACATTTAACATCTGGTTGAGTCTGTAATTTAAATTTTTAGGTCAGAGATCTTTGGGTTTTAGAGAGAGAGGATTCATGTAATATTGGCCCATCCCTTTGCTATAGCAGGAGGGTGCATGAATTCTTAATCTGTGTTGCATTCGCATACATGTGTGGTTAAAAAAAGAATGTGGAAAAAATGTGATCCGACCAGGGCATGATCTTTGATGCCAGATGGGCAGGACTGAGTGTTTCTGAAACTGCTGATCTTCTGGGATTTTCACACACAATAGTCTCTAGAGTTCACTCTGAATGGTGGGAAAAACAGGAAACATCCAGTGAGTGGCACTTCTGCAGACAGAAGCACTTTGTTGATGAGAGAGGTTAGAGGAAAATTGCCAGACTGGTTTGAGTGAACATAAAGGCACCGGTAACTCAGATAACCACTTTGACAACTGTGGGGAGCAGAGAAGCATCTCATGCACAACATGTTGAACCTTGAGGTGGATGGGAAGACCATGTCGGCTGTCACTCCTGAGATCTGAGGCTGCAGTGGGCACAGGTTCGCCAGCTGTGGCTGAGGAGGTAGAGCGGGTTGACTGCTAATCAGAAAGGTCAGTGGTTCAGCTCCTCCAGTCCACATGGCCAAGAGTCCTTGGGCAAGATACTGAGACCTGATGGCTGCTGATGGCTGTGTCATCAGTGTGTGTGAATGTGACCTATGAGTGTGGGTGTGTGTGTGAATAGTTGAATGTGGCATGTAGTGTAAGCTGCTTTGTAAGCAGTATATAAGTGAGGTCCATTTATTTATTTTTTCATGGTTTGAATGTCACGGCCTATCTGAGTGTTGTTGCTGACCATGTGCAGCCCTTTCTGGCCACAATTAACCGTCTTCTAATGGCTGCTTGCAGCATGATAATGCACCGTGCCACAAAGAAAAAGTCATCTCAGTCGCCATGACGATGAGCTCAGTGAACTTCAGTGGCCTCCCCAGTCACCAGATCTGAATTCAGTAGAACACCTGGCGTTTTGAATGGGCAGCTGAAAAATAACAAGAACTGAGGCAATTTCAAAAGCAAAGGGTGGTCCTACTCAGAATGGTGTTTCAAATAAAGTGCTCAATGAGTGTATGTGCCAGAGTCGGCTGGTATTAAGATATATAACATGATACAGATGATAAAATCAAAATTAAATTGCTTTCACAATCAATGAATAATGTATAATGCAACCATTTATTAGACACCCACTCATTTGTAAACTGTTTAATCAGCCCAGTGCTGTTTTATCAACATATAACATCTGATATTGTTTTTGTGTTATTAAAGTTAAGCAAGTTTCTGAATTAAAAATCATTAGAACAGTTGTTGGGGTTATGAAGTGTTTTGAGGCATAATGCACCATATAGGAAAATCCATGCTAAAATGGTCTGGTACATTGAAGAGTAACATTCACCAAAAACCTGGCATTTCTTGGACCATGTACTGACTTTGAGGGTGCACTCTTCTTTTTCCTGACATCTTTTTGACACACAATTGTCACATTACATTGAGGTATTTCCAGTAGAGCTTTAAACAGCACACCATCTCTCAGCTCTCAGCTCTGGTGTCAGTTTTCCAAGAGGTAAATAATATGGTCTTCACTTTAGAGTCACCATTTGCACTAATAATTAGCAGTCACACAGGAGAAATCCGTCACTAAAGAAATGAAGAAAAAACAATTTTAATTCCAGCAGCTGCATTAGACCAGAAGGTAATGCAAACAAAATTTTAATGACATGCTGATTACACACACTTTGTGTTTGTACATATTCTTATATTGAGTCTATTGTGTGTACCTCCGTCAGAACTGCTACCAGAAGGAGGCGGTGCTGAGGCCCGAGAACAACCAGGTCATCAACCTCACCACACGCTACACCTGGTCAGGCTGTGTGGTAAGAACGCACACTCATAAATACATACACATACACAGACACACTTCCACACAATCCAGTGCAGGGGTATTATTATGTGCTGTATATTATTCACTTTGTATGTTGAATTATAATTTTTTTATCTTATCTTATTTCTTTCTTATCTTATTTTCATGTTTCCTCCTTCATATTGTTTAGTAATGCAAAAATGACACAGAGCTATGTGAAAGCAGAAAAGACGCACACAGAAACGGAGAGCTAATGGCCTGTAATGTGTTTTTGTAACATTTTACTGATAAACACATTTCCACTGTTGCTGATGTATCTCAGCCAACCAAAAAAGGTTTTAAAAGATCTTTCTATCTTTTTTGTAACGCTTTTTTTTCTTTCTTTTTTTTTTTTTTTTTAAATATTCCTTTTATCTCTTTTTCAATAAGCAACACAACATGTTTGTTTATCACATTAGGAGGTGTGATTGCCAGCATGACTCTGTTGTTGTGACGGTTAGTGGATCTTGTTGCCACATTTCAGGCTATATTTGGGTGTGAAATATGTTCATATCTTGATGTATCAGGCTCCCACTTGTGATAATTCAGTGTGTCTCTGAGGTAAATGCGTTGTCTTTTTGGATAACAACATCCACTATGCACACCCCCCCCCCACCCCCCACCCCTTCCCCTCCCTCCCTGCATTTCCTCTCTCACAGGTGGAGGGAGACGGGAACGAGGAGGTTCTGAGCTGCGTGGGCGGCCGCAGTTTCCGCTCGGTGAGGGAGAGATGGTGGTACATCGCTCTCAGCAAGTGTGGGGTAAGCGCTGACCTCTGAACCAACCGGCTCCTCCTCTCTACCAGGGCAGGTGTACAACCAGGCCGTTACCATGGTTACCACACCCGCATAGTCACTGTGTCTGTGTTCTGCTTCATTCCCGATAAACAATTGTCGTCATTGTCGTCGTCATCATCATCATCATCATCATCATCATCATCATCATCAGATATTAAAATGGGAAATCTCAGGCAAAAATATACCCAGCACACCCTGAAGAAGGCTCTATGAAACACTGGAAGTGTTAAAGCTACTTTTTTTGTGCTTGCTCCCTATAAATTTTAAATCAACTTGAGCATAATTTTTGTCCCACTATGTGCTTTCACATTTGAGCATTTTGCACCAGGCTACATTTTAGATTCTCAAAATAAAGTAATCTAAATAAGCAAAAATGAAAACCTGCAAGTAAATGTAACCCTGTGATTTACAATAGATAATTAGATAGATAGATAGATGTTGCAGACCATTAGAACTGTAATATAGCTTATAATACTAATTTATGACCAAATGCCACTCACACCCTCGTGCGCTAAACTCATTACATGTTACAACTGATCTTGTATCTGTACATCTGTCTCTGAACTGCCTCTGGACACTGTGAAGCTTTTATCTCTCCCATACCACAGTGTTTCTGCACCAAAGCACAGAGACGCTTAATTTGCAACTCTCTGCTTAAACAGTGCTAAACATGCCTTACAAGGGCCGCACTATAGCCTATTGATTTGCTAGCTTCAGGGACTTTTAAGCATTGTGTTGTTTTATAATGGGACCCAGTGTTGTGCTAATGGTGTGCCGGGAGAAAACAAGCCAAGTGGTAGCTGTGGTGTGTAGTTTGTCGACTAGTGGACTGGGGCAGTTGGTGAAGAAATCATGAGCTTGTATAATGATAGCTCTGCTCAGTGATGATACATCCTCCTACACCTCAGTCAAGAACAAATCCCAGGAATTGGTGTGTGTGGTGGTGGTGGTGTTGGTTTTCTGTGTGTGTAGTGTTTTTGTGTTGTTGAAAGTAGGTGAATATGTAAGAATAACTGCTGAATATGTATCACTGTAAGCCTGCCTGCCTATCAGTGTCATACTCTGGGTTACATCAGTGTCACACTCCTGGTCATGATTCAGTGTTTGTGTGTGAGCAATCATGCCTTTGTGGTTTTTTTTTTTTTTTTTTTTTTTTGGGCGAGGTTTGTTTTTTGTGCTGTCGCTTGGGAGCTGGCTGAAGAGGGATATGATTAGAGCGGATGCTTCCTGCAGAGTGTGGTCTAGTGTCACGCCAGCGTCCGCTGATAGACATGCTGCCTAATGCTGTTGGACTCAAGTATAAAAGCTCGTCTCCGCTCCCAGGGACATATGCATGCTGCGCCCCGCGGCCAATTTCCACCTCACGTCTCTTGTCGCTCGCCTTCTCGCTTCCTTCTCGCTTTCACACCTCTCCGTCTTTCCTACCTCTGTCGCTCACAATCTTTGGCTACGTCCTGCTTTCTTTCAACTCTCTGTCACCAAGCTGTGACGAGCTCCACACCATTTCATATCTATTTACTTCTCTGTCTCCTGCTTCTCTCCGTCAGCCTGTCTCTAATTGTGTTTTTCCTCTCCATCTTGCCATCTCACTGGTCTCATTTTCTTTGCCTTCTGCTCATTCCATGGGTTTTTCGCAGCTCCCTCACTTTTATCCGCTACAACAAATTTCCCTCTCTTTGTTCCTGTTTTTCTCTTATCCAGCTCCGCTTTCATGTACTTTGCATCTCAGTCTTTACCTGTGCCGAGGTGCATCGAAATCTATATCAGCTCATAAGCCCTTAAAACCAGAGGATGCCTACTCTCATTCCCCAGATGCACTGACCCGCCTGAAATGGTGAGGCTGATCATTATTTAACATTTCCTGGCAATTTCACTTGATTAATTATTGCAGGAGATCTCAACGCTGCAAATAATCATTATTTCATCAGGGGAAACAGTCATTATAAATAAATTTAGGTCATTGCAAATTACAGAGCAGACAACCTCTGGCAGTCAGGATGAAGGTTTTTCAGGCGAGTAAATTGTCATCAACCAAAGTTCACTAAAATTAGCAGGCTTTAATGTTTTTTCCTCTCCCGCCTAAGAAACATAGATGTCCGTGGATAAATAGTATTTCACATAAAAAAAAAAAAAAAAAAGAAACAAACTTTCCCTATCATACATTTATCATACTGTACAGCCAAGCTCTAATTACATCTGTGTATCAGTACAGAGTCACGAATTTTGAACAGGCAAAAATAGCACATATTTCTCTGCTATTGCCTTTCACAAAACTCTTTTGATGAGTGGAGGTAACAGAAGTCTAGAAGTAATTAGGTGCCATTAATTGAAAATAAACAGAAGCCAGAAACAGAATAACACGGCTTCACTGCGTCGGCCCGAGCAACTGTTGTCTGAGCTGTAGTTTATATGGCGGTTATCCTTGTGGTCTTTCAAACAGAAGTGGAGAAATGGGGAAAAAAAAAAAAAAAAAACTTTGAATGGCTTTAATCAACTACTGCTTTATTATGCAGAGCAGAACTGCTGTTAATGAAACAAAATTACACCAGTAGAGAGCCACGGAAGAGCTGAAATGATACCGGCTGTTAATGAGCACAGGCCACTAAAATGGCCAAAATTTCTCAGCTGTCAACTTGTGCAGCTGAGAAAAAAAAAAACAAAAAAAAACTTGTGCAGGTGATTAATCTTTACAGATGAACCTTTGCAGAAACGCACCCACGTCTACTGTACTTTGTTCAGGTCTCTGTCAAGAAATCACAATCTTTATCTCTCATAAAGACTCATAACGCAGTCAAGTACAGGAGAAGGATCCTTATCGTATCCTTCTGTGCCAGATAGGGAGCCAGTTTGGACTCGCATGTCTTTTGTGTAATAAATAAGAAATAATAACAGGAGTGTTTGACAGTGTTTGGAGTCTTTTGGGAGATTCACCCTTTATAGGAAATGAACAGACCTGATGATGTGAAGATTGTGTTGCTCACAGGGTGAACCCAAAGTGCATAATTCTCCGAGTGTATTTGTACAGTATATTTAGTATTTATATTTAGTGCTACAACTGAGAAAAATGTTCACTATCAGTTAACTTTCATCTGGAGATTAGTTTTTTGATTAATTGGACATTCATTTTGTGATAATGTCAGATTATAGTAAAAAAATAAAAAAAAATAAAAAAAAATAATGCTCAGTTTTCCTCAGAGCTCAATATGATGCAATGAAAGGCTTGTTTTGTCCAACCAACACTTCACAACCCACATGGTTACAATCAAGGAGCTGGAATCAGGGAGTGTTTGCCATTTTTGCTTGAAAAACATCAATTATCAAAACAATTGGTGATTGATTTTGTTGATCAACTAATCAGTAGAGTGAATAATTGTTTCAGCGCTGTTCTATTTGGCCAGAAGTACGGGGACATACTTCTGGTTTCCATTTAAAGGAAATCATGTTGATAACATATAATTGTATATTAGGCAGCTGCCTATTTGTTGTAGCAACAGTTTCAAGTTTCAACATAAGAATCAAGAGTGGTCTGTTTTAGAAATGGTTTTCTCAGTTTTTAAAGAATTTGACTTAAACCCTATTGAAAGACTTTTTGAATGAAAAGGAGCAGTGCCCATCCTCACTAATACTTTAGATCCCAGTTCTAAAAGCCTGTGGTTCAAGCTCCTTGAAGAGTAGAGGGTGTAATAGCAGCATATTAAAGAGACACTTCACTTATTTTACACGACAAGGTCAATTTACTTGTTGTAGTTGTTGTTACATAGCCTGTGAAAACAGTTGTTTAATGTCTTCAGTGGCTTTGAAGTGACTAAAAGTCAGGATATCTTGGCCTCTGCTGCTTTGACTTTTGACCATTCTGTCTCTTGCCTGTCAGCTTCATGGAAGCGCAGTGTTAAATTGCTGTAATTACCCCTCCAAAGCACATAGTTCTGGAATGGTATGTCCAACAATCACATAGGGGCAAATGTACAGGTGTACATAGCTGACTGTGTACGCTGTATTTTCAGAGTAACACTCAACTGTAAGCCGTAACCAAACACTTATATTCCAGAGACAAGATCCACACTCTCGAAAGACTCTCAGAAGTCCTTTTAAGTGAAGTTATCATCAGCTCAGGGGAGCACATGATGTACAAGACTGCACAGACATTTTCTTGAGACATCCTTCAGTGTGTGATGCGTCAGTGCAGCATATCAGAGGGGGATGCTTTTTACACCTGAAACTAACATGTAACCCCCCAAAAACATCCAGTAACACTCTGCCTGTCCCACAGATAGAGAAGCTCCGCTGTGAAGTGCAACTTCTTTCCTGCATCCATCTCTCTCTCTCTCTTTCCATCTTTACAGTCGCTCCTTTCTCTTCATTCTGGCTTTCCCTCTACCTGCTTTTTTAACTTTCTCCCCCTCTACATCTATCACTCTCTTTATCTCCGTCTCCCTGCTCTTTGTGCCTGTATTGATTTTTGTGGCAGCGAACGCTCCATGCTTTTCGCCCTTTTTGATAGAGGGAGTGAGATGGAGTCTCAGGCTGCCGAATGAAATCAAAGTCCTTCTTTTTTTCCCCCTTCCCTCTCCCTTTTCCCTCGCTCCACCGAAACAAGCGCGAACTCCATCAGCTTTGAACTTGTGTGTGTGAAATGAGCTCTCTGTGCTCTGATTGTCAACCCATCTCTGTCCCCTTTCTCTTGTTCTCCACTCCCCATCCCTCTCTTCTCTCACCTCCCAAATTCTCCTCAGTTTGACACTTTTGTGTGAAAGCCAAAAATTAGCATCATTCCCACGGTGGTTTACCACACAGGTATGTTAATGTTCTCCATAGTGTTCCTCCTTCCCTGCACGTTTACATACCCAAATATTCTCTCTGTGCTCGCTTTCATAACATTTCAGTGCACAACACTTATGTCAGTAAGCAATACATAATTATGATAAGCCTAACAAATAATTGATAACTGTGGCACAGTAACTATTAATAATTAACAGTAAGAATACTCTTCATTAAATCAGAGAAAACAGTTGCTATGGATATGATCATCCATCCATCCGTCTTATTAATCTAGGTCATCTTCACATTGGCAGCACAATAGGCAGAGCAGCCTAGTTTCCTTTTCCTCTCTCCACCAACTTCCTCTACATACCTGGGGGATCCTGAGGCACCTCCAGGCCTGTTTGGAGACTGAGAGACGATATGGCAAAATTACACTGAGCAGCTAAACCACCAGCGTGTCCGTCCCGAAGGAGGATTCTGATGTTTCCTCCTCCTTTTAACAGGAAAGGGAGGAAGAAATTTGGACTTTGTGTTTTTTTAAACTTAAAGCTGGGTTGTTTTGTTTTTCGGTCATACACCCCCATCTCATCAAACTAAAACACAACATTTTGCTGCAACATGGACGTCAGATGGAGTCAGATGCTGTAAATCCAGCCTGCTCTCTCACATGACAATCTGGTGTGAATAATCAACATCAGTGGAAAATTTCTGCAGCAGAAAGTGATGAATCACCGAGCTTAGAAAAGCAAAACTGTCTCAAGTGAGCAACAAGCAAGATGTTTTTCATGGGGATCGTGTGGATGTGGCACATGGTTTCAGGGTGTTGTCATTTGCGTAGGGTGATATATTCAACATCCTCAGGGGTTTTCATTTCCCTAATTTAGTGGTACAGCATAGATTCAGTTTTTCTGGTCTTAAAGGCTGAATTATTTATTGTATGGGATGTTTGTGAATGATGAGCAATAACGACTTCTACTTGCTTAGTCATCATATCAACATTATTAATGGGGCATGGCACCGAACCTCAATACTTTTGTGATGCCAACCAAGTAGCAGCAAGTATCAGTAACTGCCAAAAAGTACCAAAAGCTGGCTCCACATGCCTTGGCCCATTTTGTAATCCTGTTTACTCATTTTCGTGGTCCACCTGTCCTTTTAGATAGATCAAGATTTCAATTACAATTTTTGTAAAGTTCTTGAACGACAGTTTAGAAAACATTGGATTTTTGAGAACTTTGGTTCCTTGTTAAAAAACAAAAGTGTTTCGCTTTATATCTTGACAGATTTAGTTTCATTTTGGTATTGGCTCCAGACCAATTCTGATGGATTAATGCAAAGATCGGGAATGCCATAATGAAATCAAAAAATATACAGTACATGTTTTCCTTTGGTTTATTTTTCAAGGAGAACATGGCACATAGACTCACGGAGCTGTTATGTATGCTGTAGCAGGAAAAAAATGCAATTTGATTTCCTACCAAAGTTGTTCTTGTGTAAATATTCCATGAATGTGCTAGTTTTTATACTCAAGATATCAATACATAAAATTAGTATTTATTAGGGGTGTAACAATTCTGAAACCGAGACCAAAAGTGTGATACAAATTCCCACGATATTGTGCTGTGATACAGGAAGGTGGAACCACAATCCCCCCTCATGCTAACAGCACTGAGGTTGCAGACCCCCTGGGCACATTAAAGTCAGCAGTGTGGGAACGTGTTGGTTATCCTCCACCCCCAACCCCAAAAAACAAACTGGGGGGAAAAAAAAAAAAAAAAAAAGAGAGAGGAATAAACCAACACCCCCAATATTTATGTGTAGATACTAAGATGTTGTCATGATGTGATTTTCTCTTTATTGCCCTGCTCTGATTAAATTCCTTCAGTTTCAGAATACTCAGGCTGTCTGGGTGATCCAGCACTCTGAGGTTCATACAGTTTAACTGTAAAGTTCTGGTCCAGCTATCATCTTTTACTCCACTGAAAGCTCCTGTAGGTCTCCATTGTCAGCTTCATAATAAAAAAGAATGACTTCATTTAAAAAAAAGTCTTAAGGCGTGGTTACTCTTCTTTGCTCTTTAGGGTCATCAACCTGCAGAAGTTTCCGGTGCAGTTTTAAACATTAATGTTTATTTTGTACAGATCACAAAGCCTGTAATGATGTAAGAGAATAAATGTTTTATCTCACCTGCTCTCTCTCTCTCTCTCTCTCTCTGTCTACCTTTTCTTGCCCCCCCTCTCTTGCAGGGCGATGGCTTGCAGCTGGAGTACGAGATGAAACTGACCAATGGCCAGTCTTTCTGGACGCAGCATTTCTCTGCAGATGAGTTCGGTAAGAATGATTCGACAGAAAGAGAGAGATTATGGAATGAATCGCTGATGGCACAAGCCAACACCACTTAGCACGGCCAATAAAGCACACTGAACTGAACAAATTACAATAATGAAGGGACGGCTGAATGAATTAATGATGATAGATGAACTGAAAGGAAGGGATGAAAAGAAGAAGGGACCCAAGTAGCTCCTAAATGAATTATTCCTACATCTCCAATACTCTCCCTCTCTCTCCTACTCTGCTTCTAGGGTAACTCACTCTCTCTCTCTCTTAACTAATCCAGTATCCTCATCACGTACCTGCCTCTCTGTTTTTTTCATCCTTTCCTTTTTCCTTTTTTTTTTCCTTACTTAATTGTTCCCTCTCTTCTTCCCCTTGATATTTTCTGAACCTCATTGACACCTTTTCTTTCTGGTTTTGATCCCTCCTACTCTCTTGTACCTTTTTTTTCTCCTTCCTCTTTTTTTTTTTTATCATCTTCTTTTCTCATTAATTATTTTGTCCTTCCCTCTCTACCCCTTATTTGCAGGAATCTTGGAGACGGACATCACGTTCCTGGTCATATTCTCTATGGTGTTCCTCCTCTCCTGCTACTTCGCCTGTAAGTACTGTCTTTTCCACTTACTGTATCACTTTTTCTCCATCTTCTTCTGTGAACTAGCCAGTTTATTCTGACTTTCAAAGCCCACAGCAGTCATTAAGAGCACTTCCTTTGGACCTAATATAAAATCTACATGTTTTCTTGATGGGATAGGAGTAAGTTCTCATGTTTCCTCTGATAAGTAAAGGTGGAGCGTGTGCCTATTTTCTCCTGGGGCCCGGGACTTTGTCAGAGCAGAGCATGAGTTACACAGATGCAGGAGTGAGAGGATGAAGAGAGCGGGGTTCGGTTTTCGTGTAGAAGCTGAACAGTTGAGTGGAGAGGGCAGTGCTAGACTTAACGTTAGTGAAGTTCATCACATGAAAGTCACAGTGAAATAACCTGCAGCAGCTAAGAATAAGAGCCCTGAAGAATGACTTGCCCTCAAATGAAAACTCACTCCAAGCATGCCTCAGGCAGGGTTTTCCCATGTCACCATCCAGTTTACCGGTGAATTACAAAAAAAAAAAAAAAAAAAATTTCTTACGTACCTCTAGTGCCAGGGTTCCCCACCTTTTTAGATTTGTAACTCTTAATTAAACAAAAGAAATGTTTTGTTCATTCTCATCCATTTTGACCCCAGCAGAAGCTCAGGCTGGAAATCACTGCTCCAGTGCTACAGTATCTTTCCATATGAAGGGTTTTAGTTGTGTAGGTCCAGGTTTTGAGATTTCTGTAGCCACTGCAGTAGACTGGGAATGAATAGAAGTTTTTTTTGTTTGTGTTGCCCAGAGGACTGAAAAAATTGAGAAAAATTGAAAAATTGAGGAGCAGCAGCAGCATCCACACTACACACTGTTTTTATACAGTAGAGACTGTTTCTTCTGTAGTTCCAACTGAAGACTGTGGATTATCAACAGTAACGCAGAAACTGTTTGTGGAAAGAGATATTGCTATTATTGTATTGAGTTTTTAAGCTGTACGCATCACAAACAAAAATATCTTCATCTTCATTGTTTAGGCATCAAATTCTGGGCTACTAAAAACAAAACAGTCCGCATGACTTGGCAGTATCAAGAGAAAGCTGAAACCAGACAATCTTTAGTAGCTGTCCTGTTCTGCTGGAATCACACCATCTTCCGCAGCAGATGGATTTGGCCAGTTGTTGTGGAATTGCAAATTATCATGTTTGTCTGTTCCAGATCAGCCACTGAATGGACCATGTGGCGAACTTCTTTTCTCAACAGCCTTTAAATTAATTAACTCATCTAAGTGCTGTGTAGTTAAATGCCTCCAAAGATTTCTCCACCTGTCTATGTGTGTTTTATAGTGCATTGGTTGGATTCCCATGTGCTGTTATTTATATGGATGGGTATAGGGGGAGTGTATCCACTCTGCTCGCCTTGCTGCAGAGGAATAAGGCTACGTAATGAGGTGCAAATACATCCTTTGAGTCTTGGATTCGGCTGAAATCTTATGGTGATTTTATGCAAGTTGGTAGAAGGCTTTGAATGAACTGCTGTATCTTATTCAACATGTGTATGTTGCTGCTGCCAGCTTCATTGGAGTGCACGCTGACACTGGCAAATTTGAATTTTATTGAGTTTGAGTTTTATACATTTACATGAGTCAAATCAAACAAAGGACATAAAAATAACACAGCAACCTGTTGTATAGATAGAGAAAAAGAGACGTCTTATCTGCCTAAAAGATACAAAACAATATGTCAGATGTTTGCAGATAATGAAAGAAAAGGTTAGAATATGAAACACTGAAGTGAGCGAAGATGAGTTTTTTTGTTTTTGTTTTTTTTGTTTTGTTTGTTTTTGGAGGAATGTCCTGTTAGCATTATAGTACCTTTGAGTACACCAGAGGAGGATTCAGCAACACTTGGCTGGCCAAGCCTGTGGTTGTACAGGGACGTGAGTGTGTGTTTGTGTGGATGTTTATGATCCTTCCTTCGCCTCTAAATTTCCCCCCAGGCCTCTGCCATTTGTAGGAGTGTTTTTGCAGTAAAATTGCCAGCTTAAATACGCATTAACAATATTTCCTCTCAGACTAGGGACAGAGACCGGAGGACATATAAGGCTTCATCTAGAGACGGGCATCACAAGATGGATGCATACTAATGGTCGCTCCCCCTATTTGTCTGGCCCATTCCCTTGTTCTTCCTTTTCTTCTCTCTCTCTCTCCGTACCTCTCTCGCTCTCCTTCGCCATCTGTTGGAATATCTCCATCCTTTTTATCTCTATCCCCACCAACACACACACACACACACACACACACACACACACACACGCTTTCATCACCTCTATCTCATTCTTGTGGTTTTTTCACTCTGCAGACAATCTGAAGGGAAGACAGCTTCTTCACACAACCTACAAAATGTTTATGACGGCGGCAGGTGTGGAGGGTGAGAGCTTCTGTCCTGAGCACACACACATACACACACACACACACACACACACACACACACACTATGCCACACACACTCAGGATGACAATGAGCCTCATGCATGGCTGCAGCATCTCATACCTTAATCCCCTCTTCAAGAGCTGAGATATTATCACCCTTATTAGCCTCTGAATAGGAACTATTGCAAACAGCCGTGCTGTGCCACAGTGTTCAGTGGAGCATGCTGTTACTGACGAACAACCTCTCACTCTTTTCATCCTGTCCTCTCATTTCTCTCCTCCCCCCTTATCTCGCGTTCTTCCTTCTCGCTTGCTTGTCCCCTCTGCAAATCCCTTCTTGATTCTCCTGCCATCCCTAAATTCCCTTTCTCCCTCTCATCCCACTTCTCTCAAGCCTCCTGGTCCTTTTTCATCCCCCTTTATCAATTCCTCTTCTCTTCTGTCTCACTCTTCTTCTCCCTGTTTCTCTCCACCGTCACCCACCCTTTCACTTTCTGCATTATCATCCCTCTGTCTCCTCTGTTCTTTATCTTTTCTTTTACTTCCTCTCTTTCGTCTCCTTCTCTTCTTCTCCCTCGCTTTCCTCCTCTCTGCTCTTCTTCCCCCGTCTCTTATTTTCCCATTTCTCTCCTTCCGCCATCTTTTCCATTTGACAGTGCTCAGCCTGTTGTTCCATTGTGTCTACTGGGGCCTGTATGCGAGAGATGGAGTTGGCAACGGCAGCCTGAAAATACTCGGTGAGTTCTTCTCACTGGCTGACTGACTGACTGACTGACTGACTGACTGACTGGCTGACTGACTGGTTGACTGACTGACTCACACTGCCTCTGCACTGGAAAATCACTCAGCCCGAGCAGAATGAAGGAGTGGTCGATGATGGATGTGTGTGAAGAGCAGTGATGGCTGGTTTGACGGGCATACACAAGATCATGCATGATTTCGTGTGTGTGTGTGTGTGTGTGTGTGTGTGTGTGTGTGTGTGTGTGTCGACCTGATTTTATCTTTCCCCTCTGATATTACAGATTTGGAAACCACAACCTAATTACCCCTTCTGTCTTCTTTCTCACTTTCTGTCTCTCTCCATCTCTGTCTGTCTCCAGGGAAATTACTGTTCTCCGTCAGTTTCTTGGTGTTCCTTCTGATGCTCATATTGTTGGGCAAAGGTTTCACTGTCACCAGGTGGGGTTTTTTTGTAGTTTATGTGTGTGTGTGTACATGTTTTTTGTTTGTTTGAGCCTATATGTATCTCTGTTAGTGAAAGCCCTGTCACCTTGTGCGGGTGTGTTTATGTCTCTCACTGTCAGGCCTCGCTGTCACAGTCATAACACTAACTCATCTCATGACAATGTTGGGTGTCAGTCAAAAAGTCAGTTAGTACGCTGGCTCTGATAGTGTGGATGAAAACCTGATACATCTGGGGGATGTGATAGATGGATGCTGCACTGGTGTGTTTCAGTTAAAGGATGACCTTTGCCCCACAAACCCAGCGGACAAATCTTTTTTGATTCACTCGCTTTTATTTTTCCAGGAAAGCCTAGTTAACATTTGCTTGGGGCAGGCATTTCAGATAGACTGCACAATAGCTGATTCACCAGTGCTCTCCATAGCATGTATCCATCTCTCACCTGACTGGATGAATGCCCCCACACTCACACAGCTTGTCATTGCCCTTTCTAATTTGACAACTTGAGTTTGAAACGGGAATTGGAAGACTTGGAGAAACATGCCAGCTGCTCTTAAAATGTTGTTTAAATTTCTGCCAATATATCCCCAGCAGTTGCTTTCGGAGTCAGTTTTATGTGGGGAGAGGGCCTCACAGTGCACAATCAACAGCTTGTTAAATTGCAGTTCAGAGGGGTTTTGAGTTTAAGAGATGGTGAGTCATCACCTAAACTACTGCTCATAGCTTGAAGATTGGTCTAGCTTCAGGTTCAGTCGAATCTGTGTGGACATTTTCCCGACTGAACTCGTGAAGTGAAAACTGAGCTTGCAAGATTTAAGATGGCTTTTTCGACTCTAGGTTTACATCATCCTCAGGGTTCAGAAGATTCTTTTAGCTCTTGTACTTATTAAGCCCTCTTAACACCCCAGCGAATAAACTCAAAACTACATTACCATCAAGCTTAAAACATGGCTGTTTATCTGCAGTGACTGATAATTTGACGGTTTGGAGATAACTATCTGACAACTTTGATATGTGTGTGTGGTGATGATTTACTCTGAGCAAAAGGATGTTTGAAATGCTGATGAAGGCTTCACGCTGAAATGCTTCTGTTTGTTGACTGCAAATAAACAAGCATTAATTTCTGCTTTTGTGAGTGCGGACAGTCTTTTTCACAGCCTGCCGCATCCATGAGTCCGCAGCCATTCTATATTTACACAGCTCAGATTTGAGCCCACCAGTTCTTTGTGCTGTTGCATAGCTGCTTTTAGATTAAACTGACTTTGCTTGAGTGTAAAGAGCCAAATGGGTGTTTTTCTGTGTGTGTTTCAATGTGCCCCTGCATCCCTCCTTCTCGTGTGTGTGTGTGTGTGTGTGTGTGTGTGTGTGTGTGTGTGTGTGTGTGTGTGTGTGTGTGTGTGTGTTTGGTTCTTATCTTCCTCTAACTTGTGTGCAACCTCTGACCCTCTTGGTTTATCCACATGTCAGGGCGAGGATCAGTCACAGCGGCTCAGTGAAGCTGAGCATCTATATGACAGTCTACACAATCACCTACGTCATCCTCTTCATCTATGAAGCTGAGGTACACACATACACAATACATTACCCACACTGCACTAGTTTCAACACTCGGGCAGCAAGTAGTGATTATCTTAATTACTGATTAATCTATTTTAATTGAAAATTGCAAATCACAAATTATCTGAGCCCAACGTGTTGCCTTTAATCTGTACAACAGTCCAAACCCAAAGATTTTCAATTTTCATTTGTATTTGAAAAGCAGTAACAAGATAATGTTTGGTATTTTTATTGAATTGTTTTTAAATTGATCCTACAAATGAATAAATTAATATTCATTCAAATTCATATCAAATGTGTTGATTAATTTTCAATCAGTGTATTTAACTATTTCAACTCCAATCAACACCCAACCCCATACTTTTACTTTTCTCAGTTTCAGCCATAATAGTTGTTATCTTGGATTTTCTGTAAGTATGAGGTGCCAACTTGGAGATGAATTGTACCTTGATGTGTGAACTAGAAGTTTAGTGATTGCAGGGAACTGATGAATGGAAAATCAAAATGGTCTCTTCTTCTCACTGGAGCTGAAAATTAATAGTCAACACTTTTAATTATCTATTGTTTAATGCCAAACGTTCACTGACTGCAGCTTGTCAAATGTGAAGATTTTTCTATGTATTACTTTATATTATGAAGACGGGACAAACAATCTGTAGACATCAGCTCGGACTCTGGGAAACTGTGATTGGTATTTTTCTCTATTTTCTGACACTTTATAGACAAAGATGAACCAGTTAATTGGGGGAAATAATTGACAGAATTATAAAACGTGAAAATAATCTAAGGGCAGCCCCAATTTTTTACACTAATAAAATCATCTGTACACTGGTCACCAACAGCAAAGTCTACTGCAGTTCAGTTTCTTTTCAATTTAAACTCATATCTCAGCTAGTTAAACACATCAACACTTCCAATTTCCGCCTCTTCAGATGTGACTTGGAAGCAGCGTCTGAATTATGCCCGAGATGACTGGGTGCAAACTTCCTGATTGACAATGCTGGACACAGTGTCTGCACTCATATTGTATTATTGCTCTCGCCGGCTTTTTTAATAATCTCATAAATATTCATGGGAGAGTTGGGTGCACAGATCAACGTGGGCTGTAATAGCTTTTTCTGTCAAGTCACCCATTACACCGATGCATTGCTAATTATGAATATGCATTAAGTCCATTGTACAAAAAATATATAGGAGCTCCTTGATGAGTTACAAATTATGGATCCTGACAGGAACAACCAGGCGACTCCGAACTACAAACACAACAAAAGAGAACTGCAATACTTACCACTGCACCTGAGATAATAAATCTTAGATGTGTGATTGTTTCTTTAAGTTTCCCTTGATGTGGAAAGTTAAACTGTTGTCTCTATGTTGTGTGTATGAGAAGACGGAAGCAGATTTCACCAGATATGATGTCAGACATATGAGCTTATGAATTAATAACAGCCTCAGGAGTGTTACATATACATGCATCTCTGCATACTGCAGAGGCTTCAGCACAGTCAGATTCAATGATGGTACATTTAGGGACAGTGGATTACAGTCTTTGAATACAGCATAGTAATGACCCAATGGGAATAGTGCAGTGGAAGTATCTGTGCTATATTTAATGCTGGAGCCTATAGCCATCTCTCTCACTGCAATATGTGGATCTGAAGCAGTGTAATTTATCTGCTGCCTGCCCTCTTACATGGTCCCTGCTATTAAAGAGCTCAAAACTCAGGGGAGCTCCAGCTAAAAATATGCCAAACTAGGTTACAATGGGAACGGAAATGGAGAGTTCCTGCTACTGGGCCTGCAGTCGAGAACCCCACAGGCTCTGGTTGCCTGGTTGTATCCCAAGAAGCTCCACACCAGGCAGTCAGACCTATGCATTATGTAGCAAGGGTAACCCTGTATGGCCAACACTATCCAGTCACTGGACTGTAAAATGCAATCTAGCATCCGCACTAGTGTAAGCACACGCGCCACACAAACTTGTGCACACATATGCCGATGACCTAGTTGTGGAGAAGTGTCAATGTCAAAGACTCACAGAATGCTAGTAGCTGAGCTTTGGCTCCGTCATCACAGTGCATCAGCTGAACCATGAGCAATCCATCTTAGTAATTAGGGCACAGACTGCAATGTGAAGCCAAACCAACAGACCCTTCTTTTTTACTAGGTGTAAAAGTTTAGCTTGCTTAGTGTGTGTGTGTATTAATTTTGGCATAACCTCCCATGTCCCTGTGGCAGTTCTTTGACCCAGGTGAAGTGCTGTATGCCTACGACAGCCCTGCAGGTTACGGACTGATGGGCCTGCAGCTGCTGGCCTACGTGTGGTTCTGCTACGCCGTGCTGGTCTCTCTGAAACACTACCCAGAGAAACAACCCTTCTACGTCCCTTTCTTCACCACATACACACTATGGTGAGACCTGCACAGCCCCCCCCACACCCACCCACACTGTGGATAATAGTACCTGAGCCAGAGATTGCAGGAGTAGAAAGATACACATTTCCTCTGTTTGAGGTATCCTACATTTGAATAATTTATGCTGCTTTGTTAAAAAAAGAAAAAAAAAAAAAAGCAGCTTTGGAATGAAAAGTTGTTTATTTTACACTATCCGTCTAAAAACATTGTGTGCCCAACCTCTGTGCTCTACTCGCACTGTAGATAATTGTACTTGAGTGAATGATTTCTAGAGGAAAATATCTATTTTTACTCAGCTGATGAGATCTCTTCTATTAGAATAATTTATGCTGCCATTTATGGGTGCAAAACAGTTCAAAGCTTTGTACTGGAAAGTACTGTTTTGCCTTTACAAAACCCATAGAAAAACCCATCTCCATACACTGCTCAGCCTTGCTTCCTTCCACTCTCTGTGTATAATAGCATGAGCTGGAAATGAAGGGTAGATTACAAAGACTAATATTATCTCTGTATTACTCTCTCATTGCTACGACTATCTCCCGCCTCATTATCTACGCCTCTCCTCTCCTCCCATCTTTATCTCTCTCTGTGCTTTAAATCAGCTTCTACTTTGCCTGCTCTCTTTCTTTCGCCATCAAATTCTATTCTCATCGTTTCCTTTTCAATATGTTTTCTCCACATTGTTATCTTAAATCTGCACACTTGTCTTCCTCAGGTTTTTTGCAGTGCCTGTTATGGCTCTGATTGCTAACTATGGGATTCCTCGCTGGGCCCGGGAGAAGATCGTCAACGGCATTCAGCTCGGCATCCACCTCTACGCTCACATCGTCTTCCTGGTTCGTACCCTTGCGCTTCTACATAGTTCACATTATTCAAGAGTCATTATTGCCACTGTCAGTCATACATTATTCACTATCCTTGAGTCATATCTGCCTCATGCTGATTGTCTCCTCCACACATCATTATCTAGCACTTCCTCACCTTCGACACATTGTTCTTTACTAATGGGCCGCACTGCTCACGCAAATTTCCTTTTATATTCCTGCTCAGTGCATGCATTGCAAATCCCACTCCTCACCTGCACCTCATTTGCTCTGACTATGTGTTAGATGCTTTATATACTGTATAGACATAGATTATATATAAGAATCAACAGAAATCATCATATATTTTTATCCCTTTGTCCCTTAGGTTATCACACGCCCTTCAGCAGCCAATAAGAACTTCCCATATCATGTTCGGACATCCCAGATTGGGATCCTGCTGTCCAGTCCAAAAGGGGGCGAGGGGGCTGAGAGTTTCCCCCATCATGCTTACGGAAACAGCTCTTTCCTGGGAGACTCTCAACCTAACTTCACTGAACTCTTCTCCATCCAATCAGTGAGTCGAACCTTAGTGTGCACACATGTTTGGATGCATGGTTGATATCTGAGGGTAAAGGGAGAATCGAGAATGAGAATTATAGCTCAGGTGCTGTGTGTGGCGATGTTCACTTTATGCTTCTCTCTAATCATTTTGCAGTGCTTGCTCTATGTAATTAGATTCATCTAAGTTGTACACATTTTTTGTTGCTTTTAAAATTCAAACTTACCTGTGTCAAACCTAGCTTGAAATTACCTGCTGTCTCAACTAACAAAGCCTCAAATTAGATGGTATCAGTGTAACAATACAGTTTGTAAGGCGGCATGTTTATATGGATTATTTCTTGGCAGAAACTTCCATCTATTCCTGTGGGCGTCAGATGAATGACAGTAGGCACAACGAAATAACGATTAAATAGAAACTTTGACAAGACCAAATTAAGACGGCGTGTTTGCCGTGATTAATTGTCTAGCTTGGGGAACTTTAAAATCTTTTCGCAAGTTGCTTTTTCGTACTGAACAGAAATGAGTGACAGAAGATCATCTCTGGATCTTCAGCTATACTGATACAACGTGCAGAAACTAGCAGGAGTAATGCAACAACAATGGTAGTAAGCATTTACATGTCCATCACCTTTAAAAACCTGAGGCAACTTAAAGTGTTTATTGGATAAAAAGGCATTAAAACAGAAAATTAAAGACGATAAAAACTTATGAAGTGTCATGGCAGTAATAAATAGACCAAGATATAATAAAATAAAAGTGCAGTGGAGAAAACAAGTTTTTAATTTCCATTTGAAAGTGGCTGATGGAGGCTGGTTCTGCTGTTTCTAAGCCATTACGTCTAGTCCTCAGAAATTGATTCTCTGACTAAGTGAAAGCCAGTGTAAAACAGTAGTTATGCGCTTTGTTCTCTTGGTTCTTGTTAGAAATGTGGCAGCAGAATTGATGCATTCACTGCAGATGTCTAATTGGAAGAAAATGGCAAGAACAAGCATTAGGGCGACTGCTTTAAAAAAAAAAAAAAAAAAAAAAAAAAAGTCCAATTAAACCATAATTTTAAACTTGGCCTTTGGTCTTTATAGCCCTGAAATCAAGAAGGGAAATAAGATTCTCTTCTCTTTGGTGTTGAACACAATGTTCTCTGTCTTGTCTTTATTTAAGTGAATGAAATGAAGTTCCAGTTGAGTACTTGCACAGACACAGTGAGGCTATTGGACCAGTGTTATTTTGGTGAAAGAACAAAGAAAATGGCCTGAAGGGTAAATTCTGAGGTTATCACAGCAGCCTCTGTGCTATAATGTGCTGCCAAGCCAAATTGACAAATATCAAATAAAACATTTATCATTTGTTTTCCAAGATGGGCAAAATTCTGTAAGTATAAAATAGTGAGTTTAGTATCAAAAAATCTAGGTTAGAGGGGCTTAATAACTGCAGGTTATAACAACGACAACAACAAACAAGAGAATCACAACAAATATGAGTCATGATAAGTCCTGACAACTGAGATATAAATTCTGAGGAACAATCCTAACCATCTGGAGGAATGTGTTTCTAATACTCTGTTCTAATATCCACACAGAAAACAGGGGCCAGGGGCTAATTTAATTATTGTTTATCAAATTTCAACAGAATTATACTGCAATTAGGTGATGATATCATGTTGTCTTTTTAGCAGTTACTGGAGACCAAATGAATGATTCAAAGTGAGATGTAGAAACTAGTCACTAAATAGCTGGTTTTAGGTTTGATCTCATTTACTGTAACACTGGAGCACATTTCAATGCTTTTAAAATCATTGTGATTATTATATGTAATTTTTGTTGCTATAATAACAGTTACAAAGTTCTGTACATGAATAAAAACAGACCGACAATGAAAAGACTGGCGGAAAAGAGAAAAAGTGTCAATTAGCAAGGCAAGTATAAGAGAAAGATTCATAGATATAAATGTAAAAAACTGTAAAAAAAAAAAAAAAAAAAAAAAAAACAGACAAAAGATAGTGGGTAAAACGATAAAAGCATCAAAGTCAAGAATTAAAAGCAGCTTTATACAAATGTGTTTCGAGCAGTGGTCCAGCATGCCTGACCTCCTCGGGCAGAGTATGCCAAAGTCTGGGGGCTCCAACACCAATAGCTGATCAATTAGTCAATCAACAGAAAATTAATATAATTTCAATTATTGGTTAATACATTTTCGAGACAAAATGGCAAAACGTTGATGGTTCTATCTTTAAAATGTGACCATTTGCTGCTTTTCCTTGTCATACATTGTACTAAGTTGAATACCTTTGGGTGTCAGACTGCTGGTTGCACAAAAAAATCCATGTGATGATGTGACCTTGAGCTCTAGGAGAATTTGATGAGCTGTTTTCTGATGTTTTGTAGACAAAAGAGTTAATAGATTCATCAAGAAAATAATTGCCAGATTAATGAATAATGAATATATTGAAAACAGGACTAGAGTTTTGCATACATTTGCATATTGTTGCATGATATAAAAAATGTCCTTCATAATATCTTTAATGATTTCAACCATGTCCCCAGGGGAGCATGAAGTCTTTACCATACAGTTATCATTAATATACAGTAGGGTCTAGTTTGAACAGTAGTTGGTGGAGACTCGAGTAAATGAACCAGTTGAAAAGGAAATCTAGTACATGTGTAATTTACCCCGACCTATATAACCATGGCAGCAGCAGTGAGCTGCAGAGGAAGCTGCCAAAATGTGACCTACAGTATGGGGTTACTGACACAGTGTCTCCAAGACCCCACTCTGTGGCCTGTGGCCGTAACCTACATCCTGTGGATGAGACCAGGTCAAAAGTGCAAAACTATCATCTTCCTTCCTCTAGGACCCAGTGAAGACGGTGGAGGAGATGGTGGCCTGTAAAGGACCGGAGGTGCCGAGGAACAGTGAGCAGAAGATCATCACCACTGCTGCTGACTTGACATCGATATTGCCCCCACCTCCAATACCCCCCCGCCCGGCCACACGCTCACCCCCACTGCCGCCCCGGCTCCCATCCTTCACCGAATATTTCAGCATGCAGAGCGGAGGAGGAGGAGGGTTCGGAACGAAGGCATGAAAGATGGGACAGAGGACAGAACAGAGGGAGATCGGGGAAGGCACGGAGGGAATGGACAGAATGACAATACAGTAAATAAATAAAGGAAGAGTGGAAGTCAAGGTGTCACTGTTTAAAGACTAAGGGACAGCCAAAAAAAAGTTTGGAAGGACGAAGAAGAGAAATAATCAGAAAAGTGAATCCCTAAACGGTCCCTTTTCACCTGTGAATGGAAATAACCCGAATGGAAGAAATGGCTGTGAGATAGAAGTGCTGAGCTTGTTAAAGAATAAAGAAGCAATAAATATTTGATGCTGACCAGTAAAAGGCACACAGGGAGAAAGATGACAAAGTGGATGTAGCCAGAGCAATAGAATGATAGCTGTGCACGGTGCGGAAATGAACAAAATTCTTGAAATACTTTTATTCAAAAATTCATGAGGCAGTGATGGTGTGCTTGGAAGGGTGTGTAAATAGCTAAAATTGGAGAGAGCTACCACTATATATAGTTTTATTTTAAAAAAGGAAATTTGTTTTTATGGTTTGTTTCCACATCATTAAATTCCAGTTGGTGCTGTGACCAATGAAAAATCTCATTCCATTCCATTTATCAAATTCATGTTTAAAAAAAAGAAAACAAAAAAAACAAAAAAAACTTTTTATGTTTGGCACATTTTGATAAAGCATAGATATTTACCCTGTATGGAGTTTGTTGGGTTAATTTATATTCTACTATGCCTTCATTGCAGCTGGTTATTCTGGATTGATATGCTGATGTGTAAATGTAAAATGTCACGTTTACTGTGGGCACTTCTAGGTACTCGTAAAACACGCATGTTTGTATTGTATTTCCTGTCCGAAAAGCTGATATATGTACTCCATGTGATCATACAATATTTGCTTATTGTGTGTATTGAAATCTATACTTTTGTAAATACATACAATAGGCTTTAGTATATTTTTGACAGGATACATTCTGTTGTTGTTATTCCGAACAAAGCCCTCCTGTGCTCCCTGAAACACTATATGAAAACCAGTATATTACGATATTGGTTTTAGGTGAATTTTCACTGGAGTGCAGAATATGCCTGCTCAAAAATGTCATTTCTGTGTATGTAGACGTTGGTGAATGTACTGATGCAATACAGCACAAGGACAGGGGTGATTTTCAAGTTACTGGAATACTATAGTAGACCTTTGTCGAACTGTCTTCGGCTTCCATCTCTAACACATCCATGATTTAAGGGCAGGTGGCTTCTTTTTTTAAAATACAAGTAACTTCATCCTCACCCCTGTCTAGTACCTGAAACATGAATATTGTATTTGTCTGCTTTTCGCACCTGAATATTTAAACCATTCGAAAAGCTGAACAAATATTACTTGTTTTGTATCCCCTAACATTGAACTATGACAAAAAAAAAGCCTTGTAGATGAACTGTGAAAACATCAACACAACTGAACATTTTGTCTGTCCTGCATGGAGCACTTTAATGTTCCTGGTCTTAGTCTGTTTATTCGTGATGATGTCACCTTATAAGACTGCTTTGACACCTGTATTCACACCGCATCAAATAGTATTCCAGATGCATACGCCTGTAAATACAGTGTGAAAATGTCATCGACTGTCCACACATTTTAGGGAACGTGTCATGCTTAGTCAACGTAATTTAACATTGAATTACTGAAGTTGATCATTCATGTAAGAATGCCATTGAAACTGACCAGCTTCTCGCAATTCAGAAACTGGAAAAAAAAAAAAAAAAAAAATCAGTGAACAGACACTAACAAATTCAGCAGTTTTATTTGACCATTTGTTTATTTCTGATCCATAAAATCAGTGGCTCTCAGCTAATAGTCACAGATTTATCAGTGGCAATCTTGCTGTAATGGAGTACTTTAAGATGTTAGGACTGTGGTGTGTAACTTGTAAGAGTGTAGTCAGAGGTGTAACTTAGTCTGTGAAACAGAATGATACTTGAATTAGAGTACTAGTCGTTATTTCTGATTATGTGTCTGGTTTATATTTGGCATGTCTGCCATTTTGTCTGCTGTTGCTACGGTTGCCATGACTTGACTGAACAAACATTGGATGACTCGACTAACAGACAGGCTTACTGATACTGCATCACTGCTTCAACCTTGCAGATATTGACATTAAATTACAGGACTGAGACACACTTAGGGGAGAGAACTTGAGGAAAAGAGATTATGTATGCATGACAGAAAACAGCACAGCTTTTAGGCTACTCAGAGCGATCTGGTTAAGAGCACATCACTGAAGCACTGTTCAGATGCATTTTAATGGTGTCAAATGACAATTCTAAATACGCTGTACATATACACTTTTTGCCAAAATAATAAAAAAAAATATGGTTTTATTAGAGGCCTTGGTGGGTGTGTGTATTATTTGGCTCCTTCGTTAATAAGTGAGTGTTTGTCTTCCAATTATGGCAAGGGCATGTGTCCAAAGGGGTAAATCTAATATCTGTAAATCATATTTTGAATCTGTTCTCATTACAAGAGTCCATTAAAGTAAAACACCACAGGGACAGACTCCAGGCTGGTCACAATCTAATGTAGGCTAGTCTAATTATTTCAGTCACGGCCAGTACCCCAGTCTGTGACTGCTGAAGTGCAGAGTCACAACAAACTGTACTGTCTGTAACCGTTCTCCAGTAAAGGTCTAAATGTACAGATGGCTTTCAGGCTAATCACTGATAAAGTCTTTAAAGGACAAATCAAGCTTCTTTCATTGTTTGGTAAGAATTTGTATTTATATTTTATCTAATGAGCCTATTATTATTTTCCATCTAATTTCATCAAAACACAACGGTCCTACGGTTTTGATGAGATGTGCCTTGTGATCAGTAAATTATATC
The DNA here is from genome assembly GCF_046630095.1 of Trachinotus anak. Classification (NCBI taxonomy): domain Eukaryota; kingdom Metazoa; phylum Chordata; class Actinopteri; order Carangiformes; family Carangidae; genus Trachinotus; species Trachinotus anak. Next base: position 9,741,967 of record NW_027273883.1, on the reverse strand, counting down.
ATTAGGCTTTCTAGTATTTCTCCACCAGGATGTCAAAACAACAAAAACATTGTACCATACACTGACTTGTCATAAAAGGTTTCTGCAGCATAACAATAATTCCTAGTAATGTAATTATTTAACATGATCTGGGCTGATAAATAGCAGAAGATTTGTGAATGGATTAATCAATTAGGAAATAATATAAACTTTAGCTGCAATCGTCGCTTGCCTATTAAAAGTCAATGAGCTTCCTAGCTACTGTGTTTAGCAGTAGTGACAGTGTTAAGCAGTAAACAGCCTCCTGCAGCACCATTCACTGTCACAACAATCCCACTCTTTAGTTTGGAGGTGTATAACGTCTCCTGACAGCCCGCTGCCAGATACACAAAAAGGTAATGTTGCTGTCTATGTCAGGGAAGAAAAATATTCAAGGCCTTTGTAAATAAAATGTAAGACTTTAGTACCTTTAATGGCATTTTTGGAGGGAACTCGGTTCAATTTCAGATACTGACGCAGATGCTGTTGTGAGTGAACAGCACAGGTGTAGTTAATGACATTAACATTTGCACGCAGGTCTGCAGCCGAGCCATCGTTAATGTTATAAGTTACACCTGCGGTTTTTCTGCCACAAGTCAAATGGTGCACTGTGAAAAAGTTCTGTAATAAGGCGTTTGTGCTTCAGTCTAGGTACAAACTGAACCATTATCTGTGCCCTGGGAACAATATTCTAAGAGTTAATTTGACACTTTTTCAAAATTAAACTTCACAAAACTTTTTTTTTTTTTTTTTTTTTTTACTGGTTTGCAAGAAGAAACTTTTTGAAAAAGGCAAAGGGAAGTTTTCACCAGCTAAATTGTGAACAGCTAAAAGCTGCAGCTGCTTCCAAAGGAGTTTTCCACAGAAGACATCTTGAAACATTAGAACCGATGACTTACTGGGACACTTGAATATAACAGAGCCATTGTTAATTTTATTGATAACACGCCTACTTTGATTCTCTCTGAACTGACCAAAAGCATTTATAGTTTCCAACAGATGTAAATGTTGGTGCCGTTTATCTCTGCTGTTAAGGTTCATTTATGTTCAACGATATATGGATGCGGATGGAGCCTTCTGTCCGTACTCTGCATTCATTTCATCACATTTGTGCACATTTTCTGACTACGTATGGAGCAAAGCAGTGCCACCGGAAATGGTGGGGGCAGTGTAGCCAATAGTTCCGGAGTAGCCAAAGTGAGACACAACTGTAGGACACAAGGAAGAACTTTTAAATATAGCGGAATATTTAGAGGAGAGGTTATGCAATGTATTTAATGCTTTCACAGACCACTGCCATCTACAACGCTGCCTCTGCTTTTGCCTCTTTAAGAGGGACATGATTATGACCTCCTCCTCCGTCACCATGTTTGTTGCTGCGGATGTATTGCTTAACGTCCACACTGACGGAACTGACGCATGGAAGTGCGTGGGCAGTGACAGATACATCAACTGAAATGAAGGAAGGATAAATGAGCCCTTGGTCAAACCTCACATGGTCAACTGGACAAACCTCTATAGTTAAGTGTTCAAAGACAAAGAGAAAATCTGTTACTTTGGTTCACGAATCACATTTATTAATATAACCAACAGTTCGAACTGTTCTTTTGGTGAAGAAATGCAGCAGTCTTTATAGGTCACAATGTGCAAGTGACTCTTCGGTGCATTTCACCATCAACCTTCAGCGACCATTTGTCCAACACCATGGTATGAATTATGATTTCGCAGCTAACTGTTGTGCCTTCTCTTCTCTGTATCCTTTGAGCAGCTGGTTGATGAGAGTCAGTTCATTCTCCTTTTTCACAGGATAGAGAGGCGGGAAGGGGTTGCCTTTGTACTCCAGGGTGGCCATCTTTGCTCTGTCAAGGTTTTGCCTGTTGGGGATTCGTGCCATTCGTGTGTAGCCCTTCGACTGAGTCTCAAACCGTGGAGCAAGGACCTTGAAGAGCTTTGGGACCAGATCCTTTTCCTGAGGAGAAGAAACAGACTCGAACTAAATGGCGACTACACATCAACTGTTTTATATTCACAGAGACACAGCTTGTGACTTTACAAAGTTGAGAAGCTGCGGACACGTACCGTCAGCCAAAAACTGGCCATTTTCATCGCCTTCTCATCAGTGTCTCCCTTTTTGGCATAGTCAACCAGCTAGAAAGATGAAACAAGAAAACACATACAGTCATAAATAATTTTGAGTGGAAAAAAAGAGGAGGGTCTTGTGAGGTGAACGTTTTTGGACAGAGCAAAATCAAGCTGTCATGTGGTGCAGTGATTGTCTCACTACGTCCAGGGACCCTAAAATGTCGTGGAGGAGTTCTGCTGGAACAGTACTGAATATACAAGGCACAACATGAGCGCCAAACCTCAATAATGCTCAAGAAAAATAAGAAAAAAAGGTCTCTCATGTAAACCTTTCCCAAAAGATTGGAAGCTTTTATAAAAGCATGCTAATGCCCATAGTGAACACATATGGCTGTAATCTCAGCGGCAAACTCAGAGCTGAAAAATGAATTCAATGCTTCCAAAAACAGTCCCCTGGAAGGCCACTTGAGTCTGGCTCCAAAAGCGAGTCAATTAAAATGTCCAAATTCACAGCTGAAATAAACACGTTAACAGCCTGGTACAAAAAACAGTTTCAGCCTCTGTAGCTGATTTCTGCCATTATGAAAGCTGTAAGAGGGGTACATTTTGATATAACTTATCCATTTAAATTTTTATGAAGGTTTAAAGTTATGCACAACTGAGGGCGTGGCTGCCATTACTGACGTCACAGTCCGTTAGGACGTCACCTCAGTTTATTGGAGTGACTGGCCGTGACCTCCTGGCCATGACCTCCTGGCCCTGTTTGTGGTGTTGGTGCCATTTGGAGGATTTTCACAGAAATATTGGACAAATGCTACGGCTTGCTGTGCGGATAATTGAATGTTTTTTCCAATTATCAACGTGAAAAAACATTTAGTCCAAATGCAGGATAACAGTAAAGACTCAGTAAAGAAAAAATGGAGGGGATATAATTTTTGGACTTCTTTAAATTTGACTTTTTGTAATTACTTTGACTTTTGAGACTGTATCAGAAAACGTTCATTCTATGTATTAGAATTAGTTTAATTTATTTTTTTTAAATATTTCACTCACTTGACCTTGAAGTGAGAAGAATTAAACCACTTTTGTTTCTATACATCTTGCCTGATGTTTTTTTCAATATTTACATATTTATTTTTTACAATTAAATGTGCACATTAAAATAACTATTACCGTAACATTAAATCATGCTACAGTGTTAAATTGTTGTATTGAAATATTGCCATTAACTGAGTTTTCACATATTTCTATTCTGAATTGTTACCTTTCTTGTTCTACTCTAAACCTTTATGGACAAAACCTTCTCCAGATGTCTGCTGGCTGTTATTGATCCCTCACTACTACATGTAAGAACCAAATATGTATTTTATGTAACACTTTACAACACGTTTATTATCATTTATCTAATAAGAACCGGTTACATACTGTGATATAAGCTTTCAGGAAAGCTTGTTACCTTCTCGGCGTAGAAGCGGACTTCATCTGCTCTGGCCAGCGTGGTTTCTATCCTTTCATGTCGGACCAGTCCTGTCAAAATGTTCCGCAGCATGTTGATCCGGGACTGGGGGCCCAGACCCATCTTCCGGGCTACCCGGCCATGCGAAATCAACATTTGCAGCGTGAGGCGCATCTTGTCCGGTTAGATTCGCCTGCGAGAGTCCGCGACAAACACACGGAAAACCAAACTACATGAACCGGTGAACGGGTTTGGAGCGAAGCGTGTAACCTCTTCAAACACACCTCTGTGTAAATATTACAGCAGTTACCTCGTAGTAGGAACAAATCCTCCGGTTGGTTAAGTCAATGTTAAGAGCGCTGGGTTTGACATTGGTGGTGCGTCGGCAAATGTGTCCGACTTGGTGGTGGAACACGAGAGGAAGAGTTCCGCTTAAGTCGCTGCAAACAACAAGATGAAAACCAAGAACCACAGCAAAAATATCATTATTTTATTGTTATTGTGAAGTGATAGGGGATACTTGGGTCTATATGTGTGTGTGACGTTGTGTGGTTATAATTAAATACAAAGGCGTAATAATACCGTTTATAATACATCTGATTATGGTGAAAGCAGGCTCAATTTTTTTTCCTGTGGTTCCTGATAAAAATACTTAATTTTAATTTCTTCTTCATAATTCTATCCTGTTTTATCTGTTATTTGTCTAGTTATAAAATATAAAATCTTTTTTTCCCCCTCATTTCATTCTGCATGAAGAAATGCTAGTCAGATCAGAGAGGCAGGGAAACAGAGACAGTCTGATACAAAATAAAGGAACAAACTAAAATGTGGTTGTTACACTTTTTTTAATTTCAGTTTCCATTTAAACAAGCAGAGTTTCATTGACAGAATTTTGCAGAAGAGGTAGGTTGGACCAGACTCAGTAAGTAGCCATGGTGCTCTGCAGCCAGTCTGTGAAAATGCAAGTCTGATGCAAGAGAGAAATGGAAACAACATACTCAGAACTCACACCAGGATTTGACAATATTTCTATGTTATAGAAGAGAAACAAATGATTGCTGTGGGAGACTTTTTTTTTTTTTTTTTTTTTTTTACCTTGGCATAGACACCAGGGTGGTTCTTCTCTGCACACCCAAAGCCCCAGGACACCACACCCTGGAGCTCCCCATTACACACAACGGGGCCACCAGAGTCACCCTGAAAGGAGGAGGGGGAGCCAAGCAGTTGGAAATATATGAAAGTATTTAGTCTGTGTTGTGTGTGTGTGTTGAAGGTACTACAAAAGATATATATGCCTTGTGCACTTTGCAAAATCAGAGATGCAAACCTGGCAAGAGTCCTTGCCACCCTCCAAGTATCCAGCACAGAACATGGCCTCAGTGATCATCCCAGGGTAGGAGTTGTCACAGTCCTCTTCAGACAGGATGGGGATGTCCAGGCACTGCAGCCTGTTACTGTCAGCAGCTACAGGGATGTGGAACCAGAGACACATGGACAAATAAAGGATGGATAATTGTAGAGTGAATAACAGGTGCCATGTATTTGGTACTCACCAGAGCTCATGGTCACACCCCATCCAGAGACTGTGCACATGGTGCCAGCAGGGGCACATCTAGTTGGCAGAGCCACAGGCTGCACATACTGGTTGATGGTGGCGGGCTTGCTCAACTTGATCAGCATGATGTCATTATTAACCAGCCAGGACTCGTAGTTGGGGTGGGGGATCACACGGGCAGCAGGAATGATCTGTTCATTGCCATCCATGGACCAGCGGTTGTGATCACCAAGGACGATGTCCATTTTGCTGAAAGAGAAGCAGAACGGAACAGATTCATAATGGAACGTATTACTTGTGCGAAGAGTTTTGTAGCTCTCCAGGTGATGTTTGAGGTGTACCCACGATTTGTAGCAGTGAGCAGCAGACACCACCCAGTACTCGTTGACCAGGGAGCCTCCACAGAAGTGGTAGCCAGAGTTCAGAGACACCTGATGGGGCTGGGAATGAGGCGTGCACTCACGCCCTCCAACAATTTTGTCATCTTCTGTTGCAACTGAAAAAAAATAAAGGACATTTTTTATCTATTCATGAAAGACATGTTACCCTGCAGGTACATTTGTCATCAAATAAATTGTATCACAATTGCCTTTTTGGTATGATTCCAAGCCATACATTTTACATTTCTTTGGCCGTGTAATTAATATGCAATGTAATATATCCCATTGTAAATATATTCTGAGATTGTCTTTAAATTTGATCTAAATGTGGTCCATACTTACACACAGCTCCCAGGAGCAGAACGAAGACCAGAGACCTCATGACTGGCTGATGGTACATGGAGGTGCAGAGCTTTTACTTGATCCATGCTGGGTTTTTATTGACAGCTTTACCTTATGCCAACTGTTGAGACACACCCCTGGCACTGTTGACCAATCAAAAGCCCCAAACAGCACTGATGGAAAAACTTTGCCATACCTGCTAAAATTCTGCCAAAGAAGGGTTTTTTCATTGTTTTGATGGGATTTTGCACAGTTCATCGACAAAATTGCAGCTTGAAAGTGTGTGAATTATTATTGTTTGCTCCATTGCTGCTCTGGTTTAAGTAGAGTACAGTATGTTTGGTCCAGGTTATAATCAGCATCCTGACCTTGACTCAGACCCAGTTGCAGTGCCAGATGGAGCCTTTCTCACAGATTGTCTGACCTTCAAAAAGTGTAGGGAAAGCTCTGCTATACAGAACAGAAAGCTCTGCTCTCTCTCTCTCTCTCTCTCGCTCTCTCTCTCTCTCTCTCTCTCTCTCTCTCTCTCTATATATATATATATATATATATATATATATATATATATGTGTGTGTGTGTACACATATATATCTTTCAAATTCAGCTCAGCAGAACAACAGTGTCAAATTGCTAGAGTTTAGAATGAGTTAAAGAATTAAGAAAACACCTAATACATTAATAAAACATGCATTCAGAGTAAATAGACAGTGGATAGTATTGTCAGATTCAGTTGGATGTTCTTACTTTGATTCAGTTTATGTAATACAGTCACATATTGTCCAACTAAATATTACATCAAATTAAGTTTCCACATTTTTCTAATGTATTTATCACATTTTAAAAGAAAGTATATTGCAAGTGCAGTCTAGTCTGTTGGGATTCTTTCCTTTGTAGCTTTCCACGACTGTGCGTCATCTAGTCTCTGTTCCAGACTGTGGTTACTCAGTCTGTATTTTTATCAGCTCTGCCTTCTGCTCTGCTTCAGATGCTTATCAGTGAAAACATTTCTTTCATTTCTTTTCTCTCCCCATTATTAATATAACTGCACTTATACATTGTATGTATTCTTGTTGATCTGTTTATCTCTATTTAATGTCCCTGCTGGGTTGTTGTTTGCTTTATAAATAAATTAACTTAATCCGAGTCTCTTGATAATGGGCTGTTTGTAAAGTTGATTATGTTTGACTAAAGTTTGGGTAAATGTTATTAAAATTAATAGAAACCAGACAAGTGGCTTTTAAACAAAGTTTTACACTAACTGAAGCATTATAAGCATTTAAATCCATGCTGTGTGTCGAAAAAGGAAGAACTTTAAATCATTTACATAACAAATGATCAATGCTCCTTTTCAGATTGCCTGTTTATTTGTGCAAGACTTCACTGCACTGAATAAATATTTATTCATGTTAAATCTAAACTATTGCATGCAACACATAAAGCATCCTTTCTGTCATGACAAACTTTCTCACTTTAATACTTCAGATTTCAAAAAACAGTATTTGTAGTAGATACAAAATGAGCCTTGTTTCTATTGTGTTCTATGGAGCAGTAAACAGTTGAAGACCTTGGTGAAAAATGAATGCACATTACAAAATATTGCGTATCATCACATGGGAAGACGCAGGCAATAAAGTGAAGAGAAACATAATTTGAGTGTCAAGATGTAAGGTTTATTGATTCTGATGGAAAATGGCTGCACATTGTTGAAAGTACAACAACACTGGAATTAAGATGGAAGTAAGATGGTGATCACAGGACCAGACTTAATAGCTGGCCATGGTCCTCTCCAGCCAGTCGGTGAAGATGCAGACCTGTGAATAGAGACAAAACAAGGGTTGTTAGAACAGACAGACAGCAACAAACATGAGTCATATGGCTGTATTTTTTTTAAATGATTAATATGAAACTATGAAAAGATTTGTTAGCATAGACAGATGGAAGCAAATAGGTCAATCTTTTGCTATAAATAATGTAGTTTTACCTTGGCGTAGACACCAGGGTGGTCCCTCTCAGCACATCCGTAGCCCCAGGACACAACACCCTGCAGCTCACCGTTGCACACAACGGGGCCACCGGAGTCACCCTGAGAGAGGGAGAGAATAAGAACAATTAAAAAAACAAACAAAACTTTACGAGAAAAATGCAACTGTTATGCACTGGTCTCGAACAAGGACCTCGGCTGATTCCTCTCTTTACATACCTGGCAAGAGTCCTTGCCTCCCTCCAGGTATCCAGCGCAGAACATGGCATCAGTGATCATGCCGGGGTAGGAGTTGTCACAATCCCTGTCGGACAGGATGGGGATGTTCAGGCACTGCAGCTTGTCCCCGTTAGCAGCTTCAATGTGTAAAGCAAAGCATGGGTGAGAAAGGTTTAAAATAACACAAATGACAAAAAAAACATGGAGTCCTAGAAGTTAAAATGCTGATGTCACTCACTGGAGCTCATGGTGTTGCCCCAGCCAGAGACTTTGCACATGGTGCCAGCGGGGGCACAGCTGGTGGGCAGAGCCACAGGCTGCACATACTGGTTGAGGGTGGCGGACTTGCTCAGCTTGATCAGCATGACGTCATTGTTGATGTTGTAGGAGCTGTAGTTGGGGTGGCGGATGACACGGGAGGAGCTGATGAACTGCTCAGTTCCCTCATTGACCCTGATGTGGTGCTCGCCCAGACGCACCTCCACACGGCTGGAGTGGAAAGAGAGGGTGTTTAGCAGCTGAAGTTCATGATGCATGTTAAAAGCACATTAAATTCCTGAATGCAAAGCTTTATCTTCATAGCATTAAGGAGTGACATACGACTTGTAGCAGTGAGCAGCAGACACAACCCAGTCCTTGTTGACCAGGGAGCCTCCACAGAAGTGGTAGCCAGAGTTCAGAGACACCTGATGGGGCTGAGAGTGGGGGGTGCACTCATACCCTCCGACGATCTTGTCGTCCTCTGTGGCAACTGAAAATACACAGTCAGCCAATTAGTCAGCAGCCAAACAAATATTTTTATAATTCACTCATTAAAATCAATGAAAATGAGCAGAAAGACATTTGCTTACAAGCAGCTCCGATGAGCAGAACGAAGACCAGAGACCTCATGGTTGCTGAGTGATCCTGTCGATGAGAGACTTCACCTGGAGCCCTGGTTTATATAGATGGGTACCTCTCCCCAATCCCTGCCGAACACACCTCCCATGGTTATTTTTGACCAATCAGGATCCTGGAAAAAAAAATTCTGGGTACTGGAAAAGCAAATATTTTGTTAGCTGTGGGCTGGAGTGTACTGACATCCTGTATAGCTTAAATTGTATCATTTATAAACCTTTTAGAAGCATTTGAATGCAATTTTAAAAGCAGGGCATTGGGAAAGCACGCTTTCAAATCTGGTTTTTAAACTCAACGTAGCAAATTTCTTCATTTATATAAAATATTATTGGTATTACTTGGATGGTTTGACACCTGATTACATAACCGAGTGGATGTCTTTCAAATTTGTTCACTTGTCTGAAGAACAAAACCTACAATTTCTCTTGATATCTGTATAAACTAAGTTTACTTTGATGCTGTGACTATTTCTAAACTATCCATTTCATATGAGATTGTTTCAGGATACAGTCAGAATTTAGCACAGGATATATTTTGTAATCGTTAACCCTGACATGGATGGAGCTGTGTTGTAAAGACCTTGCTGCAGCTCTGCAGCTGGTCTGGTTCACAGCCGCAGTTGTTGAATTTGGCTTTCACAGGAAAACCAACCCATGTGTCTTTAGATTAGAGCACCTGAAAAATGTTGACTCAGGGAAGTAGCAAAAGACCAACAGCACAAAGACATGAAATCACTCAATTACATACTTACAAAACCCCCCCCCTTCTAAATAAGTAAGAAGATTGGGTTTGAGTGTCATTTTCAAGAGAATTACCTTTTTGACACTTCCATTTTCTTCCTCTAACTATAATCTAGTAAAGCATTTGTCACAGTAGCAGGAACAGCTGCATTAAGTCTGAAGATTCAAAATCCATTTAGAATCCAGTAAATACAGTATGGTTTAAGTTAATGGTTCTATTTTTTACATGATTTTTCCTCACTTTTAGAGATGAAATAATGCTGTTTTTTAATTGCACAATCGCTGCATGTGACTGTTAAACGTCAGATATAGTAGTAATCAAATACACTGTCATATAGCAATTAGAAAAATGCAATGAACTACTGTATTATTTACCACCAGAGTGATGATTTAGATTTGAAGAAAATGATATCACATAATACACCATTATGTGCCAGTCATTATGTTAGGCTTGTTGTAAATAAAGTTTCATGTACTCCTAGATCAGATCCTTGATTGACTCTCCTGATCAGTGACTCGGACTTGAGTAAAGGCACAATGTGAATAATCCAGCTGTTCCTGTTATTTTGGCTTGAATATTATTGGACCACAAGCCTGTGACTCCTGGACTTATGGGTCATTCACCTGGCATGAACCACCTACATCTGATGTCCAGTCCCTTACTATCAGGTTTTGTGTTTTTACTTTGTCTGGCAATTACTGGACCAATCAGGCAGCTTGGATTATATATACAACAGAGGTTCAGATGAATTTAGAGGATCTCACTGCAGCCATGAGGTCTCTGGTCTTGTTCTGCTCATTGGAGCGGCCTGTGGGTGTGGTGCAGTACCTGTGAAGGAGATAGACTTTTATGTCTCATGTACATCTGTATATTTACATCACTGCAGCAAACTAATAACTTTTTGAATGTTTTACATCTGTCTTCAGTTGCCTTGGAGGACGACAAGATTGTCGGTGGATATGAGTCTCTGAATGCTGGGTACCACTTCTGTGGAGGCTCCTTGGTTAGTGAGAACTGGGTTGTGTCTGCCGCTCACTGCTACAGGTCGTAAGCCCACTCCAGATAATTAAGGCCTCGCTTATTCATCTGATGGGGGCGAAAATGCAAACATGTAAAACAAACATCTCCTGTCTTCTGTCTCTTTCAGTCCTATTGAGGTGCATATGGGAGACCCAAACTACAACCTGTACACGCTTGAGAATGACATCATGCTTCTCAAGCTGAGCGAGCCTGCCCGTCTCAACCAGTATGTGCAGCTGTGCCCCCGCTGGCACCATGTGCAAAGTCTCTGGCTGGGGCAACACCATGAGCTCCAGTGCGTAAAATCTCCTCAAAAAGTTATTTCAGACTAAGTTAAATTTCTGTGTTCAAATGTACATTTTAAAAGAATTTGCAATTTCCGATCTTTTTTTTCAATCTCTAATAATCCATCCGTACCTCATACTTTGCTTTCGTTTTCTTGCTGCAGCTGCTGACAGTAACTGGCTTCAGTGTCTGGACATCTCCATCCTATCTGATCAGGACGCTTACAATTCCTACCCCGACATGATTGACAACACCATGTTCTGCGCTGGATATCTGGAGGGAGGAAAGGACTCCTGCCAGGTTTGCATCTCTCTATTCTATCACTACATTATCAAATTTGACTAAATTTTTTCAATACTATCTAATTAATATGTGCTGTATTGGCATGACCACGAGTATGGTAATGTAAGGATTTATAATTTCAGAAATTATCTCTCCTCCTCAGCAGCTGCAGGATGTTGTTTCCTGGGGGCACGGATGTACTGAGAAGAATCACCCTGGTGTCTGTGCCAAGGTAACATTTCATAGCATCAATTAAAAATACAACACATAGCAAATATTGCAACAAACAACACAATCAATGCAACAAACTGACAAATGTCTTCCCATTTCCAGGTTAGTGTGCAAACTGAGTGGCTGCAATGAACTCCACCATTCAACCTCCACTGTAGAAGGACATCTCAACATTTTTGACTGTTCAAATACCAAATTTTGTGCAGGGGATGAAGAAGTACAGTAAATCAAATATAACACTTTATTTGTATATATGAAGTATTATATATTTTCAGGTTTTCAGCAGGTTACAGGCCATTACATTTTATCTGTGTTATTTAGCGATTACATTTCTTATCCATCCATCTCCCCTGATTTGATATTAATGACACAGACATCCAAGAAGTATCTCTATAAGAACTTCTAAATGAACCCTCACTTCAATATCTTTTGTATCAGCATATGAAGATATAAAATATCACTTTCTCACTCTGAGACCAGCTGAACAGTAGTGCAACATAAGCTTATATAATTTTTTTGCAGTTGGAAATTTGTAGCTTAATCTGGTACAAAACGTCTTTCCTCTTTTTTTTTGAAATTAATTCCCAATGAAGATAAATTTAATGAAAAATAAAATATGTATGACTGGATAAAAGTAGATTTTTTTCTAGCTTTATCTGTCCAGTGTGGACTGAGAGAAAACAAGACTAAGTCCAAACCTAGAAGGCTATATGGCTGGACATGTATAGACAATGTACAAAATTGAGGATGTAGTTTAAAACTGTTGTGGAACAAGAACGACTGACATCATTGTGTCATATTCTGCCAAGTGTCAGCTGGTTTCAACAGCTGATGTGTTTGCCTCTCTCCTACTCTCTGTGCTCACATATACAGTATTTCAGTACAGACAAATTTAAAATCAGCTCCACTGATTGCAAAAAGAAGTGCAATTGTATAGAAGTTTAAAGGGAAAATATTTCTCACTTGATAAACACCCAGAATATGGTCAAAATAGTGACTGATACTACAGCTAAATTTAACATTTAAATTTGCTCCATGTTTGGCGCAGCGCATTTGTTTCCATTCATCTGGTTGTGGAAGAGGGACACTGCATGGACGTCCTTAGTCCTTAGCTGAAATGGGTTGCAATGATGATGCCAGAAAATCACTTCCAGTTCAGCTTCCTCCGATGGGAGGACAGACCAATTTTGTTTATAGCCTAATTGTCTGTTCTTAGTATTCACAGGTTCAGTTTCTTGCATTTTACCTCATTTCTGCTGTTGTTTTTAGGTGATGGTGGTAACGTTTAAAAAACAAAAAACATTTTATAAATACTAAACTGTGATTAGGTGATGGATCAACTCAAGCACAGTCATCACCTTCACAGGTGAAAATATTTACCAGTTTCACATTAAAACGGTCTTCAATGAGAAACAGTTGGAACAGGCCAACCAGAGGTGCACACAGGTACAAAATGTGACTCCTGTTACAGATGTGTGCTGCTGTTACTGCTTCAGAAGTACATATTAGCCTTACAAACGTTTTAGTGTGAACTGACAATTTAACAATTAGATTTCAGTTTCAGCAGTTGTCACTGTAGCACAGCTCATGTACATTTCTTTTATTCAGTAGTTATTGTCATTGAAAAATGTGTTTCATAAATAAACTCACAGTCATTAAATCTTACAGAGAGCATGGTTTTTCCAAAGTTACCATATGCCTCATAATGAATCTAACAAGATGCTTTGAACTAGTGTTTTCAGTGTCATTAAAATTGATAAGTACACAAGACAGGTAAGGAACATGAAAGACAAAAAAATAATATAAGTATAAATAAATAAACAGAAATAAATACTTAAAGAAATGCAAATGCTTTGAAGATAAAATATCAAACAGCTTTTCAAATTCATTTTAAGGGCCCATTAAAATTTTCATTTCTATGGTCACAGAACTTAGAAAATTGAATTACTGCATTTTCTTTTTCATTTTTGCTCAGATAATGCATCATGTGGGACACGGGGTCACATGCTGCTGTGCTGAAGCACCGGAGCACAGGTGCGCTGGCTGGGCAGCTCACGCAGGAGCCCGGAGTTTTCTCTGGTCTGTGTCCTGCGCTCGTTCTCGGTTTGCCCTTCAGTTGAGCTGGTTCCCTTTATCATTTGACCTTTGCTCCTGAGTGCATCGAGTGAGTCGTTTATTTCATTATATTTCCTCAAGTCATGCTTATTTTGTTGTTAGGTAGTACATCTAATATTTGTAAAGATATAACCACTCGCCTGTAACCACTCACACCTGACTGACTACAAGCAAAAGATTAAATACTTTCAAATGGAACCTGCTGACTGCTTCTCCTGCTTTGATCATATTCATTAAGTCAAGTTCAATGTAATCCTGGAACACGTACAGTGGTATGAAAAAGTTTAGGCACCCCTTTGAGGCTGCAGAATAATTTACTCTGTCTTCACAGAAAATGATCACATTGGCATGCCATTCATTTTCTAATAAAAGCTGAGTACTGGGGTATTTTCCAGACAAAGATTTTTAGTGTAGCAATATTAAATTGTATGAAATTAAATCAGATGTGAAAAATAGGCTGTGCAAAAATTTGGGCACCCTTGTCATTGTGTTGATTTGAACACCTGTAACTACTTAGAACTGATTGGTTTGGTGAGATCATTAAGCCTTGAACTTCATAGCCAGGTGCATCAGATCATGAGAAAAGGTATTTAAGGTGGCCAATTGCAAGTTGTTCTTCTCTTTGACTCTCCTCTGAAGAGAGGCAACATGGGGGCCTCAAAACAACTCTCAACAAAGATTGTTCATGGTTTAGGGGAAGGCTGCAGAAAGCTATCTCAGAGATTTCAGCTGTTAGTTTCCACTGTGAGGAACATAGTGAGGAAATGGAAGACCACAGGCACGGTTCTTGTTAAGGCCAGAAGTGGCAGGCCAAGAAAAATATCGGAGGCATGCAAAGGCACATTTGGACAAGCCAGCTTCATTTTGGAATAATGTCCTGTGGACTGATGAAACAAAGATTGAGTTTTTTGGTCATAACAAGGGGCGTTATGCATGGCGGCAAAAGAACACAGCATTCCAAGAAAAACACTTGCTACCCACAGTAAAATTTGGTGGAGGTTGCATCATGCTGTGGGGCTGTGTGGCCAGTGCCGGTACTGGGAATCTTGTTAAAGTTGAGGGTCGCATGGATTCCACTCAATATCAGCAGATTGTTGAGAATAATGTTCAAGAGTCAGTCACAAAGTTGAAGTTACGCCGGGGCTGGATATTTCAACAAGACAACGACCCAAAACACTGCTCAAAATCTACTCAGGCATTCATGCAGAGGAACAAGTACATTGTTCTGGAATGGCCATCCCAGTCCGCAGACCTGAATATCATTGAAAATCTGTGGGATGATTTGAAGCGCGCTGTCCATGCTCGGCAAACCATCAAACCTAAGTGAACTGGAGATGTTTTGTAAGGAGGAATGGTCCAGAATACCTTCATGCAGAATCCAGACACTCATTAGAGGCTATAGGAAGCGTCTAGAGGCTGTTATTTTTGCAAAAGGAGGCTCGACTAAATATTGATGTGATTTTTCTGTTGGAGTGCCCAAATTTATACACCTGTCTAATTTTGTTTTGATGCATATTGAGCATTTTCTGTTAATCCAATAAACCTCATTTCACTACTCCAATAATTCTGTGTCCATCAGTTATTTGACTGATCAAAATGAAATTGCTGATCCAAGCACCCAATGATTTATAAATGAAAATAATGGAAATTGTCAGGGGTGCCTAAACTTTTTCATACCACTGTATATAAGTGGAAAATTACATTTTCATTTTCAAGTTTATGTGATCATTTTATTAAAGACCCCTATAGGCTTCTATAATGACTTTAATATTTATAATATTAGTCTGTTATTTTTCTGCAACACATGCTTTGAGGGTGGAAACACCATAATATAACCATGGCTTGTGCATTTAAAGGAGACCCTGACCCTTTTTTAGAATTCACATTTCTTATTCCTCTAAAGTTAGAAACCAAAGGGAGAACTTTTGAAATGATGTTCTATAGCAAGGAAATGGGCTCTGATGCTGTGAGGCCATAAAATGTTTGCGTAGTGGCTCAAAGTAATTTCAGCTATATACCTTCAGGAGCCTGACTGATGAAAGCGAGCCTTTGACATTTTTAGACTATGACATTTGCAAGAAAGTCTATACTTCCAGTCTGCTTTTCAGCTGTATTAGTTCATCATTTACACTCAATAGCTCTTAATATGGGGGCTCAATTAAAAAGAGAGATACAGTTCCTGCATTCCACCACTTAATTTGTCACTTATAACATTGAATGGATATTTTTTTTATTGAATGTGCAACAGTAGGTGCCCCTTGTATAATCTGTAGATCTGTATCCTGATTTTAGGATTCTCTGTGATTTCAAGCATTAGGATAGATAATTCAGACTTAACTGCCCTAGGGCATAGGAATAATATATGTGACATTAAGCCTTTATATTTAGTCAAACTTCAAACTTTCAAATGAATGAGCTCTGTTTAAGAATGATGTGTTTATCAGGAACTGTTGCACAGCTGCTGTAAGGATTTTGTGTCACTTGCAGCTAATTTTTTTTTTTTTTCTGGACTTTGTGTTTGCTGGTTTCCTCTTTCCTGTGTGTTCTATGAGATGAAGCGACACACTCCTCAGAAGACCCAGACTCAGCCATCTTTGCCAGAGTAATATGAATAACAACATAAGAAAAGTAAACTGGGGAACAAACGAACACATTTGACAATTGCGGAAGTCGGCTGAGCAAAAAAGCATGGATGTATTATAAGACCTCTTAAAATACAGACTTGAGGTCTTGAGATCTTTATAATACATCCATGAAAAACAGGCTGGGAGGAAACTGAGCAGAGGAGAGCTGCACTTTTTACGCACTGCCCTCATGCGGTAATTGGACAGTCAAGCGCCATTTCCGCTTTAAATATGGACGATGAAAACCAAGATGGTCACAGTGATCCACTCCGTGGCAAGTAAGGAAGATGCACGCCTCCTCTTCATGACACTGGTCTCCAGACAAACTCGCACCAACTAGGAACCCTCGTCCTCTTCTACCCTGTTTGCAGGAGAAATCAACTCCCTGGTAAATCCACAGACTTGAGATTTTGAGTTTACTCTGTCAGAGATCCTATTTGGGAAGATGGCTCACTTGCATGGTAAAAGAAATGAATTGAATAGAAATGAAACATTGATCCCTGTTTTTTGTTTGGGAAGAGTGTTACTCAGGACAAAATTGGGACATCGAATAGAATAAAGTGAATTTTTGTTGTTGCTGAATCCATTAAAAGTGATTTTGTTGTATGATATCATTGATAGGGTAACATAGAGACACTGAAAGAAGTGCTTTTGTCAACATTTGTGAACAGATACAGAGCAGAAAACTGTTCAACTCAGTGCTTAAAGGCTTAAAGTTCCCACACAGTGAGCCCTGTGTCCGCACTGGTTTTATGTTGAAAGTCCTGGCTGGAAAGAAGTTGCGATTGTATCTTTCCATTGCTTCTTGCTTTTTGTAGTTTCTCTGCTGGCCACTGGTCTCTACCCTCAAAGCTGTTCCCAGTGTACAAATTGTGTCACAACCAAACACACTTTTTGCTTGGTTCATGTGGAGTATTGCTTTGGAATTGGTATTTATTTATGAGGTGATATATGTAAGTATTTTTTTGAAAGTTAAGTTGCTGCTAACCAGCTTGTCCTGCTTCCTGTTTGCCTGCCTGCAGGCAGGTCTCCCTTTCCTGCGGGGTTACTGTAACCCCGAGGTCTTGGACTCTGGACTGCAGCTGGTGGCGGTGGTTCTTGTTCTGCACCTGTAGAGAACTACATGTGCTGCTACGGCAAACTCACCGAGGGTACATAGCAGAACATGGACTGACGTGGCCAGCTGTAGTTAACAATTGGTGGGTTTGCGGTGATTCAAAATCATTATAACTAAACATAACAGCTTTTTAATAAGGCTTTCTGTACGATTCATCTGAAAAGTAGATAATGTGCCAAAGTATAGACAAATAATCCTGATTACACTAAAGCATGCCACTTCCATATTTGTCACAACAGCAATGACAGTCTCTTGAAAGTGGAGGGTACTGAGTTTGTGGAGCAGTCCACCAGAGGAGGTGATCATATCAATAAATAACTTCAGACTTTTTAGATTTTTAAATGTTATGCTTTTGTGTATCCAGGTCCTAATGAGGAAATAGATGTCAGTCCTTACTTGTAAACTGACTTACCCCTCTCTTTATTGTTAAAAATGGTTGGCATACTTTCATCTCTATTTTTTTTATGAATTATAGTTATGATTGTAACTAATGTCATTCTGTCCACATAGGCTACTTGTAATATATTCTGATATACATGATGGATCCATGAACATAAGGTAATAGAGGTATTTCAGCTATATTCTAGGCTCTGTGATAATGTGCCTGAAGCAAGCCCAGTAGCTCCCTGTGTCCATATTAACTATTTCAACTTCAAGAGCACCTTGCATTTCCCTGGAGATGTACTATGACATAACCGTGAGCACCTGGTATTTCTCTTTACAGTTATACCATAATTAGACACTGTGGTGTGTCTAATGGTGTCTAATTATGCCTTATGCTGTAAATAAAAACGGCATATAATTTCGTATTAGATCTAAAATAAACAACACATAGCACCAAATGATGCTATATTTAGAAACCCAATGGCAGACTCCAATATACTATAAAACACTGTTTTATAAGATCATAGTCTAATGAGAAATAAAATACAATGTCATATCAGATCCAAACTATGCTCCAGTGAGATCCTATTCTACAAATTATGCTGTAATACACCACAATGAATACTTCCATCATGGACCCATGAAAAGCTTCATTAGACAAGACAGGCTGTAATTAGAGGAATGTAACGCCATTATATTTGTGGTGAATATTATTTGGCTTTCTTGGTTTCATTTGTTGCTCATAAGATGAAAACTGTACCATAAACTGAGGTTATTGGGCTAATGAAGCTGTCAGTACATTGCATATTTAAATCCCACTGTTAGACTCCTGTGGCACATTACAACAGAGCTATATCTGAAACTAAAGTGAAGTCCATCAGCATATTGTGGTTGCTTTTATAGTTGTACAGCTCTGGTAAGTAAAGTGATAATTCAAACTGTTGTTATTAGATAGTTCCTTATTAGTTCATTATATCACAATATGATCCTTCTTAGCAAATCAGAGACAGCAGGTTTCCAAAGTATTTTAATATTCACGCTACGGACATATTAATGATCACATCCATGTCATCTTCTGATGCATTAGAGAATGTACTAAACAGAATTTCATTTTAAATCATTTAACCATGGGTACATGTGGAAAGGTGATAACACAAAATATAAACTGCTTCTATTCCAACATCTGACAAAATAATAGTTTTAAAATGAATGACACTTGTAGACAAACAGTATGTTGGCCTTAAACTGATGTTTTTTGCACACTGAAATTTACCTTAACTGATCCAACAGCATATTTCTCCTAAAAGATTCGTCATGTGTCGCTGGACACAACTGTAACGTTACAGTCCTTAACACCAGGAGAGATGGACAGAGAAAAGTCAGACTTCAGCAGAAAGGTTCAGCACGATTCCTCCATCTTTTCTTTTTTTCAAAGGATCCCTGAGGTGCGTCTGCAGTTTAAGCAAACGGGCGTATGTCTGTTTACTTCCATTTTATCAATGAAAATGAAGAAAATATCCCCAACTCCGCAGAGTTGAAACTTCACTCCAGCATAGCATCCCTTTGCAGGTTTTAATTTAGTTTCAAAACTGAGCAGACACAGATGACTGGCAGTTCCCATTAGGAGAAATATTCAAATTGGATCAGTCAAGGTAACTTTCAGCGTGTCAGACGTCAGTATAAGGCCACTATGTTGTTCTACAAGTGGCATCCATTTTTAAGCTGTTATTTTTGTCAGACGTCGGAGCGTTTTGTAAATTTGCGATTTTAAAATGTTTATTTATAGAAGCAGTTTGTATTTTGTGTAATTGCCTTTCCAGACAGATCCATGTTTAAATGTTTAAGATGACTTGAATGATACTCTGTCCGACTTAAATGATAATCTATTACACTTACTAATTGATTATTAACGTATATGTGGCTTGAATATTATGATTAAAATACTTGTTTGGAATCCTGCTGTCTGTGATTTGTTATCAGGGAACTCATTGTAATATGATAATGAAGTAATGAGGAACTACTCTGTGACAACTCTGTTTGTGGAGTGAACATATCTGTTAGGTTAGCAGCAGATGGTTAATTTTCATATTTTTGTGCATACTTAAATGAGGTTTGAACGGATGACTGTTAGATCTTTTGCGTTATTAAGTCCTTAGACTTCTTCAAACACATTTCATGGTCAAAAGAAGAGCTACTTAAAATGTCCTTGTTTGCCGTGCAGTGGGAAATAGTTTAGTTTAATACAGTTATCATTATGTGTTTTCATAGGGATGCCAGGATGCACTACAGGCTAATACCACACATTATGATCCCCGCACAATCAAGAAGAAATGGCAATTCATGCGCACGACTGCACCTGATAACTGTTTGGGCTCAAAATGGTTTTGAACTTGTAAAGTGATGTTCACAAATAATTTCACTGTCTGTAGTTGTAAATCAACACTTGTAAACCTCTAAAATAAATCTGCAGGAGAAATTGAAGTTTCTGCATGTGAAAAAATGTGCTTGTCTAGCAGAGATTTGTATTTGTTCAAGACTTTGTAAAAGAAGAAATTGATTTGTCACCGTCTGTGTGCTGATACAGAGAAGAAAACTATACATTTCTGCATTCATAAGCTCCCACACAGTGTGTGACACTGAAGTTACAAGAGTTAAAATTCATAGCGGTCAGTGTGACACACAGGAAATGTTGGTTTTACAGTTTTCTGCTCTGTATATGTAATCAGACTTTGTTTAAACACATCATTGATTTGTTCAGTTTTGATTCACATAATCTTTAACAAATATACATTTCTATGACACAACCACAACTTTTTTTTCACATGCACAAACTTGAGTTTTTCATACAGATTTATTTTACAGATTTTTATATTTTACAGATTATTTTTTATATTTGACCTTTATTTAACATATTAAATAAAGGTCATACTTTATTACCAGTCATTTGTTGCTCATTAGAAGAAAATTCTACCGTAAATGAAATTCAACGCGCGTCAGGTCACATCTGGGCACTCCCTCACCCGTCCATTGTAGCCTGGATTTTGTCCACAGTCCTGTGGAGGCTGTAAGCAGTGATCGTTTCTACTCCCATATGTCACAAACATGAGGCTATGGCAGTTGCCAGGACATTGCATCTTTATTTCCCACTGTTAGACACTAATTAGACTCTTGTTAGACTTTCCTAGAGCTCTGTCTGTGACACATTACAACAGATCTGTCTGGTAAACTAAAGTGAAATCCAACCATTGAGGTTGTTTTTACAGTTGTAGAGCTTTGATCACTAAAGTTGTTACTGAATAGTTCCTCATTACTTCATCATTATATCACAATGAGTTCTTTGACAGCAAATCGCAGACAGCAAGTTTCCAAACAAGTGTTTTAATTATAATATTCAAGCCACATGGATATAAATAATCACATCCACGTTATTTTCTGATGCATTAGTGATGACGACGACTTAAAAATAAATGTATTAAACAGAATATCCTTTTAACTCATCTTAAACATTTAAGCGTGTAAGCAGCTGATTTGTTGTTAAGGAACTTATTGCGATGTGATAATTAAGTAATGAGGAACTACTCAGTAACAACTGTTTGTATCACTTTACTTACCAAAGTTATGCAACTATAAGAACAACCACAATATGCTGATGGATTTCACTTCAGTTTATGGTACAGTTCTGTTGTCATGTGTCACAAATTACCGTCTTAGAAAGTCTAAGAGTCTTATTAGAGTCTAATAAGAGCCTAACAGTGGGAAATAAAGGTGCAATGTTGAATGTTTGTGATATATGGGAATAGAAACTGTCACTACCTACAACCTCTGCTGGACTGTGGACAACATCCAGGCTACAACGGGGGTGATTTATCACTTTACTAACCAAAGCTCTGCAAACTATAAAATACCACTTAAACCACATCTGAGCAGCTAAGGGTTAACAGAGCTTATTTGATGCTGAGAAATGTGATGTGTGAACATATGTATGTTAGGTTAGCAGCAGACATTTTTAAAAACAAACTCTGCTAGCTGAAGTTGAATCCTTCAAAAATATTTCATCGTCAGTAGAAGAGCTGCTTAAAATGTCTTTGCTTGCCCAGCAATGGAAAGTCATATTATTTAATGCAATTACCATTATGTGTTTTCATAGGGATGCCAGAACCCAGCTCAGGCCGGCACCACACTTTAAGGACCGTCGGATTAAGTCGGGGTGAGTAAGATGGGGGGGAGTAAATCGCCTCCTGAGGCATCTGTCTCAATGGCTGGGCACTCGGCCCCCCGGGTCGAGCCAGCCGCCTCCCGAGGCGTCTGTCTAATGCTAAGGCTACTGAATGCTAATGCTAGTTTAGGTATTGCTTTATGGCTTCCACGGCCGTGTGCAGGCCTCATCCAATAAATCTTTGTGTTGAATGACTTTGTAAGTCAGCAACACTGGGGCTCCACAGGGCACTGTTCTGGCTCTGTTCCTGTTCACACTCTATACGACAGACTTAAAATACAACTCTGAGTTTTGCCTTATTCAGAAATACTCCAGTGACCCAGCTATTAAATTTTGACCCATGTGGCTCGGTGCTGTTCCTCTGAAAGAGTTCAGGACCTTGCTTTCTACTTCTATGTAGAGCTTTGCAACAATGGGAGATAATGGCAATCCCATGGCAGCCAGGCTGATAGTTGACCTTCATAATTGTAGAGACAGGAAAACACATAAAACTTCTCAAATTTGCTCTGTTGCCTCTTACTGCACTTCTGGGCTGTTCACTGCACATTGTTGATGTTAACTTCTCACAATTCCAGTAAACAGTGAGTGAACCGTAACGATTCTGTTGTTTTTACTGTCTTCTGCGATCAATCCTGTGGACCAAAAGTGGAGACACGGCCTTATGTGAAATGTGGAAGTGTTGCATGCACAGAGCCTATTCCTTTGGACTCTTAACTCGATCAATCAGCTATCATCATCACTAACTCAGTCAGTCACTCACAAACATTTCGGAGTAATAGTCTGGCTATTCCGTTGGGGTCCAGCCAAAAAAGTAACATTAATCTAAATTATAGTCTCAATGTCTGAGCCTGGGATTATCGGGCTGACGTATAGTCTGCATCATTTTTAGTCACGTCTCAAAACATATCTCTATCATTAGGATGTTCTATAATCATTTTTTATAATATTTATTGTATTCATATGTTAGTGTTGTTTTGTATTGATATCAATAGTCTCTCCCATTAGCGTTTTTACCTACTTTTTTATGTTACTTTATATTTTTACCCCACCACATGTCGAAGTTAAATATTATACTTTTTACTTCATTGATTTTATGTGATCAGTTTTATTTGTCTTTTTCAGTTTTGAGACTCCTTAGTTGATCTATGCTGGGAATAACGAGGCCACCGCATACCTTGCCATTATACATAATAGGTGCTTTCACCTGTAATAATTGAAGTACATTTTGCCAGTAATACTGTGGTGTTTCTACCCATTCAAAATATTGTGTATCATGACGTGGAATGATGCAAACAAAACATGAAGAGAAACATAATTTGACAGTCAAGATGTAAGACTTTATTGATTCTGATGGAAAATGGCTGTACACTGTCTAAAACTCTACAGCAATACTGGAGTTAGGACGATGGAAGACAGGCAGCCAAGTAAGATGGTGGTCGCAGGATCAGAGTTAATAGCTGGCCATGGTCCTCTGCAGCCAGTCGGTGAAGATGCAGACCTATGAAAAGATTTGTTAGTATAGACAGATGGAAGCAAATAGGTCAATCTTTTGCTATAAATAATGTAGTTTTACCTTGGCGTAGACACCAGGGTGGTCCCTCTCAGCACATCCGTAGCCCCAGGACACAACACCCTGCAGCTCACCGTTGCACACAACGGGGCCACCGGAGTCACCCTGAGAGAGAAAAGAGTGTAAAATTAGTCAAACAGGTTCAATCAAACTCAACAAGTCGTACCAAGTCTTTCATACAGTAGTTGGTGCATATATGCCTGAAGATTGAATTACACACCTGGCAAGAGTCCTTGCCGCCCTCCAGGTATCCAGCGCAGAACATGGCATCAGTGATCATGCCGGGGTAGGAGTTGTCACAGTCCCTGTCGGACAGGATGGGGATGTTCAGGCACTGCAGCTTGTTCCTGTCAGCGGCTGGAGAACAAAAACAGATTTAAGGAAACTGGAGTAAAGATAAATCTCCATGTTGAGGACACAATGCAGGAGTAATTACTCACTGGAGCTCATGGTGTTGCCCCAGCCAGAGACTTTGCACATGGTGCCAGCGGGGGCACAGCTGGTGGGCAGAGCCACAGGCTGCACATACTGGTTGAGGGTGGCGGACTTGCTCAGCTTGATCAGCATGACGTCATTGTTGATGTTGTAGGAGCTGTAGTTGGGGTGGCGGATGACACGGGAGGAGCTGATGAACTGCTCAGTTCCCTCAGTGACCTTGATGTTGTGCTCGCCCAGACGGACCTCCACACGGCTGGAGTGGAAAGAGAGGGTGTTTAGCAGCTGAAGTTCATGATGCATGTTAAAAGCACATTAAATTCCTGAATGCAAAGCTTTATCTTCATAGCATTAAGGAGTGACATACGACTTGTAGCAGTGAGCAGCAGACACAACCCAGTCCTTGTTGACCAGGGAGCCTCCACAGAAGTGGTAGCCAGAGTTCAGAGACACCTGATGGGGCTGAGAGTGGGGGGTGCACTCATACCCTCCGACGATCTTGTCGTCCTCCGTGGCAACTGAAAACACACAGTCAGCCAATTAGTCAGCAGCCAAACAAATATTTTTATAATTCACTCATTAAAATCAATGAAAATGAGCAGAAAGACATTTGCTTACAAGCAGCTCCGATGAGCAGAACGAAGACCAGAGACCTCATGGTTGCTGAGTGATCCTGTCGATGAGAGACTTCACCTGGAGCCCTGGTTTATATAGATGGGTACCTCTCCCCAATCCCTGCCGAACACACCTCCCACGGTTATTTTTGACCAATCAGGATCCTGGAAAAAAAATTCTGGGTACTGGAAAAGCAAATATTTTGTTAGCTGTGGGTTGGACGGTGCATACTATATAGTATACATTCTGTAAAGCTTAAATTTTTATTATTTACAAACCTTTTAGAAGCAAGTTGAATGCAAATTGAAAGGGGGGGGGGGGGGGGGGGTTGGAGAAATGAGCTTTCAAATATGCTTGTAAAATTAATGTAGCAAATTTCTACATCTATATGAAATATTATTGGTATTACATGGATGGTTTGACATCCGATTACATAACTGAGTGGATGTCTTTCAAATTAGTTCACTTGTCTGAAGAACAAAACCCACAATTTCTCTTGGTATCTGTATAAACTAAGTTTACTTTGATGCTGTGACTATTTCTGAATTATACATTTTCTGTGAGATTGTTTCAGGATACAGTCTGAATTTAGTGTATTTTGTAATCATTAACCCTGACATGGATGGAGCTGTGCTGTAAAGACCTGGCTGCAGCTCTGCAGATGGCCTGGTTCACAGCCACCAGTTGCTGAATTTGGCTTTCACAGGAAAACCAACCTGTGTGTCTTTAGATTAGAACGCCTCAAAAAATGTTGACTCAGGGAAGTAACAAGAGAACAACAGCACAAAGACATGAAATCACTCAATTACACACATCAGTTATACACAAAGAAAAACAAAACACTTGTTAGAGCACTTCTGAGTGAATAACAAGATTGGGTTTGTGGTTCAATTTGAAGTGAATGACATTTTTGACACTTCCATTTTCTTCCTCTAACTATAATCTAATAATGAATCATTTGTGACAGTAGCAGGAGGAGTTGCATTAATCACAGTCTGAAGATTTAATATCCATTTAGAATCCAGTATATACAGTATGGTTAATTAACAATTGGATTTTTAGTATGAAATTTTTTTCCTCCCTTTTGTAGATGAAATGCAGTTTTGATTGTTTTTTTGTTTTGTTTTTTTTTTTTTTTTTTTTAATTGCACAGTTGCTGCATGTGACTGTTTAATGTCAGACTGGGGATTATTGTAACATTTTTGACATTTCTGTCTGTATCTTGGAGCTCTTTTAAACTAGTGCACTCAAAATATAACACAGACTAGTTGCATGTGTCTGCTATTCAATTGTTTAGGTGTCCCTGTACTACAAACAAGGAAATGCATGGTTCAGTGTCAAACAGAAGGAGTGAAATGTTACAATTCAATTTAGTCAGTCCAGGTTAGAAGAAAGATATCCTGGGGTGAAATGTAATACTGTGATATAAAGATTATTACAAAATCTTGATTTTGAAAGCTTTTTATTTAACACTTAAATGACGTTTCAACATAATTGTTGTCTGTCTGTCCGTCCCAAATATCTTAGTTACTGTCTTAGTTAAAGACACTGTACATACTTTGCTTTTGTTTTCTTGCTGCAGCTGCTGACAGTAACAGGCTTCAGTGTCTGGACATCTCCATCCTATCCGATGAGGACAGTCACAGTTCCTACCCCGACATGATCAACAACACCATGTTCTGCGCTGGACATCTGGAGGGAGGAAAGGACTCCTGCCAGGTTTGCATTTCTGCTGTTTTCTATCACTATATTTTCAAGGTGGACTACATTTTTTCACACTGTCTAATTAATATGACCATGTAAAGGTTTATAAAAATTCTCTGTCCTCCTCAGGGTGACTCTGGTGGTCCTGTCGTGTGCAATGGTGAGTTGCAGGGTGTTGTGTCCTGGGGCCACGGATGTGCTGAGAAGAACCACCCTGGTGTCTATGCTAAGGTAATGTTTCATAGCAGCAATTAAACATATAGCACATAGCAAATATCACACTATTTAATGCAACAAAATGACTGTCTTTCCATTTCCAGGTCTGTGTGCAGACTGAGTGGCTTGCATAGCACAGCAATTAACTCATCAATGGCCACCATTAAACCCCCACATCAGAAGGACAACTCCCGTATTTTTGACTGTTGAAATACCAATTTTTGTGCTAAGGATGAAAAAATACAAAAAAATAAAGTGTTATGTATATGAAGTGCTTTGTATTCTATAACTTATTTTCTCTCTGTTCAAATTATTTGCTTAAGTAATGCAACAGATGACACATAGATTACTTACTTAGACAATCTATAGAGGTTGTCAGCAGGGCACAGGCCATTGTTTTTATCTAAGTGCAAGTGAAGTTCTTACTCATCCATTTCTCCTGAGTTGATATTAAGGACACAGACATCTAAGAAGTATCTTGATTAAAACTTTTAAATCTTCACCATCTCTTGTATCAGCATATAAACATATTAAATGTTGCTTTTTCTGAGCCCAGCTGGATGTTAGTGTAATATAAGTTCATTTTCAGGTGAAAATTAGCTGGAAGCTAAATCTGGTAAAAATTACAAAAATGTATGTACTTTGTGCATTGTCCTTGATGTGAATAAATATAATGAAAAAAATAGTTAGTGGTGGTTAAAAGTAGAACTTTCCCATATGGAAAAGATTTATATGCCCAGTGTGGACTGACATTATTCTAGATTTTATCCAGCATTTCTTTTTTGGGTTACTTCTCAAAACATAGTTGTATTGTGGCATTCTATATTTTCTATAATATTTACTCATTTTGTTTTGTTGCCCAGCATTTTAACCACTTTTGTTTTCATATAACATATTAAAGTGCTTTCTGCCAGTGGTGTAATGTAACAAAATACATTTACATACTTTATATTTCTATCACAACAGAGTGGGCCACTCTGTAGAGTGAGTACTTTAACCTTCTAATAATAATAACTGAATCATATTTTGTTGGTAATACTTTGGTATTTTTCCACAAGCAGGACTTTTGCTTGTAACGTAGAGTATTTTGAAATTGTGCTATTGCTATTATTACTTCAGTAACCTTTTTCCACCATTGCTCACTACTTGTTGAAAGTGCCTTGTAAAACATATTGCAAAGCTAATGATTTGTTTCTCAAGGCAGCGTCAGCCCCTCATATCTGAATTTAGTTTTCAGGTAAAAGCTGCTGAGAAACACACAGCTGTGAGGCACTGTGTTCATACACATCTAATAACAGAGGTGTCTTGTGTTCCTGTGCAATCTGATCAGTAAAAAAACGTGAGCCAACTTTCATCTAATAGGTGGAGGATTCACACTTTTCCCAAAACAAGAGACTAATAAGAGACTAATTAAAGCTGGTGAATAAATGAAGTGGATTTAAAAAAAGCACAATGCCTGTAGCTCAAAATCACACATAAGCACAATGTACTTTTTCTAAAGTGTGAACTGTCAAGATGCAATCCATCTAAGATGAGTAAAGTAATTAATTTAGTTGTGAGTTTTGACTGAATAAAACAAGTGTCACGTTGCCATAAAGAAACACATTATAATGATGCAGAAATCTAGTTAGAGAAAATTTAATATTTTCATGGCAGTACTAAAAACAGAGAGTGATTCCTTAACAAAAGACAGGCTCAAACTAATACATTGTTCAGATGACCTATATCCTGGAAAGATTCTTTTTTATTTTTAATGAAAATGCCCATGGATAAGTTAACTAACTTAATGATACATGATCAGAAGGAGAACTATTCATATATTTGTTTGTGATTTTCCAAATTTTACTGATGAGAAAGCTGTCCTTACTCCTAAAATGAAAAATGTTTGTTTTATGTAATTCTGGAAATGAATCACTTAATCCCAACATCCCGCTGCAGAGACTGGTTCCTCACGGACCAATGAGGATGGCCAGAGAGCAGGGCAGCTCTCCTGACTGTGAATATAAACCAGGGCTCCAGGTGAAGTCTCTCATCTACAGGATCACACAGCAACCATGAGGTCTCTGGTCTTCGTTCTGCTCATCGGAGCTGCTTGTGAGTGTGAAGTTTAATCCGAGCAGATTGCTTTGCTTCCTGCTAGCAGTCTCTTGGTCTTTATCCCAGACTAGAGCTTTACCCATGTCCTGGCAGCAACTTAATTATGTTCCAGTACTCAAATGTATAATGCACAACTTTGGGGTTTGAAAATAAAGAACAAGTTGATTTTACATACAAATGCATTTCATTGTTGCTGGTAAAGAGTAGAAGGAAACAACTAACTTGTTTCCAACGCATGTTTTCAGTTGCCACGGAGGACGACAAGATCGTCGGAGGGTATGAGTGCACCCCCCACTCTCAGCCCCATCAGGTGTCTCTGAACTCTGGCTACCACTTCTGTGGAGGCTCCCTGGTCAACAAGGACTGGGTTGTGTCTGCTGCTCACTGCTACAAGTCGTAAGTACAGTCCTCTTGTTTCTTGTTTTCCATGATTAAACGTCTCATTTATCTTCCTGAGGGGTGAACAGATCAATATTTGATGGTGTGCTTTAGCTTAATCCCCTGTCTGTCTTTTTTTTCCCAGCCGTGTGGAGGTGCGTCTGGGCGAGCACAACATCAGGGTCACTGAGGGAACTGAGCAGTTCATCAGCTCCTCCCGTGTCATCCGCCACCCCAACTACAGCTCCTACAACATCGACAATGACGTCATGCTGATCAAGCTGAGCAAGTCCGCCACCCTCAACCAGTATGTGCAGCCTGTGGCTCTGCCCACCAGCTGTGCCCCCGCTGGCACCATGTGCAAAGTCTCTGGCTGGGGCAACACCATGAGCTCCAGTGAGTAATTACTCCTGCATTGTGTCCTCAACATGGAGATTTATCTTTACTCCAGTTTCCTTAAATCTGTTTTTGTTCTCCAGCCGCTGACAGGAACAAGCTGCAGTGCCTGAACATCCCCATCCTGTCCGACAGGGACTGTGACAACTCCTACCCCGGCATGATCACTGATGCCATGTTCTGCGCTGGATACCTGGAGGGCGGCAAGGACTCTTGCCAGGTGTGTAATTCAATCTTCAGGCAGATATGCACCAACTACTGTATGAAAGACTTGGTACGACTTGTTGAGTTTGATTGAACCTGTTTGACTAATTTTACACTCTTTTCTCTCTCAGGGTGACTCCGGTGGCCCCGTTGTGTGCAACGGTGAGCTGCAGGGTGTTGTGTCCTGGGGCTACGGATGTGCTGAGAGGGACCACCCCGGTGTCTACGCCAAGGTAACGTTGAAAGATATTTAATCAACACACTGTGTCCAGTTTAGCTTTACTTAGGCTGTCTGAACTGCAGTCACACACTGATCAGCTGATCTAACTCTAGTCTTTTTCACTCTTAGGTCTGCATCTTCAACGAATGGCTGGAGAACACCATGGCCAGCTACTAAGTGATCCAACCAAACAAGTTCAGTCCAGCAGCTCAACATCTTTTGCTGTTTATGTTCCATCTTTTGTACTGAACAATATAACAAATAAACAATTTAAACCAAATTCTTTGAAACTATTTTGATGTGCAATGATTTTCAAAAAGCAGATACTTAAGTATTCTTCAGCAAATGTAGTTGTTTATTATAAGCTTGTTAAAATTTCATTATCACCCAGCTCTACTAAAGAAGACTCAAACACATACTGACATTAGAAATGACTCCTTTGAAACAATAAAATACTTTCAATAGTGGCAAAGTTATAAACATAGAGGGAATTTACTCGTCATTATCTGGTGTTCTTAAATATCCTAACACACTGCATCTTTCCTTAATTATTGGCAATTACTATGTAACTCTACAATAATGATAACATAATTTTTAAATGTTTGTTGTAGGGCAATGTAACTTACCTTGGACCATTACTAGCATCCACAGTTGATATGGAAAACCTGATTTCTATATGTTTTATATATTTCTATAAACTAACATTTTATTTAAGAAATGATGATTCAGTTTGAATCTTTCTTTGATCCTTTTAAGATCCTGGGCCAAGTTTGAGGTTTGTGGCAAATGCTGCTCTAATTGCTGCAACATGTTCAAAACAACCCTACCTCCTATAATATGTTTATTTACTATTAATGTACCTTCCACAGCAGCATTTAATGAGTTTTTTATCAGTTTCACTCAGATTAAGATTTTCTTTTAACCCCTCTTTACCAGCATTGAATGGATCTGTCATGTAGCCTGAGGTTCCTGTGGACTTTCCTCTACATTATATACACCTTGAAGTCTCATAACTCATTAGAAGATGGATGTCTGCTGTGGTTGTTGCCAATTAATAATTCAATTTCATTTCCCTTAATTTGAATTATGAATAAATTAATTATAAATGCATATGCAAAATATTCTTTAAAGGGGTACTTTAAATTTTACATTTTGTCATTCGTTTTCTAATCTGTCTTGCTGTCATATTCCATTTCATCATCTCCTCTCTTTCTGTATCTTGTGTGTCACAGAGATAATGATGACAAGAGAGGGGCTGTGTTCCCGTACAGAGCAGCAGGTGCTTTGCAATCTTCTGTCTGTGGAGAGCAGATGGGAGATATTTCTGTGTAAGTGTCCAGCGATTGATTTCAGGCAGTCTATTGCCTGCTGCAAAAGTGTCAAACAAGATATGTGCCATCATTTCAGCAGAACTGACTTTCTGAGGGCCGATTCTCGACCAGCAGCTTCAACTAACCTTTCATGGACAAGAAAACAAGGCAGTTGTGGTGAGCGTGACATTTCTTTTCTTGTTGAGAACTGAAAGTAATTGCAGTGTTTTTGAGCATCATAATATCCGTGACATTGTGACAGCAGCCTGACAGCCACAAGGCATGTTTTCGTTTTCCTCTGAATGGCACTGTCAGGTGATCAGTCAAAAAATGTGACAGACTTCGAGCTTGTATTGCATCAGCTCCCTGGTTTTTCATTCTCACACAGATGAGCACCAACGTTTTTAGGAACATTGCGGAATTAATCCCTTAAAACATCAAACAATATGTCTGTTTCAGATTGGATATTGCTCTGAACTGAGACAGGATTTAAGGAGTCCTTGCTTGAACTGAACCATGATGAGGGGGGAGCATCTACTGGCGTGCAAGGCCTGTGAGCCAACAATGCACCAACATCCCACAAATCCAAAAATTAGGATTTGCTACCTTCCAGTCATTAAATCATTTTTGTTCATATCTAATATCTACCTAAATTATCTTGTACCTTTAGAACACACTAGAAATCTTGTCAAAAATCTAATGGATTTACTGAAAAAAACATTGTGATGGAAAGTATGAAGGAGGAGAGAGTCTGTCATCTTCAGCTACTAAATTTTCAAACCACAAAACACATGACAGGTTACAAAGACCATTCTCCACATTAGAAAAGAATAAATTGTGGTACTTTTTGTGGAATTTTTCTTTTTGTTAAAAGACTCGAGACCAACTTCTCACTTCTGAATAGAGCACATTGGACAAGTTTCAGTGTAAGTGTGACTCCATTTGAAACTCTTGAAGGGTTCTGACATTGATAAATGGGGAGTTGCGACTTCTGTGCCCTTTCTTTCCACATGTCTTGGGCACTCAGGTTTCAGGAGACAGAAAATCAAAATGAGGGCAATGTCCATGTGCTCCAACAAAACTAAAAGACAGACACACCCCGACCGACACTTTTCATGCAGCATTTGAATACTGAACACCAGTGCTGTGCATGCATGAACTGATTAAAGTCTGTGTCCGTTTGTTTCTTATTTTCATGGAAATTCCTGTGGAGTGATTGTTGTGGGTCACAGGAAAAACTAACTCACACACAGTATTTTGCATTTGCTCAGGAACTGATCCCATTCTGTGTGTTTTTTTTAATTTTTATATAGTGCACTGACATTAGCTGTTATTGTTTGACTGTGGTTTATATGTGCTTCGGTGTAACTTCACCACTCATTTGAAATAGAGTATTCAAGAATTCTTACAGTAAAATACTTGCCCAAGAGCAGCAACAGTTTTGTCAAAAATCATAAACACACTGATGCATCACAAAATGGAAGATTTTATTGACTGTGCCTTTACTAAACACATCTCCTTTTCTCTCTCTTTCTCATGGTTTCTCCTTGTGGCTCTCTCTCAGCTGCTCCCCTGCTGCTTTTCTCTCTGACACTACCCACCACCACCTTCTGTCCCTGTCTCCTTCAATTTCAATCTCTCTCTGGTTTTCCCTCTCTCATGTAGCTCTGTGACGGGAGATCACAGCCTAGCTGTATCTGGACAGAATATCGTTGATCCAGGGCATCAGAGAGCAGACTTTGGTGTAGACGCCGGGGTAGTTAGGCTGAGCGCAGCCCTGACCCCAAGAGACAATACCCTGCAGCTCGCCGTTACACACCAGAGGACCACCAGAGTCACCCTGAGCAGGGGAGAGGAAGAAAAGGGAGTTTACTCCTTCCATCATCTCAACATCACACTCAATAAATTTTTACTCTACATATTCACAGATCACCAAGCCTTATTTAATGTGCTGTGTAAATGTATGAAGGTACCTGACAAGCATCCTTGCCTCCCTCCAGGTATCCAGCGCACACCATGCGGTCAGTGATCTTGCCAGGGTAGGAGGCGTCACAGTCCTTGTTAGACAGAATGGGGACTTCCACACACTGGAGGTGAAATGGGTTGAACACTGCAGATAAGAGCAAGAGATAACGATAAAGATAAATAGTTGAGTCAGTATTTTTACCTAAGGTGAGCAACGTCACCACAGAATATGGCTAGCTCCAAAATGTCAACTTTTAAGGAGGTTGATTTCAGTATGGCAGCCATTATATGTTTATCAAATTAAATAGGTGCAGTATTGGTTTTTAAAAGGGTTTCAGAAGTGTCTTTGTGGAAATTCATTTATCCAACAAACATGAGCTTTCAAGTCTTCTCCAGACATTTTTAAGATTAATACTTAAAAATACTTTGCTGTGAACTATAATTTGTGTTTAATATGGTTTTTCCACACAAAACAGCTGAGTTATCCTATTAAAAATTCATAAAATTACATTTACCCCTTCTCCCTCCTGGAAAAACACATAATCTATGAATATGCACATTTTTTTCATTTCATCTCCATCTCCACTGAAAAACCCATTCTCAGTCTATTTGCACTTGAGGCTTTCATGTTTCCACATCACACTTATATAAGTTTATTTCTTATTGGACCAATGAGTGGCTCCAAAATAGTTGGGATGTCACAAAACTGGGCTCTCACTGACGCTCAGGTTTAAGGTGAGCACAGAGAAACTTTCCTCCTTTAGCAGGCAAACGTGGAAAGACGCTTCTAGTTTCAAAATGTGCATAATTCTGCAAACAGCAGGTTGTAGAGTAGAAGGGGGCTTCTACAAATAAGCTTCCCCTTCAAAGAATAGACTGAAAATACTGTATAAATGATTGAGTATTGCATCCATGGTTTCTGCTAAACTTATATTTCAGTGCTCTTTGCACAATCTTAAGCCACAGCGATATCAACACATCCTTGTATGGTGATCATATGGTGTTTGCCGTGTGCAATAGCACCTCCACTCTTTCTCTTAAAGGTTATCTCAACAACAAAGCATCAGGACACAACAGAATCACAGCTGGATGAATATTCTGGTATAATGGGTGAAAGGTTTTCATGACTCTCAATGTCACCTTCATCGGAGTAGATGTTCCCCCATCCGGACACCGTGCACATGTCCCCAGGTGTGGGGCAGGCTTTGGGCAGGGAGACAGGCTTGACGTATTGGTTGACAGTGACGGGGTGTGCCAACTTCATCAGCATGATGTCATAGTCCAGGGTCTGGTAGTCGTAACTCTGGTGCCAGTAGATGGCATCCACAGACATGTACTGCTCGGTGCCCTCATGCATCCAGATGTGGTTGTCACCCAAGACTACAATCTGGGAATAGGGGCTGAAGTAGAGGCAAAGAAGAAAATGATTGTAATTATGTTGTTCATAAATGTTCACACAGAAGCTCATGAGTATTTGAATGTAATACAAACTTTTGCCAGCAGTGAGCAGCAGAGGCGATCCACTGGTCGTTGATGAGGGAGCCGCCGCAGAAATGGTAGCCGATGTTTAGAGACACCTGCCAGGGTTGGGAGTGGGCTTCGCACTGGTAGCCACCTACAATCCTGTCATCCGTAGGGGCTGCAGCTGTGGTGTTAAGGAAATATAAAAATGCTTTATATTTATCAGAATTATAATACTTACTTTTTTTTTTCTAAAACCTTTGTACATACTCCAGATGTGCTTTACCTGCAGCGCCAAGGAGTGCGAGAACAATCAGGCCAATCATCATGTGGCTGACTCGAGCCTTCCTACGACCACACTGGACGTGAATGATCTGTCACTCACTGCATTTATACCTTAACCCCTCTATGTCTTTCTATGCACCTCCCTCCCCCCTTCCCTTAGCCTCTCCTTGCCTCCATTCCTCCACCCAGTTCTTCCCACCCACCTTTGAATCTGTTCACCCCTCCTGCCTCTATCCCTGCCCTGAAAAATAGTCTAAAATAGTCTTATCTTTTCATGTGCCACGTTCATCCTGTTAGTTAATAAACAAGCAGCAGCTAACATATTTCTTGCCTTGAGGAGTGTTTTGTTCACAGAAGGTCATTTTGTAGATTTTCAGCAGCTTCCACCAAATAAATGTGTGTCTCTCTTTTTTTTGTTTAAATTTTTATTTGTGACATGTGCAAGTCCGTTTTTTGCAAACACCATAATGAATTATTGCAGCAACCAGCTGTACTGTATCACTTCTTATAGGTATAATACAATATAACATAATAATTTGAACTACACATATTAGAGCATAAAGGCTTGTGACTGCTGTCTGACATGGAAAAAGAAAAAAAAACCAGCACACAGCTTGTTAGTTAACTTTGCTGTTTCTAAGACACCAGATGAGTTCTTTCTCACCTCCTTTGGCTTTTTCTCAAGGGCAACTAAAAGTGGAGCTGTACAACAACACACTTATCTTTTTCTTTTTAATATCGGTTCAGCCTAAATTAAGGTTGTGTAACTGTTTTCACTGTTTGTATATTCTTGCTAGCCAAGAATGGTTGACTCATGAGAATAATACCCAGGTGTTAAATGTTGGAGACCTTGGTCCACATTTCTGAATGAGGTGCACAGATGACACAACCACAGGGGGGTGTACCATGACCGAGCAGAAGTGGGCAAACAAGAAAATAGGAGCGTGATAAGAGAGTAGATTTGGGTTGATGCTCGGTGCCAAGAGGTAGGAACAGAGTGTGAGGACACAGATGGGGTCAACAGGTGGCAGGTTGAGTGCATTGAACCTGCTGGGGTATAAATATAAGCTGGGGTGTGTCCAGGTGTCTTCTGATCATTCACCAGACACCATGAGACTGCTGGCTCTGTTGCTGATGGTTGGAGCTGCTGGTAAAGACACAGAAATACCCCACATTCACAAAGATACATACACGTTTACATATGCGTATAATATGTGCCAGAGGTTTCAAAAATATGATGGCAAGTTGTGGATAAAGACTCTTTCTGTTGCTCTCCATCCCTTCCTGTGTATGTGTGTGTATGTGACAGTGGCAGTTCCCCATGAAGATGGAAGGATCATTGGCGGGCAGGAGTGTGAGCCTCACTCTCGTCCATACATGGCCTCCCTCAACTATGGCTACCACTTCTGTGGTGGGGTCCTCATCAACAAGCAGTGGGTGCTCTCTGTTGCTCACTGTTGGTACAAGTAAGTAGCTATACATTGATGGAGGATTATATGATATATCATCAAATTCATTACTCTCTTGTTGCCAGTTTTTTTTACCACTTGTCTTGCTTGATTTTTATGCATTTCTCTCTTTGAGATAAAAAAAAACAAAAAAAAAAACACCTGTAGGCGGAAGAATAATGCTTTTCAGTTTGAGGGCCATCTGTTAAATCTAAATCAGTATTTGCAAAATTGAGAAAGATTAAACTGATGTAGAATTATAATGGACATATAATACTGAAAGACTTTTCTGCTGCCACATTTTTCTGGTATATATCACCTCTTTTTTTAGTCCCTATGCTATGCAGATCATTCTGGGAGAACACGATGTGAGAGTGTTTGAGGGTACTGAGCAGCTCATGAAGACCGATACCATCATCTGGCACCCTAGGTGAGTGAAAAATGAACTCGCCTGAGAATCTTTTTCATTTTGCACGATTGAATGATATTTTGATTCATTTTAAAATTATATATATTTTATATAGTTATGACTACCAGACTCTGGATTATGACATCATGCTCATCAAGCTCTTCCACCCTGTGGAGGTGACAGACGCAGTCGCACCCATCCCATTGCCCACAGGGTGCCCAATGGGGGGGCTCCCCTGCTCTGTGTCTGGCTGGGGAAACACGGCCATGGGTGATGAAGGTGGGTTTTTAATAGTACTGTTAATTTCAATGCTTCGATTGCTATTTCTAAGTTTTGCTGTTGCTACATAGCCAACGTAACAGCTGTTTACTTACTAGTCTGGAAGAAATGTTGTAAGTTTGAATCAAACTTATTTCCTGTACCCACCAAGAGCTGTCTCCAACGGTGGAAAGCAAAGTCAACTTTAACTTGTCTCTATCACATCTTTTCTTCTTCTGAAGTTAGCACGCTCGCCAGCTAGCCCTGGCCCATTTCTGCCCATCTCGGATCAGCCCCTCCAAAGTGACTCTCTATAACCTCCAATCTGCCCTGAAGCGTAGTGCTGCTCAGGGGGCGTATTATGACCTCTTGCAGTGTGCTTTAAATACATTTTAAACTACACTGCCTAGTTGTTGTAGGAAAAAAAGAAAGTATATATTTCATGGGATTTGTTGACAAATTCAAAAATGTAGAATATTTCCAACCTTATCACATACAATATGTCTGTGTTCTGCTGCTTACAGTGAACATGCCCTACCGTCTGCAGTGTTTGGACGTGCCCATAGTTGACGACCAGGACTGTGAGAAGGCCTATCCTGGTATGATCACCCGCAGAATGGTGTGTGCCGGATACATGGATGGAGGCAGAGATGCTTGCAATGTGAGTTTTACAGTAAATGTTCCCAAATGTTTACTGGACTCAAAGCTCCGTTTGTGCAGGAGAATGAATCACTATATACCTACACTGTGTTTATCAGGGTGACTCCGGCAGCCCTCTGGTGTGTCTTGGAGAAGTCTACGGCCTGGTGTCATGGGGTCAGGGATGTGCTGTACCTAACTACCCCGGCGTCTATGTCAAAGTGTGTGAGTTCCTCTATTGGATTCGAGACGTCCTGGCAGCCAACCCCTGAAGAAATCACTGGTTTTCCCTCCTGACTTCTCCCATTTGTTTTCCTCTTTTCCCTGGCCTATAAGTCACCATTCATCCCTATTTTTGGCCCCAACTTATTTTTTTTCTGTCTTTCTCTGGTGCCTTGTCTCCTTTGACGTTTTCTCCCTCACACACCCAGACTCAACAAATGTGTGCCAGAACATAGAAAACACAATAAAACCATTTGGTATGTATTCACTTTTCATTTGTCTGTTCATATTTTCATGTCGATAATACAGGAAAAAAAAACACCAATTGAAACTATATAGAAACTCAAGTATTTTTCAGTCACAGGTTTATTTTCTTGATTTTAGAACCACTGTTTTATTTAAAAGATGTAGAGGTCTTTATTTACTGACATAACTTATTTATAAAAACAAATATCATGAGGGGTTAAATGATGAGGTAGTACATTTCTAACGTCTGAAATGTTCAATCAAGGTATTTGACTGCTCCCCTTCATCTGTCCACAAAATTATATTTTCAAATACCAATATCATTCATTTCTATCATTGGATGGGGGAAATGCTTTAATTATCAAAAAGACAGTGTGTGAGTCTGTACTCAGGAATCAGTACTGAACCTACTGAGATAATGGCAGTTTGATTATTGAACAGCAGGAGGCCTCAGTGGGCAAATTTTTTTTGTCAGTCCCACCCACACATCTCATCTCCACTTCAGCAGTGCAGCAGACACACATGGTCTTTTCCAGTAAAACATGACACCAAAAACTATTTTTACATTCCCTGAAGGGTGATTCTTTTTAAGATAGTTCAGCCCCTTGGTATCTCTCTTTTTATTAAGAGAGTCTTTGTTTTGCAGAGGTTGTTTTTTTGTCAGGATGACATTGTTCTTGTCATCTCACCCAGACCATTTTTGTCTTTTCGGTGACCAGCTCTCCTTTCCCCACTCTCTTTATGACTTCTTCTCTCTTGGACTGGGTGGGAGGGTCCTAACCATGCAGCTCCACCTACACACAAACACGAATAGATGTCATTCTAAAATGTCCAATACACCTGAGAAATCTAAGGAAAATTGCATCATTTTACAAACCTCAGGCTCTGCTGCGAAATACTCCTAATTTTTTTTTAACTTATGAGAATACGCAACTTTAAAGCAACTTTAAAGCAACTTTAAAAAAAATGCCACTGGGTCATAGTTGATTAAGAGTAATTAATGAGGTTACGAGTAGTAATTTCACTAGAGTTGACTAACAGTCACTAATAACATTATCTGTTGCACTGCACTGCAATAATTACTGGAATCAAGCCATTATTGGTGTTATTAGATCCACCTGTACTTTTCTGTGATGACATACCAGAGTCGCTGCTGTGAAATAAGTCTACAAATCTGATTCACTCTGGAACAGTAAAAAAAACAACAAAACAAGCTGGTAGTAAGGGTATCAGGATTCCAGCTAGCAAGATTATGTCAGAGAGCATAATGACATTTAAAACAAAAAAACAAGTAATACACATTAAGCTGACACATCAGTCAAATCAAAGAAATGAAGAAGCCTATCATTTTCACTGTCCGTACAGCAGCAGAGCCTTGTGTCCCTGCGTAAAAAGTCACATTTTTTTTATTTGTATATTGGCACCTAATGAAAAACCTATGTCACATTTGACTGGGCTGCTCTTGTTACTATTTTTCCCAGTCTGGGGAAAGTACTGGGAAAAGTAGAACTGCACGTTGTAGAATAATCCCACTTCTATTTAGTTTCAACACTGCATCTGTACAGTTCAGAATATATACCATTATAACTTGCCATCACTTACTATCAATAGCCCTCTGTGATGAGGAAGGAAACCTTCCTTCTGGAAGGTATTCAGCGCTGTTCAAAGAAAAACACAAGCCAACGATAAATACAAGTGAATTAGCTGCGAGACAACTGAATCAGCTGAGGCATGATAGTCTTTACTGATGATCATAAACATGCAGGCTCAGGTGAAAAATGCCAGTTTATTACAGTGACATGGAGACAGCTGTCAATCACCTGTGGGAGAGCTGGTGTGGCACACCAGAGCCCTCCTCCTCACTGCTGTGTGACTCCTCCCCCTGACGCCTGATGGAAAGGACACAGTATATTTTATATTCCCCGTGTCATGTTTTTATGTGATTTGCAACCATATCAGTGGAAACTAATGGGGGATCCTTTTAACAATCAACAGAGTAACCCCAGCTATGATAATGACTGAAAAACATCAGTGATCACTCAATATACAACAATAGTAACACTCATTAGGAATGACCTGTCTGCCTTATTTTATTTGTGTCAAGGCAACCACGGGTGAGAATAATATGAATCTTGAAGTTAGCAGCACAGTTCACAGTTAAAAGATTAAAAAAAAAAAAAAAAAACAATATTCTGTTTATTATTTTTATTGTAGCCTATATATATAGAGACATTGTACATTAAAACACTTAACAACATAACTTAACCACACACCATACATCAGATCAATCAAGCACAAGTTGGCGAAATGTCCTTTCTTGGTTCCCTTTTAGACAATAGGAACTAATTTTACATATTGACTGTAAATAGTTAAAATATTAAGATTCTTATCTCAGTACCAAGAAGTGACTCTGTGGAGCTTCAGCAGCAGGCCCACATTTAAACCCCTCAAGGCTTCTTCTAATATACGCATACACAACAACAGCTGCATCTCACCTATTTGTGT
The DNA here is from genome assembly GCF_046630095.1 of Trachinotus anak. Classification (NCBI taxonomy): domain Eukaryota; kingdom Metazoa; phylum Chordata; class Actinopteri; order Carangiformes; family Carangidae; genus Trachinotus; species Trachinotus anak. The sequence continues at coordinate 9,701,438 of NW_027273883.1, read as the reverse complement.
TTGTGTGGTGTTTGTGTCGTCTGCCTGCTTCACTGACACCGTGAGACTGCTGAAGGGAGGAAACAGAGTGTCACAGAGATTGTCACAGAACACCAGCTACTACATATATTCACTCTACAGTTGGTGACTGTCTGCAGTATTGTGCATGAATTAACATTTCGCTGAACTCAGTGTCTGTGGGGACTGGAGAAAGTGATCACTATCATCAAACTGCCAAGATGGAATACACTAACAATATGCAAGCAACAGCCTGAGTGTCCGTGGAACTTACTGAACCAGAGTGGGAGTGTTTGGCTGGCAACTTGGTTTGTAATGTCTGGGACTGGTTGGTGGGATCTGAAGAGCGTGGGGTTGTGCTGTTTTTAGGTGGCAGAGGTGGAACGCTGAGGTGGGAGCTGGGCACCTGGTAATCCAAACTTGAGATCTGTTGGTATGAGAGAAACAAGATGTGGAGATTTTTTTTTTTTTTTTTGTATTTATTCTTCATTGCAGAACATGACTTGAGGAGATAGAAGGAGATGAGGAGGTCGGATGAGGACTGGAAATGTTGCAGACAGAGACCAACACACTGAAATAACACTTGGAATCTGCAGCCATTCAAGATAAAACTTAACAAAGGGGCATATACAGAAATACATTCACACACCTTCCTCAGGGCAGCCATTTCCTTTACTACGAGTTCAATGTCCTCATGGTCCTCCTCCTCTGTGTCGTCCTCACCCTCTTTCTCCTCCCAGTGACCGCTGCCTGGCAGGAACGGCTCGATGACTATGGACTCCGTTCCTCGGATGTCGCAGCGACAGTATGGGCAGGTGTGGCCAGCTGACTTCTGCTAGATAGTTATCGGTTACAGGTCACAGGCAGAGTAATGGAAACACTATTTGTATTTAAAGACCCAATGTCACGCATTGGCTTTAGAACAGCTTTGTGTCTTTTGAACTGTATGTAGTGGAATATATTGGGCCTGTCTTCAAAGATAAAAGCCACCAGTTTTTCGAAAGATAAAGGGGATGGAAAATACCACGTTCAACAGACAGTGTAGGTTGTGGTTTTGCAGAACTGTAAACCAGATGAAGATGAATTGAACTTTTTTTTTTCTTTTATTGCTCCAGCATACAGGCCCTGTGTTTTATGATAATCATGTCATTTTCAGATGCAGTTTGCCCATGCTGTTGACAAGATTTTTTGCTCCCTTTCCCGCTTAATTTTGCAGTTTGTTTGACTGATATACCTGCAGGTATCTAAACTAGACTTTACAGCTTTTCCATTGTGGCCTGACATCCACAAAGCATCTGATTTTCTTTTCATGACTCTCTCTCTCTCTCTTTCTCTCTCTCCTTCTCACTCTCTCACACATACTTTTTTTTTTATCAAAGTGAGTGCCACTGATACGGTTTAAAGAGGATGTGAGCCTGAGCTCACACAGGAAGTCCTGAGCCAAATGTCAGGACAAGACTGCTGTGCACCTTTGCAAAGACATAAACAACTCCTGAATAGATGGGAGCCTACTGGCTGGCTGATTGAAAGAAATAGAAGTATGGGGCAAAGCTGTACTTTGCCAGCAGCAGCTTTCTGATTGGATGTCTTAAATGTCACTCTGTCATCAAAAGAGGAAGTAGAAAGTCGGGGAGACCCCATTGCAGCAGCATGAGTGCACACAAGATGTGATGACTAAATTGTGATTTCCAGACACACCTTTGAGATTTGTGTGTCATCTAAAATAGTCAAATGTAATTGGATTCATTCAAAGATTACCATATGATATTCTCTACATATTTCTCTAACATTTATAGGCCTATAGATGTGATCAGGCTATAAGTCCCATTGTATTCCCCCTTTTACAGTTGTCAGTTTACAAATGGACAGCATCAGTTATAGATATTAAGGGATCATTTCACAGCCTTTTTCTTTTTGTAACATCAGCGTTTCATACTTGTCTTTCGAAAAAGCAAGATAATCATACAAAAAAAACCCAAAACAGTTGTTTAGAAAAGAACAGGGATGAGTCCACAGCTGTGTACGCCTACTACACAAGTTGCGTAGTGCCCCGAAAAAATTACATGAGGGCCTTGGTTATGTCACAGCGGGTGTGAGTGTTTACAACTTTGATGTGAGGATGAAGCAGAATTATCCGAATGGTCACGAAAAGAGAGAGAGAGAGGGAGAGAGAGAAAAGGGGAGGGAAAAACACCATGGAAGTGAATTGTGTGAACAGAAATCAGGTAAAATTGTTCTCTTCTCTCCAAGCTTGATGCTGATGTCAGTAAACAACAGTAATGTTAAGTTGTTGTGCTAGCTCAGAGTGCAGCTCCAGCTAATCTACCTGTGTTGCTTGCTAACCTAGCCGTGTATCTCTGGCTTGTCAGCCACTTCCACAGCTGTGTGTTCTCTGACTATGTGCCTGACAGAAGTGAAAGTAAAATACAGCTATTTAGTGTGATAGATAGAGGTCAACGACGAGGTCAATGTTTGTATAATTAAATCGTTTGTACAGCTCGGAAAAGATAAAAAATGTTGCACGTGAACATGGTCTTCACGTGCCTCTGTGGAGACCAGTCCAGACAACTGATGGGTGTTATGGCTCCTCATGGGTGCACATAAGTTTAAAACAAGACATTGATTTTAGAGTCTCTCAGTCAAGGTTTTGTTACAGCTCTGACTTAATGCGAGATGGAAAGCAATGGTTTGACATTGACTATTAAATAAATATTAAATATTAAATGTAAAACATTTATCAGCTGGGCTGGGCATAGAGCGCAATATGGATGCACATCTGTGAGTGAATTATAACCAGCTAAGCCATACTTTAAATAGTATTTCATATTTTAAGATGGTTTACATGGGTCAGGGAACCTGAGCAGAATTTTGCATATAAAGCTCTAGGGACGTCAATACCGACGCTGATTTTGCATGATGACGCATGTGAATATGACTCACACGCTTTGATAAATACAGAGCATATTTTGGACGTTAACACCAAACCACATACAAATATACAGCAATGTTACAGTATGGTGAGCTAACGCCAAACAACCAAACCATGGCAGTGCTGATTTCCAGTTTGCCCTACAAAAATAAATCTGCTTTCACTCCACTGACCACAGAACAACTGTTAGGGTAACAGTCTTGGTTTAACATGACAGTATGAGCAAGTGACAGATGAACGCTAGCTTGTGGTTTGTGATGAAGATGGATAGACTGATTAAGTGGATGGTTGTTCATACCTGCCAGCCTGTGAGGCAGGGTTGGCACAGGAGATGCCCACAGGGCTGGATACGAGTGTCCTTATCCCTCTCTGCACAGATCTTACACAGTTGGAAGGTGCTGCCGATATCACAGTAAAGCTCATACTGCTCCTGTTGGGTGTTGCAATCGTGGTGGTTGGTTGGTCAGAGAGACAAGACAGAAAACGATAAGAGAAAGGAATATCTTAGAATATGATCTATGTTTTGTCTTGGTGAAGCTTCAGTAGGCCGCTGGCAGGCCACTGTAAAACTGATAAAGACGTATAAAGTTCATCTGTTTACTTCTGTAACTTTGACTTTCCCCCGCTGGCTTGCTCCACACAAGCTCGTCAGGTCGGGGTTCACATCACGGCCATCTGGGTACAGGTAGCTGCAGGCACAGAAAACACTTAGAGAAAACACACAAATAAAGGAAGAATAAATCAGAGTGTGCATGTTCTTACCAGCCCTCCTTGAAGCCTTGAATGAGTGCCTGGTAGAGGGGTGTATTCTGGGGGATGGTCTGGACGATGTCACCTTCAGTGGTCACGTGGCCAATAGCCCACTGACCCATTCTTGTGCAGCTGAGACGGAAGATATAGCTGTGAGAGACAGAGGTCCTTGTAAATCACACTTGTTTACAGGGCAGAAAAATAACACTGAAATAAACTTAGAGCAATTTAGATGTTAAAGTTGATAAGTTGATGAAATCACTTGAACATTTTTTTGGATGTCAGTGATTTTTTTTTTCTTTGCAAATACAAGGGCAGTATTTAGTTATTCTGTTCTATGTTTTCATAATTTGTTCCATTAATCCTGAATAAAATTCTTCTCATTCTTAAAACATCTGGAATATTGTTGCAGCATCTATAACTTCGATGATATCACTATATGACACTGGGCTATGTTTTATTTATCTACATAATTTCAGGCGACTGTACATAACATAACAAAGACAACAATACTAGACAGAATACTATAATACAAAACTTGAATACTAGACAGAGAGCAGGACAGATAGAGTTTGATTTGCTATGAAAAATATGCCAATGACTCAAGAGGAAAAGAAATACAGTATACTTTCAAATAGATTAAAAAGTAATAAATGAGTCCTCTTGCCTTGATGAATTTGAAGCTTTTCATAATAAATGGCCAAGCACTTAAAATCGTTGGAGTACTGTGGTTATATGTTGCTTCGAGGACCTAATTTTTCACAATTGAGTTCATTTGTACAAAGCAAACTCAGCAGTTTTGATATATATATGATATATGATATACAATGTAGGTCGATACAACTTCTCAGGCAGAGTTTGTCTCTGTTCTTGTCTTCACCTTCCGGGCCTGTGCAGGTAGTGTTCCAGACGAGCTACAACCTGGTCATAGGTGAGGAAGGCCATGTAGCCTGGATGGGTTACTGCTAGTTGGTTCCAGTTCCTTAAAAGTGACTTCCAGGGCTACAAGAGGGGCGGAGAGGAGAGGAGAGGAGGAAATACTCAGGATGAATTTATTTTTCACCATTAAAAGAATAATTTGACACTGCTAATTTGTATTTTTGCTGAGAGTGAAGTGGGAAGATAAATACTACTCTCATTGGAACCACAGTTAGCTTAGCATAGCAAAACAAAATCCACTTGCTTATTTATTTTGTAGAAAAAAAGTGGAAAAAACGTTTTCCATTTTACGACGGGTTATATGCTGGACTATTTTTGCACAGTGACTTTCTGGCTAGCTGTTCTTCCCTGTTTCTGGTCTTAATGCTAAGCTAAGCTAACTGGCTGCTGGTCGTAGCTTCATATTTACTGCACAGCTGTGAAAGTGGTATCGATCTTCTCATCTAACTCTCGCCAAGAAAGCAGTCAAACATGTTTCCAACATTATTGAACTATTCCGTTAAATAATCAGTTCATTACCTTTATTGGAAGCATTCAGCTCACCTGAAACAGTCTGGTGAAGATGTCAAACTCAAACACAGATATGTGGTCATTACAGGTGAGATCGATGGTTGATTTCAGAGCCATGGACTCCATCCCTTCCTCAAATGCATGCACGCTGCGCAGCTTCTCTTTGAAACTGTTCCACTGAACTATACACCTGACAGAATACATCATTGATGTCTATAGTGAACTTGTACACACATAAAATGTGGAAAACAAATTTAAAGAAGTCACAAAATGTCAGGTCATCTTGAAAGTTCCTCACACTCACTTGTTGCCAAATGACAGCCACCAAAACTTTTCAGCGTCTGTCTTAGTCACCCTGAAGGTGTCACCCTGAAAAGATCCGTCTGGAAACATGGCCTTCATCTCCCACAGCATGTGACTGAACAGCAAGGACAGTTTGGTCAAGCTCCTCCTGAGAGTGAAAGATACAGCAGACTTTCAGTTGGGGTGCCAGAAATAGAAATAGGCAAACTTTTCTTTGAAATGACAAATGTTTTCTTGACCACATGGTAAAAAAAACTGAGGGAGGTGTAAAAGTTTGTGGTGTGACGACCCCTGCCCTTTCCTTTCAAGCTGTGTGGTCTGCATCTGTTTCAAATGTATGAGAGGTGGGGTGGGGGATTGTCAGCACTGACTGGTATCACACTCCATGGATTATTGTGTTTTGCCTTTAAATATACTCAGTTTGTCAAATAAACAAGTTCTGTTTGGCTAATAAAAAATTAAAATGGTGTGTCTTGCGCGTTTGTCACAGCCTCATGAGCCAGGTTGTGATGAAATTGGGGGCTCGTTGGTGAGCCAGCTTGTGACAGTGCTGTCTTACACATATATTATCCTTAATCATCTGATGATCGAATAAACTGATGGACACACATCTCACACACTGCCGAGTCCAAAGTGTCGAAGACATCGTACATTTGTATCTGCAGAAAGACCCTAAATCTTTTATAATTTTTGCTTGCATTCTGTTACTTTGACTATTTAAAATACATTTTCTTGAAATTTCATGTAATTGCATAAAGTATCACTAACTTAGAATAACGACTCCAACTTGCTGTGTAGGTGTGTAAAAATAAAAAACCACACAAGCGTGTTCGGCTGTGTGGTAGACTGTACACTGGGTGCTGCCCATGAATAAACTGAATAGAAATTGAGAAATAAATGAGAATAAAAAACAATTCTAAACCACATTTTTTCAGAGGAAACATAACTCAATTGTACATTTGATTGTATCATATTATCTAAGTTGAGAAAGCATTGCTGATACTTTCCGTAGATACACACATACACAAAGACGCACGACAGGTAGTCCAGCTTGCAAACAGGATGCTCTGTGCTGCATGCACGTCTGTAAATACCACAAAATGTTCCAGTGGCCAGTGTGTTACCTCAGGCCAGTAGTCTTAGTTCTTTCTAGGCTCTTCTACAAACTTAATTTTATTATTTCAACAACTGTTTTTGTACTTTTCTCAACACAGGTTCATCTTTTTAAAAAACTCTTCACATGTGTCTCTGTCAACATGAAACTTACACAACACTCAAAACGGATGAACTCAACCAAGGCACTACATTCAAAATCAATTCAATAACACCAGTGCCAGATATTCTGTGACAACAGTAACACATCTGTAAAAAAAAATGTATAATTTAATCTTTATAGTATCTTTAAAGATCCCTGTCTAACATGTTTTATGTAATACATATAGTATGTCTGATATGGTTTTTCACAAAAGAAGTTCCATTAACTACTTAAAAATCCTTAAAAGTACATCTACTACAGCCATGTCATTGAATAATCCAGTTTGTGGATTGGAAATATTTTTTGTGTCAAAAGTTTAACACACAGGACATTTTCTAGTTCACTGAAAAGTCAGTTCGGCTCTATGAAGATCAAACATTTAAGTAAAGTAATAATAATCAAAACACATGTATCAGTGCAGGAGGACTTTCATTTTTTACGTAGCTTATCTGTATGAAATGTACTCCACTCCTATACATTAATTATGTAATCAAATATACTGCAACATACTTTAGTGTACGCCATAGTTAGTTCCATTTAATGTGGACTCATATCAGACTACACAAACCATAGCATTTGCAGTATGATAATATAAATATAGCCACAATTGTACAATGATATGTGTGATACCTGAATTTACATACAACAATATTAGTGAACAAGTTTTAATCCTCACATTTGATTTTATGAAAGGTGGTCATAGACCTTTTACCTCACTGAGGAAAAGAAAACCTCTATGGTGTCGGAGAGAGGAGAGTAAGGTGGAAGGAAATGTGTAAGCCACATCTCTCACTCTGGCTGGGCCTTGTAGGTACTTAAAAATAACATGCAACAGACAGAGAGATGGTGGTGAACCTTACAGTAAACACACCAGTGCAAAATATTGTTTTTGAACAAAGATACTGCATACATTGGTCAGGCTGGACAATGCATTGCATTTTAGAAATAGTTGCCTGGTCGACTGACATTTCCTGTAGTTGTGTCATTGTTAGGGTATTTCTCATCAGCCTGAAGAGGCTTGATGTGAAACGTAGTTTGCTTCAAAAACTCTTATCTCGAACAGAGAAAGAGAATAGCTTGTGTAGATCTTGAGGGAAGTCACATTTGAACTCACATTTTGGAGTCCTTATATATTTTCAGACAGTTTCAGTGGATGATCAATTTTTCTTACTTTAGATCTGGTACCTGAAGCCATCTCTAAGTGAGCTTCGCATTCAGCGCTATGCTACATTTATATCACTTCTGCTTCTGGGAGCTACAGTATCATCAGTGTTTATTTGCCAAAGAGGCAAAAATACTGCAATTTTATTTGCAATGCACGTTCAAAAACTTTAGCCACACCCTGAACGTGATGTGAAGTTTAGAATATTAACCGCTGATCAAATATTTGTCAGTGACAAAATTAAAGCACAATTAAGAGCTGCAGTCAAGTACTGAATGTACTTAAGTACACCATTGAGGTACTTTATACTTCTACTCCCTGGCATTTCAAAGGACATTTTAGTCCAATAATAGGTACAGCTATAGTAACTAGTTACTAGTTACAAAACACATAACGAAATTATAATGCACTGTTACAAGTTAAACTAACCAGGATGATACAGAGTTGTTAAAATCAGTGAAACATTACTTTCACTTGAATGCATCAGCATTTACAATCCAGTTATATGTAGTAGTTTAACGCTCAGATGGGCCAGTTCTCACTTTTGCTGATAATATGTACTTATATTCAGTAACAGTTTCAGTGCAGGGACTGTAGTTGTAGTACAAATTTTTTTTCAGTGTGGTCACTTTTATTTTTGTGAATACATCCTCCACCAGAATGTATGAATTAGCCAATATATATTTTATTAATTGATAATTATTATTACTAATAAACATATGTGTGTTTCTTATGTTGTTCAGCCCACAGTTCACAGTCGTACATGAAACACAGTTTGCACATTTGCATGTGTGTTTCTTAAATTCCAGTCAGTTGAGGTCAAAGTCATCAGTTTGTCACAGACAATAATCTTCCATCTGCTAAACCTTCCACTGTCTGTTTCTGTCGCCTCCACCATCAGTCAGATCTCACTTCTGTTTTTAGCTTTACATAATGACCTGACAGATATTTCACTTACTGAAGGGTGACTATTATTTTTAATGATCCGGTGTTATTAGAAAGTGGCAGAGTGCCGGTGTTATACTGGCATGAGTCTGTGGGATAAGGAACTGCAGAAAAGAGGACATTATAACAGGACATTCAAAAAACTTAAAAGAGGATATTTACACAATTTGCCCTGATGTGATAAGCCACATTACACATAACACAATGTGAATTTCCCACATGACTGCCCATGCAGATATGGCTGCGGTGTGAAGGCCATCTGTTGTCTTCTCTGTGCAGCAGATTCTTTAAGATGATGCAGTAAATCTTTAAATATGGTCTTATCTGATTTTCAGATTCCACTGAAAGAAAATCTTTGACAAAAGCTGTTCTCTAGTACAATTTACATATGTGAATGCATTTAATACAGTAAAACTAAGAGACATCACTACGCATCAGCCGACCTAGGAGCTCAGCGGTGTGTCAACTGACAGCAATGACATCGGTACTGATATGGCTAACACTACAGCAAATGTAGGAAAAATCACATATACAATGGTCAGATTGGTTGAGTTGTTTTAGTGTGATGTGTTTCACTGCTATGCAAAATATTGGATATACTTACTTTGGAAATGTATAGACAGCTAGATAGATAGAAAGAAAGAAAGAAAGAAAGATAGATAGATAGATAGATAGATAGATAGATAGATAGATAGATAGATAGATAGATAGATAGATAGATAGATAGATAGATAGATGTTTGTTGTATAGCGTCAGAATATATTTATACAGTTATGTATCCATGAATAGAGCTGTATGGACATACACTGAGAAAATGTCTTTCTTAGGACAGATTCTCTCTCTCCCAAGCTGCTCCCATTCAGAGAACATTGTTGCTTTTTGTACTTTCTCTACATTAGCATCTCAAAGCTGCGGGTTTGGCTCTTTTTCCACCTTCATCATTAGTAGTCCCAACAGGACCAGGGGACGCGGCTCAAACTCCACATAAAAAGTGCTCCAAAACATCCACTTTAGCCAAACAACAAGCTTACAGATTGTGATCATAATTTTCTTCTCTGACACACATTGGAGTTGTGGGAACTTGGGAGTTGTTGGTTTTTTTAATACAGCTTCTATAGATGGGATAAAACAATTTCATTTGATTTAATTTAGTGTTTAAGGAGGGGTCACATCCTCTATCATAACTGCCAAGTATTAAGTTATGACTCTTTTTTTGTCTTGCAAATATAGATGACAATTTTTGGATTCTCGTACTCTTTAAAGAACAAGAGCTGAGTGAAAAGCTCTGGTCCTGTAGTATGGGATAAAGATTTGAGGGCTGTGTAGCCTGTGTTTGACCTTACAAAAGTTTATTTGTCTTACGGAGGGTCAGCTTACAGGCAGAAATTAATCTGGAAAAAGGTCATGTTTTTGGTTTGAGAACATGATCTGGCTGAGTTGGAAGGAAAATGTTGACCGTAATATAAGCCTATGCTTAGATGGTCAGTAACACAAATTAAATATTTTCTCATTTACTTCTCATTGTATCGCGCAATACACATATTTTATCGGCTCAGATCTTGCATATTTGGTTTTTTTGAATGGGTTGAATTTCAGTTGCGAGATTAATAGAAATGAAAAATATTATCTTACAAAAAAAACAAATTGAATTCAACAGCAACACAATGTCCTGGATAATCGACAGACCTCACTGCGAACAGTTTTCATCGAAAGTAGAAAGAGAAATCTCTGTGATCTGTCAAATAACCAGAGCAATTGAGACACTCTCACTAGTGAGATGTTACTTTTGATTTTTAAAATTTTAATGTTTCAGTGCTGTGAGCATCACAAATGAAATGTCTTTCAAATCCTCCACTGTGGTGGGGTGGCGGCAGGAACATCAGAAATCATAAAAAATATTTAAGGCTGCAACTAGTGATTGCTACATTATCTATTAAACTGCCAATTATTTATTTCAAGAATCAACTACCTATTCTATGAAGAGTTCAAAGACAGTGAAAATGTGCTTCGCCAGTTATGAGAGCCCATGGTGATGTTTTGAAATGTCTTGTTTTGACCGACCTATAGTCTAAAAACCTACATAGATATTTAGTTTATAATGATACAAAACGCAGAAAATCAGCAAATCGTCACATTTAAGGAGCTGAAACCAGCAAATTATGATATTTTTTGGTTAAATACTTGATTTAATACTTGATTAATTTTCTCTCAATCAACTAATCGATTGATTGTTTCAGCTCTTTATGTTTTAAATATACACACACACACACACGTATATATATATATATATATATATATATATATATATATATAGATATGTATATATAGCACAAAATATACACACACACAGAAATACTGTGCTGTCAATGTCTTTACAGTGATTTAATGTTTCAGAACCAAACTTTCCTGCTAACTTGTGTTTTTCTTGGATCTGTATGGATGTAGGTGTCAGTCAGGAGCCCTCTTACCTGTAGCTGGACGTCTCCTCAAATATCTTCTCCCGTCCCTCTTTAAACAGCAGCACGGCCCTGTCCGTCTTATCCAGCAGGTTTCTGACATGGACCCTCAGGTAGATGGCTTCATCTCCCCGGGGCACCTGTCCGCCTGCCACCTGGGAGCCTCTGTAGGGCTCCCAAACCTGCACGAGCAGTGCTGCCGTCTCAGATACCAGGTCTGGCAGGTATGGCGGACTGTTCCTCAGGCCGAGCCGGGGATTAGTGCACAGCTCATGGAGCTTATCCAGTTTTTTGAGGGCCTTGTCTACCAGCCGCCGGTCTCCGCTGGTAGGGGCCTGGGAGCTTGAGGCTCCTGGACCTGCTTCCGCCATCATTTCACTGTGTGTGATGTGACAGCGATGTGAATCAAAAACTACCTTAAGAGTCTGTCTGTCTGTGTGTATCTGAGGGGGTGTAACAATGACTACCAATGGGCCCACTGTCTTATGAGCTGTGATAGCTCTGCTGGAATGTGTGTGAATGTTTATGAACAGAAACTGGAGCAGCTTTTGACACTGGCTCAAGTTTTTGAGTGTTTAAGCTGGCATTTGTTGTCCTTACAATGAGTTCTCAGTTTCATCTGATAGGCACACATCTTAGCCTCCTCAAACAGCATCCATCCTTCATCCATGTAACAATAGCCCAGCAGGATTACATTATCCAGCAATGGTCAACATGTGCAAGGACGGCATCTTTAAAAAACACATTTGAAGCTCAACTCAAAGCCGACACTGCTTTCCGTTTGTAGCTCTTCACTCCTCTGTCAGCGCCCCCCAAAAATTCTGTTACAGCACAATGCCAGATGCCAACAATGAGAAAGAGTGAACTAAAAACAAAGGGAAGATTGGAGACTGACAATAAACCTTTGAAACAGTTTTGAAACAGTTCACTCCTTTCTCTCCTATATCTCTTCACCCTCCTTACTCTCTACAGGTTCAGCCTTTCTAGGTCATTACTGAGCACAGCACTCTCCTTACCAATATTCATCTCAGCAGCACAGCAGTCCTACATTCTTGGGGTCAACGGAGCTGAGACGTGTACTCACAGCACAGCGGAAAAATGTTCTGTCTTGGCCTCAAATGTTGCTGTTTCTTCTTTGTCTCTTTTTGTTCATGTCACCCTCTCTCTCCCTCTCTCTCTCTCTCTCTCGTCTTGGTGCAGCCTTTGATTGGCTTCCTGGTTACATGCAGAAAAACAGGTTTGTTTTCTTTGCTCTACTACTCAGGCAGGCAAGCAGAGAGAGAGAGAGAGAGAGAGAGAGAGAGAGAGAGAAATGGGAGGGAGGAAGACAGAGAGGTGTGGACTCAAAACTAGACAATTGCTAAGAATGAAAGCAAGGCACAAGGCCTGAGTAACAGTATCCAGACAGGTAGACTACTTACTAACAGACAGGATGCCAGTGAAATGAAATGAAAGCAAAGGTCAAAGAGCAGAAACTTCAGCTGCTTCCCCAGTTGGGATATAAAAAGAATCTGACTATCAGCAGGGAGGAAGGTTTACTGTGTAATTAAATGGATTAAGTTGGCATTTCATCAGAAGTGGATATGAACTGTTATTTCTAGCCTCGCCAGCAACATGAATGTTGATGTCAGTGTCAGCCTGACTGAAATATTTTTGAAATTATTCTATGGATTGACATGAAATTTGGTACAGATATTTATGGTTGCCAGACAAAGTATCATAATATGACCCTTGACTTTTCCTCTGGTGCCACTGTGATTGTTTTAGAAACTATTGGATAGATTAATGGAAAGTTTGGTACACACATTCATGTCCCCTCAGGATGAATCGAAACAGCCTAACTGTTGTGATGCTTAAACATTTTCTTTAGCGCCATCATCAGGTCAAAACATTTACATGTACAAAATTTTGATTTATATGATCAAATACCTGCAAAGCTAGTGACGTTCTACTTTGTGTTTAGTGTTAGTTAGCAAATGTTTGCAGACTAACATGCCAATAAAACCCCAAAGATATACAATTTACAGTGAAACAAAAAAAAAAAGAGAAGTAGCAAAATCTCACATTTAAGAAGCTGGATCCATTAAAGTGAAACCATCAAATATCAAAACTGTTTCACACATTGTAAGTGACTTTTCTGAGATGATTCATTAGTCAATAGATTGAGCCACTTTAATGATGAGGAGGCAGGATGTAAGCATGAATTAATGAATGTAGAATTTAATGAAGGATTTATAAACCTTTATTTCCTAAATATATCGTTATGACTATTTTTAAAACAAATATCTCTTTCAAAATCAATTTTGACACATCCTTCTGTTGTGTATCTTCAATGCTGAAAAATAACTAACTTCATTTACTAAAGTACTGTACTTATGTACAGTTCTGAGGTACTTTAATTGAGTATTTAAATGTTATGGTGCCTCGTTGAACCTTTTATTCCATGTACAAAATGATTTTAAAAACCTGTAATCAGCTTATTTCAATATTTCAATACAAGGCATTGCTATACAGTAATTCAAGCAATCCAAAAGTGTATAAAGTGAGTGAGTAGCCCTACTGTAATCAGCTTCAATATTAATATGGTCTTTACATGTTATGTTGTGTAATATGTTATAATCCAACACATAACATACTGTATATAAATGTAACAATGACAGCCCATTTTGGCTGTATAGTGAGTACTTAGTAAGTACATTTTGCTCAATGCAGGACTTTTATTTCCAAATTGTAGTATTTCAACTTTTACTGAGGCGAAAGATCTGAATACTTCTTCTTACATGCTGAACTATACTGTTTGGGAGCCATGCTAAACATTGTGGTTACTTCACTTACACTTCACTGTGTTAGCATTGTCACCTAACAGTAAAACTGTAAAAAGAGAGCAAAGTGTAAAAGGCATTTTCGAAGTTGGCTGAATGATATGTCTTTATTAGCAGCTGCTAGAAGCACACACCCTTCACACATAAACGACTCTACTAAAACCATCATTCATAACAAATGCAACATATTGGAAATAACCGACTGTATGAACTTAATGAATAATAGCATTTATAATATACAATATTCTATTGGATTTAATATAATACAATAAAATACTCTATTTAAAGATTATATTCAATATATTTTTCTGAACTACTCACATGTTTTAATGTGGAACTTGTATTAGTAATTCAGCACATCACAAGGTGTTTTCAAAATGTATTTTTAAATACAACAAGAGGATACATTTCTCATAAATTCTTCTTGTGTCCATTGTGGTCTGTCTGACTGCTCACAAAGTTTTGAGTTGTCACTGCAATCTGATGGTTATAATCTGAACATTTAGATTTCAGTTTCCGTCATTAATTTACCTTAACTGAAGAGCATGCACATACTTTAAAAATTCTTGAAATTATTACTTATTATTCTTTGCTTAGTTTATGTGCTTAGTTTCCCCTGATTATGTTTGGCTGGACTGCAACGGTGCCCAGCCAGAGATAACGTCAGTCGCTTACTGACTGACTTAATGACTGATTGATCAGAATTTCACAATTGGTCAGCTGAATGCCATGTGACTGAGCTGGTGTTTCCTCTTTGGCTGTTGCGCATTGTGCTGCGCTTATCATGTAGTCTCAATGGGCCACATTTCAGTCACTACCTCATACTTGTTCCATTGTCTGAAAAGAGTAACAGATAAATAAGTAAATGAGAACCACTTTATAGGAAATGTATCTGTATTAAAATGTATGTATGTATATGTGAACACAGAGAGTAGGAGAGAAGCCACGAGATAAGGGGCTGAAACCACATGACACCAGGCTGAATGCAAATGGTCTGCATGTACCTTTGCTCTCTTGGCACAAGGGGGCCCCATTTCATTTTTAAAAAAATCTGATTATGTTAATGTCATTATTTGTGCCACTGATTTCGCTCTACAATCACCATGCAGGTCTATCTCAAAATACTCAGCCCCTAAATATTAAAGAACTATATGTTTTTTTTTCTGTTTCCAAACATAAATCTACTCATAAAGATTGTTAAACCTCAGGCCATCTCATTCATTCAGCAGTAAGCTCTGTCAAATGTGCATTCAAGATGAGACTGGCTGTAAAAGAGGTGGGACAGTGTTTTTCATACACAGTGATACCTTATACTAGAGGAGACCATAATGGTTGAGTGCCCTGACAGCTGCAGAGTATGTTTGTGTAGTGTCAGGGTGTTTTAGGGACTTTAGACACCAAGCTTTACTTTCCGTTGCCCACCCCACACTTCAGTGGAAAGAGGAAAGTCCCAAATTGACCCTGGTAATCAGAACCTGGTCTGAGGGTGGAGAGGGATAAGATTAAAGATGAGGAGATGAGGTGTGATTTGTGTTTGTGTGTGTGCAAATGCATGCTTGTGTATGCACATTTTTTTTCCGTAGGTGGGACCAGCAAACATGGCCACATGCAGGGTAGCAGTAATGTGGCATTAACTGATCAGTCAGTTGGTTTGGATTGTCTCTCTGAATTCCTTGTTTGTCCTCCTTATTCCTCCTCTGGGGAGTACAAGTTCAGCTCTAAGTCTGCAGTCTGGTGACATATCAACAGATGAGCCAATACATCAATGATCTGATCTACTCCAACTTGCAAAATCTGCATCCTCCAAACGGCGCTAGAATTAAGTGTTGAGCTTACTTGAGCTTCTGTATATTGTTTGCTTACAGTGTTATGAGTTCACATATTTGCAGAAATAATAAATAAAACAATTGGTAACTTTGACTCAAATACTGCTATTATCAGAAAGCTGCCATTTGCAGAAGAGTGCAATCGCCTGCACTACAGCTGGGACAATGCTGTTTGTTCTATACATATTGTAATGTGATCATAAAAAAGTGCCACAATTGTTTACTTTTTGGACTGGGGTGTGAAAATACAGTATTTGTGCAGACATGAGGCACTAAAACCTGTGATCAAAATAACATAAAAATCCTTTCCATGACATCATTAATAGGGTGCAGATAAGTTCACAAAGGAAGTTTACCTTTCAGTGCCATTTGGTTTGTTACCCTTCTATTTTTTTTTTTTTTTTTAACACTGATCTCACAGTAACACTAAAATGTCATAAATGTGGTATCATTTTAAATTCATACAATTCTGCACACTGCATGTTGTTGGAGTCAGGCTTCCTTTATTGCAGCTCTAATCTATAAAATGGGACAGTCTGTTTTGCTGCAAGGGGAAGAAATACACTCCACATTAAAGGGCCACTTTGATTTACTGGAGCTATGTTTTACCTGCAAAAGTCTTCACATGTAGGTATTGTTACTTAAAACTGAGTCTGAACCTTTAGCCAGTGTCTGTAAAATGTAAACTCCTCAAATGTGGAAATGACAAAGTCTGCCTCAGTAAGTGGCACCAGTCTAAACTTAAAGCACCCCTGGTGTAAACATGACTTCACAGTTCAAAGCAAAGAAAAGGAGATCATAAAAACGTGTGTCATCTGAATCACTTCCACTGCTGTGAATTAATGTAATGTTAATAAGTGGCTAAACGTGCAGTAAAACGCTGCTGGAGTAGCAGCAAAAAAGCCAATGACCCACATTTACCCCCATCATCATCTAACCTGCTGTCAGTCTGTACATCGTACAGACGTGTGCTCGAAGCACCCGAACCGAGAAAAGCATCGATCCGTCTTTCCTCCGTGAACTTCTTGAGAAATTCAGTAACATGTTTTGAACTTGCATGCAAAACAGACAGATGTCAGAAACGTAGGAAATGCAGAAATTATTCTGAAGTCAACGCAGTGTTTTCTCTTTTCCTGCCGCACTCAGAACCTAATTGCTTTGTTTCGATAGGGGAAAGCACCGTATTTCTTTCATTAAAAGGAGATGAGCGCTGGCGCAGCTGCGCTGTACCTGCAGTTGTTACCATAGGTGCGCCAGGATACACACAGTCTACACCAAACTCTCACTGTCTCCTTGTCGAAGATAAATCAGCACTCTGAAACAATGAAGTTGAGCGCGTATCTAAAAAACACCAGTGACACAAAAAGGATGATTTGATCGCTGCCCATTTGGTTTCATGGAGCTGGGAATTCCGCACTGTTGGCCGCATTGGATGGACTGATCCCACCAAACTGTCACAGAGCGTCGAGAAGTTGTCTGCACCCACACGCTCCGCAAACTTCTTCAGATCCTGAGCGCCTCGCCACCAGTTGATGCCGAGGATCATGACCATGAACAGTGACCATCAGACGGTCGCCACGGCGCCGCTGGACCTGCGCACCACGTACAGAGAGCGCGGGAGCTCCGGGTCGAGGAGTCCGGACTGCGGAGTGGAAAGGTCGCGCCAGGGACACTCACCTGCACCCCCCGCGTCCACGGGGACGAATAGTTTGGAGGCGCACTGCCCCGCTGTCAGAAGCGTACCGGACTCTCGAACCGGTGTTGCTCGCAAGCGGCCGGCGGACAGTTCTTCCCTAAAACTTCCTTTTCGGAAACGCCCGATTCTTGTCGAGCCGGAGATCCAGACGCAGTCGCCGGCTCCACCTGAGAATGGAGACCGACTCGCCCCTGTGGAAGATACGGACTTAGCATGTCGGGAGAGCTTGGCTGTTCGTTTGGAAAGAGCCGCGGAGGAACACAGAGTCGGTGTTGCACCAGTGACTCCCAGGCGGATTGAAGAGACACAACAGAGTCCAGACAGATGTCCCATACGCCTTTTACACCCGATTCATTACGGTAAGCATCGCTGGTCAACATGAATTCTTTTAGGTTACATCAGTGGGCAACGATACCTTTTTATTCTATGTTTAAAACCCCTTTAATGTTGCTGCACCCCAGGGTCTTGCTGTGATTTAGAGGCTAGAATAATCAAATGGAGTATTTTGTATGGCCAAAATGAGCTTGGTTGTGAGATCGTGTAGTAGCCTATGTGAGTTCAGAGTCTCTGTACACTCTGTTGAATGGAAAGACAGAGTTAGAGACACAATTTAGCCAGAGCAGGGCACAATCTGCAGAGGCTGGCAAAGTGATCTTCTGCTGTTACATGGATGCTGCTAATGCTGTTTGGATTACTAAAACAGAAACAGCACACAGCACCTCCCTCAACATTTTTGGTCAGTTGTGTGTCACAGCTGAAAGAACAGAGAGAGTCTCAGATGATGGAGCAGCTACAGCTGAATCAATGAGAAACTGTCCAGTCAGCTATTCTCCGGCTATTCCTCCACAGTCAAGTCTCCTGCACTGACAAGTAGCTTAGTCAGTCAACTCATAACTGAATATTATGCACACACACAGACACATACATACAGAGTTGCACGCTTCCTTATTACAAAAACTAATTTGTCTGCCCTGTTATATTGTATTTATCGTCATGATGTTTTAAAAGTTTTTTCCCTCTGCGCCTCCCACCCTTCTATGTCTTCCTTTCTCTGTCTCTGCCTCTCTTTCTGTGTCATCCCTGCTCAGGTCATTACCCAGTGTACTATTTGCCCCCAGTCCCAGAGCCGAACCACCCTCTGGCCCACCAAACCGATAACCTCCTGGCTGGTATCGCTCTGGCTACACATCAAGATGAAGACGGGGACACGTATGTTGACATTTTAAATATGGCTTGCGTTGGAAGTTTGGATTTCACTTTCTTGGCGTATAATTTACTCATCCATCCATCCATCCGTACATCCATCCATCCATCCATCCATCCATCCATCAATCCATCCATCCGTACATCCATTCATCCATCCAATCATCACATATCCAAAGAACTTATGCATACAGTAAACAGCAAAAGATCACTATGATTCATCCACCTCATGCATTTTCATAATTATCACATTTTAGTCAGACGAATGAGCTGGCAGTCGAAACTTGGTACAATTCACAGATCAGAAATCTCACCACACTCATAAATATTCATGAGATTTCCAGCAGACCCAGAGGATTCGTTTTCCCTGAGTACATGCAGTTTACATCTTCACCTGTAGAGACCAAGATACGAACTTGTGATAAACATGATAAGCCTGAGATGAATAGTTTAAATCTAATATGCAAAACCAAAAACTTCCTAGAAGTGGTGGCTTGTCAGGTGCAAACTTGCTAAACGTGAAAGTTACACTGTACAAAAGTTTAATGCTACAAAGAATGGACAAATTTAAGGTGCAAAATAGATGCATTTTGTGTTTTTAAAGTAGTTTTCATTCTAAGAGGTGATACTTTACCTAAAAGTGATATATAAGTGATATATTCTGTAGTTTAATGCCCTCTATGGGCAAGAGGTTGTTGAAAAGATGTTTCAAAACGGCATGTGACACCGAATATTAGCACATAGACAGCAGATTCAACCATATCATAACAACAGTTATGCTATGCTATGCTATGCTATGAAATATATGATAGGAAATAAAATAACTATACTTTAGCCAAAGTGGTTCTGTGCACTAGTTCACCTTAAAGTTGTCACTCATAATTTGTCTGTTGGTCTGCAGGCTTGACACTTGCACTACCAATACTGCCACCTCAGGGGGGAAACTGTTCCCATTGTCATAAAAAGTGAAACTTCGTGGTCACATAAATAAGTAAAAACAAGTGATTCACTGGGCTGGACTCAAACAACACTGGTCTCAACAAGCAATGGTGGCATTGCACAACCTGGCTGTGGTTTGTTAGACATCTGTGATATCGTCTCAGTTTATGTCATGATCTCTGTGAATCACCTGGTACTGCATATTGAGCAGGTACAGTCACTGATCCTCTTCAGATCCGACTAAATTCTTTACTGTTGTTTCACTTCCTCTAAGGAAATCTGGTTCACTGTATATCAGGAATGATTCAGCAATTGGCAATAGAGACTTTGATTTAACACACTAAGCTGGAAAATACAGTAGATGAGTCTGAACTATTAAATGAAATAGGTCTTGCATGCATGTGTTGGTGTGTGTATTGAACGACCTGTAATTTTCAGCCGACTAGTCTCTCAGAGTGTGGGGTGGGGGGTTGGGAATGAGAATAAAGTTCACAGGACACTGGAGAAGTTCTTGAGATCACATGAATGCAAATATTAAACTTTAACGCATGGTTACTTTACTTTGTCTAAAGGTTTAACACCCACCCACACACCAACTGAAATGACAAACTGATACAAGAACACACACACACACACACACAGACAATCACACACACACAGACTCGTGACTGAAGACATAGCGTGTCCAAGAATTAAATGGCACTTTGATGTTGTGGTTTCAAAAACTATCGGCGTCATTTGCATCCATTCGAAACAAACTCGTGATGACCAACATTTAGCAGAGCCATAAGTCCTGTGACATGTCACAGCTGCTTATTGTCTCAGACTGTATTTATTTCACAGACTTATTATTGCTGTGACATGACTGCCATTAACAGAAAGTGGCAAGGAAATAGGATGAATGCAATTTCTCTATTTGCAAAAGTATAAGTATATAATATGTGGCTTCTTAAACACTGCAGCCAACCTTATTGTATTTTCCATGTGTTGTTACAATGTATTGTTGGCACTTCTCCAAAGTGGAGAATGTTATCAAAATGTGCAGGACAGACACAAAACCAAATGAAAAACTGATATGACCGTTATCTTTACATTAGTCACTCGATGCAACAAAGCTGCAGTGGAGAGACTTTTCTCAAAATCTAGGCACTTTGTGATGAAGCTGGGTTCTTGTTAGCTTGTGTAGTACCTACTTATTGCTTTGTGGTGGTTTGAGACTTTGTGTGAATTCTGCAGAAAGAAACACTCTCAGCCCCCTGTCCTTTTTCACACTACGTACATGAGTGTGTGCGTGCATGTGTGTGTGCATAATGTGAGTGACGTCAATGAGATCTTCATCCTCTGTTCTCAGCGCCTCTGAGCCCCTTTAGTTTCGGGAAAACCAGTGACTGCTAAGTTTTGAGGTTTTTCTCAGGTGTCTCTCTCTGTCTCTTTTCTTCTCTGTGTTTTTAGATGAATGGGCTCAAAAAACCCAAACATCCGCACCTCACTTCCTCATTTACCGCTTTCTTTCTATCAGCTTCATCTCTCTCTCTCTCTCCTTTTCTGTGTTATGTGTCACACATTTCAGTCATTTGTATGTGTAATGTGCAGATGTGTTGATTTTCTTACAGCTCCCACAAACAAATGCCCGCATGCCCACGGTCAGTCAGTGGATTTAGCTGCACATTAATATGTTTATATGCAGAGTTTTGAAACACTTATTTTTGGAACTGTCAGTGGTGGTCCAAATATTTTTGATTTTTATCGGAGTTTTGATTCTTCACATGCACTGACCCAGATGTAAACATTTGTTTCTGAAATGAAAAGCACAGACACATGCACACACCAGCAGTTCTGTAAGGCGGTACTTACAGCACAGCCGTGCCTTGAACTAAATGCTAACGTCAGCGTGGCGACATGCTAACAATCATGCTAACATGCGGATTTTTAGCACGCCGTGTTTACGATCTAACATTTGCGATTTGGAACGAAACATTAAGTGCAGTTGAGGTTGATGGAAATGTCAATACAATTATGAAAAGTCAGGGAGATTATTACAGTTCATCCTCAAGGGGGACATGAATGTGTTAGCCAAATTTCATAGCAATGCATTCAATAGTTGAGGTGACATTTCACCCAAAACCACAAATGTCACCCTCATGGTGGCACTAGAGAAAAGTCAGAGGATCACCAAGATCATGAGGATTTATTATCAGGGGACCATGAATGTCGTCACAGACGTTCGCACCAATGCATCAAATTGTCGTGATATGTCAGTCTGGACCAAACTGACTGCATGACAAACATTGCTGTCCATAAAGCCACACGCTAGCATTACTAAAAACACTGAGATTGTGCTATGATGTACAGATAAAGCTATATTTTTGTAGTGCTATTACAGATAAAGCCACAGATAAAGCTATATTTTTGTAGTGCTATTATGTTTTGCAGGCTACCACACATTCTTTAGGACATTAAATGTTTTATCAGTAATCAAGGTATTTCTGATCATTGTATACATACGGAAAAGTACTGAGTTAGATAAGCTGTCACTTATCCCCTTTTCACACTGTAGCAATGACATAGTAAAAGACGGTGTTTGCTGATGGCGTGAATAAGTCACTGTAGGTTATAAGATCTGGGCCCACAGTCCTGCATCCAGTCTGTTTATCCAACACCACTCGACTGTGATATTAGAGAGTGAGCACCAGTTAAAACTAACTATGAGATTGCAAGCTATATTTTGCGAGAGCAAGTCTTCTGTGGACGTTGATAGTGTCAGATTTACACAGATTATTGTTCATCATCTTTATTGTCCATGGAGTTTCACTTGAGCATTAAGCTCAACTGCTCTACAAAGAGCTGCTTTCACATGCTACTCTCTGACTGACTCAAGATTAAAACTGAGTGTATTATTGTGAAACGAACTGTAATGGATTTTTACAATTGGAGATTGAATTGTATGGAATTACATCATTTTTCATTAGAAGCACAGCAGACTACGTATTCAAAGCACATGTCATTTCTTGGTAACTGGACTGTGATGTGTCGCCGCTTCTTTTTTGTTTACTATGCACACACACACACATACACACACACACACACACACACACATACACACTGACACATCATCCCGTTGCTCAGCTGGTCCACAGACCACAGGATATGTTAGGCTGCAGTCTGATTATTCAGTTTGGCTGCACCCTCACCCTCCATACCAAACAGGATACCGCATGTATACTGCCTTCTTTCTCTGCCTTGTGTCTTCTTTTGCAGTCTTCTTTTTACTCCCTCTCACACACAGAACACGGTTACACAGAGTGTCTGTGAGCTCGGGACTCCTGCCTGCGTCAGTGGCGCTGTGCCTGGGGTTATCTGGGGCTGTGGTCTGCCCCACTTCCAGGAACTAGAAACATTACAGTTTCATCTTAAGAGAAAGAGAGAGAAATGGATGCAGATAGAAGAGAGCACAAGAGAGACAGAACTTCAGGATTATATGAAGGCAATGACTGATCACAATTAATTCAATGCTTAGAGAGTTTATTAGCTTTATGAGTTTTTACGAGTTCTGTTCACAGTGTTAGACTACAGCTGGCATTTGGCTCTCTGTTCATCAGAGCGTATGAGTATCGCTTTTCACAACACTTTCTTCAGGGCTCACACTTACAAAACCCTGGTCAAGTCATACCTGAACAGCCTCTGAAAATATTGGACTGTGGATATACTGTACAAGGATTGGATTAGAGCAGAAGATGGGTAGCTGATAGCATGTACAGTAAATATGACCAGAGATCTTTTTTGATACAGATTTTTTCACGATGTTGAGCTCAGTTACAGGAACAGGGACCAGCTGAGGAAAGAACCGCCGCGCTGACTCCCGTTAAAACACAAAGTTCTGCTTTTCGCTCTGATGTCAGGAACAAATCATCTGATTGTTTACTGCAGTTGCAGTTCCAACCTGCTCTTGCACTTACAACTTTTAGGTCTTCACTCACGCTGTGGAACTGATCTCCATGCTTGCTCATGCATGCGTGGGAATTATGCATGTATATACACATGCATGCAGTTAATCCACAATTTGCATATCTTTTTTGGCAGTTTTTGTAACTGTTAATTATATACACAGTCATAGTAGAGCATTACTTTTTTTTCCTGCAACCACCAAGTGTGTGTTGGCACATGCTCATCCTTCAGATCAATAGACCACAGGTATTATTCTGTCCATACATGCCTTCCTCAAACTGTCAAAGAATTTGAATGTTTCCACAATGAATACAAAGACTATGTAAACTGCTTTTATGTGGTTGAAAGAGATTATAAGAGTAATGTGATACCGTAATACTGTAATAAGGTATGTAGCTAGATAGACAACTAGATAGAGAGATAGATGCATACATGCGCAAATAATTATTCACAGCAGTTTTGATGAAATATGCACAAAGGTGTAGTTGTTGTGTGCAGATGTATACCCTAGCATTATACGTCAGCATGTCTTCGGTGTCGTTTCCTCAGAGGTCTTTAATCTATATTTTGTTGGCAGGAAACTATTATCATTAATGACTCTGTGTCAGTGGGACACCTCGCTGAGAGGAAGTGCTGCAAGTGCTTTTGTCACTGTTAGAACCTATTTTCTGACCTCAAACTCTATGCAAGGGTACTTTTAACTTATTCTCAAGAAACGTCCCTGTTTCCTGTTGCACAATTGTACTGTATGTCTGATTACAACTTATCCATTGGATGAAGCTGATTCAGTGACTCTACAAAAAGCCCCTGTCAAAAACCATACAGCTTAATGGCTAGATTTCACAGCAAGCAGAACGTTATGAGAATGAGGAGAAAGAGTGCTGCCATTGTTGCTGACAACAGGAAGTGACATAAAACCAGTCTGGCTCTTACTGGAAGCTGCTTCTTCTGACAGCATGAGAAAAAAAAAAAACAACTGAAAACTGTTATACTGTTTTCTGCAGCATGCCCCCCCCCCCCCCCCTCCCCCCAGTTTCCTGCTCTTCCCTGTCCTAAACTTTGGCCTGTGTTTGTTCTTTCGCTTCACGTAGAGACCACAGATAGTGGTTTCCCCTTTAGTCTTGATAAGGGTGTGATAAGAATACTGTGAGTCATGCCTGACATCTGTGGAGCTCCTTGGTTCAACTGCCAGTGTGATAATATAGATCAAGTGATCAAGTGGAATTTACTGCTCTGATCACAGCCATGAAGTGATTGTTTTTCATCCCAAATTAGTGATATCAACTATATTCATTTAAAGCAACAGTTGGACTGCTGATTAGCTTAGCTTAGCATGAGGACAAACGTCCAAACGTAACGCAATCCACCTGCCAGCAACTCAAAAGTTTAATAATAAGCTTGTTTTGTCTCGTTTAATCTGTACAAAAAATGTGTCAGCTAAAAGCTGAAAAAAAAAGTGTGTCGTCTCTTTGAGTTTGCCAGGCAACCAGCTGAGAGGTCTCTGCTCCCAGCCCAGAAATAGTCCAGCACATAACCTCTGTTAAACCACAACCTGTCGTTCGTCGAAGAGATACAACGTGAACTTTATAGGTGCTGGAAGGTTGCTTTTATCAGCGGTGGACTGAGTCAGGCTACCTGTTTCCAGTCTTTATGCTGAGCTAAGCTAACTGGCTACTAGCCATACCCTTATATCTATTGGACACATACTGTTGTTAATAATCTCAACCACTGGCAAAATGAATGAGCCCATTTCCCCAAAATGTCCAACTATTGCTTTATGTTGAAATTCTGACCCACTTCGTTGGTACCACACATTGCTGCACAGTGGGTTTAACATTTAGCATATGTAACTTTTGAACAAAACTTCAAACTGCCATCAGTCAGTCCTCATAATCACACAACTAAATGGTACTGAAATGAAATGCCATGTTATTGTGGAGCACTGCAATGCGTTACACATATTAAGTGTAATGCATAAAAGTCTAATAAGTTACTTACAAGTTTTTTCAGGGATATAGTGTCAGTGGGTCACAATGTCAAATCTGCGACCCATTCAAATTCCCTTTGAAATTGAGCTGTTTGTTGCAGGATTTCTATTTCAATTGTTAGTATAAAATTCTTTATGTGGTGGTTTTTGTATTCATTACAGAGCACTCCATATAGCTGTGGTGCAGGGGGAGTTGGCCATCGTCTGCACACTCATCCAACTCCTGCTTTGGGCTCGCAGAGGCATTGATATCTACAACAACCTCCGTCAGGTAAAACAGATACACTTTAAATACACACACACCACATGTCTCTCCATTAAAGCATGCATGCACGCACAGTTGCTACCATAACGTTTACAAATGCAGAATTCTAATTAATAGTTTGACATTTGAGACAGGCTTTTGTCTTTCAATTGTGGAAGCCATCCAATCCATGGAAAGATTTTTTTATGTTTTATTTCTATTGTATAACACATTATAATGTAATAGTTATAATATAATGAGGATAGATACCGAATAGAAAAGTGATAGGGGACTTCTGCCCTAACAACCACAGCATGTAAAACACATGCCCCTGTCTCACCTTCTGATAACAGTAACATGGAAAAGAATGAAAGAGGAAGTGCCTCGGTTTCCTCCTTGCCTTACACCATGTTATCACATACCCTTACAGTCATGGTGGCTTATGGTTATGCAAATGGAATTCACCCTTCCTGGTTTCTCCACCTGCACTTGCCATAATTCAAAGCCATGAACATGCAGGAAAGGACTACATGTGATTTCCAGTGTTCTCTTTTATTGCGTACAATGGTTTTCTGGTTTCCCTGTCGAAATGAATTTCTCAGCATTTTCATGTAGGATTTACTATGTTGTGAAACTCAGAGGAGAGAGTCAAGATGATTAAGCGGAGCACACTGTGAGTCCTATGAACTCTCATGAACCCTGGACTCATATCTCATGTCTTGGCCTTAACTGAAAACATATGAACAGACTGGAAAATTACACAACGTAAATGGTATTCCATCTTATAATTTGCATTTTTTCTTGCGTATAAAGAGCCAGACTGACATTCTTTGTCTAGGTCAATGTTGGCTATTTACGCTGATGTTAAAGAGCAAATGGACCCTATGAACATTCACCGAATTTTCTTTCTCTTCTGTGTCCTTAAACTAAACTACATAGTAACCTCAACCTAAGGGATTAGCTACAGCATACTTTACTGTAACGTGTACAAGGAATTGCTTTGAGTGTTTCCCAATCCCGGACTGTCCCAAACACTGGCCTTAAGCCAACACTTCCACATTCTCTCCCCCTGTGTTGTCTCCGCCCCCTCCTCTGCAGTCTGCCAGCTTTCTCTCTTTCATCCTTCAACAGAGAAACCACCTGAGCCGTGCAGAGCTTTAGTTCTCAAGGCTGGGGTTTCACACCACACAGGACACCACGGGCCTGCTTACCAGAAATAACGCTGGTGTTATCATCGGTTGTTGTCTTTCCTCATTGCATGAGGCTTGACAGCATATAGGTTTTGTGATATCCTGTGTCTGCCCTGTGTATGAAAATGAACACACACACACACACACACACACACACACACACACACACACACACAGACAGACAGACAGACACACACACACACACACACACACACACACACACACACACATACACATATATATATATTTATATATATATATATATATATATATATATATATATAAGCATATTAATAACCAAAAAGGGAGATTTTCACGCACAGGCCCTATCACAGTCATTTGCCTACCAGATTATGTGGTTTTGACTGAATACCGGGCATAAAGAGTACACATGTCAAAATGAGGCCAGGGAACTTTTTAATTTTCAATGCATAAAGTTTACCAGACAGACCTGAGCACATTTTCTGGCACTGACCAACTTCCCACACGCAAAGTAAAATTTAAATACAGGTTTTCCAATATTGATGACAAATCCTGAGTTTCTGTGGTTTGTATATGGAACTTTTTGACAGAGTGTTACTATCAGTACCGTAACTGAACAACATAGTGCAGTGCTTGATTTGTGCACTGTGCTACTACATTTGTTCACTGTACTACTATGATGATAGACACAGCTGTTTGATACTCCCACACTGGTCATGCTATCAGTACAGCAACACAAACACACATCTATAGTAGTCTACTTTTTGAAGCTTCTGCCACAGCTGATGGTGTAGTGCGTGGCAGTGACACTGGTGGGGTTTGGGGACTGAATCCCTTGGGGCCACCCACGCTAAAACATGGGCTGATGGTCATGTGCTTTAGATTAAAGACTGCTACAATGCAGTATGAGGATGATCTGTGACAATTTGATAATAGCTCTCCAGAGGCAGTTCTGTCAATGGCCAAGTTGTACTACTGTTGTACTGTTGAAACCGTCTTATTCAGATTCACTTAAATTCATATTTAATTTTTTTTCTGTTTGTTTATGTGCATGCTGTTATTTTATTTTATGTGTGTGTGTGTGTGTGTGTGTGTGCGTGAGCATGAGCGTGAGCGGGCATGAGCGTGTGACATCTGTATGTGTTTGTGTGCGCTTTAGTATCCTCGTTCCGAGAAGTCACATGACCACCCCCCCTCCCCCCTGTGCTGTTTCTCAACCTGCACTGAGGTTCAGAGGGTAGTTTATCGGGACTTTCCCTTCTCTCTCTCTCTCTCTCTCATGGTGTGTGTATCTTGCTCGCTCACTGCTGTCTCTTTTTTCAGATCTTTCTCTGCATACGTATTAAAAGAATTTAGGGTTTCTAACCATAACTGATCAACTGACTGATGCTATCAGTAAAACTGTCAACATCACTGACGTAAGAACGTGTGATGTTTATTTGTGCAACAGGACTTTCTTTACCCCCCAGTCTTCACTGCAGAAGAAAAGTCTGTCTCATATCGTTGCCTTCAACCCTCCTTTCATTCGTTTGTCACTGCCTCCAGCCTGGAGCTGTTCATGCCCTGAAACCTCCTCTTTTCTCTTCTCATCTTTTCACCTCATTCATGTTGATCCACTCATTTTGCAGGAATGTGAGTGTGTGAGGACAGACACATGGGGAAGAGAAGGGATTTTCCCTTGTTATCCTGCCTTTCCCCTGTAGTCCCCTCTGCTGCTTCCGTTTCTTCCTCATTCCTCTGTCTCTCCACCCTGCCACCCGCTTTGCTCTCTTCCCACCCTTCCTCTTATCTTTGCTGGAGTTTTGCTTTAGTCATTTTTGAAGTCCTTTACAGGAAGCCACAGCTAGACTCTGCCAACTTTGAGGGGTCAAATTTGAAGGCCTTATAAGGCCTGAGTGTGGAAGGTAATTTCTTAAGCTCTGGAAATGATTCAAGAGGATATTACCATGCGAATTTCATTAGTGCTGCGTGGGGACAAAATAGTATTATGGCTACTTTTTACAATGTCTGATTAATAGTAAATGTATTTCAATTTTACAGGGGAGTACGATTGTGTGTGTGTGTGTGTGTGTGTGTGTGTGTGTGTGTGTGTGCATATGTGCATTTGTGTGTGTGTGTGTAGGTTTTTTAAAAATCTGTAAGCATGCTTATGACTCACCGGATTCAGGGAAACAGGAGCTGATAGGAGGAACACTGGCATTGACACACTGAAGGAATTCCACAACGATGCTCTCCCACAGCTGGACATCTTTTTTTTATAGTCTTTACTGGAACAAACCCACAGTGCGCGCACACACACACACACACACACACACACAATAGTAATACAGCAAAAGTGAAACTTGGAACAGCTAACTGTTCCTGGTTGCTGCTTTTATTGTGTAACTTGAATAGCAGCTAAAAATTCCAGGTTAAAAGACTTCCCTTTATGACTAAACGCATGCATTACTTCAGTTGTCAGTGCCGTCCCTGACCAGAGTTGACATAATTATCAACAGGATTATACATGCTGACCTCACCCAAAGGAACATCCTAGATTGCTCAAGTGGTTTATTTCAGCACTTCATCATTCATCCAGGCAAACACCTGGTGAACTGTGTGTAATTTTTGTTTTTGCTGTCATTGCAGACAGTTTGTCTCTCAGATTGTCTCATACTAGAGCTATTGTTGCTGTGCTGTGATATATGGTGCAAAGGTCTTATCTTTGACAGAGATTCTTTAGACATTGATTTTACTGCTGACAACTATGAATTGTGTGTGTACACGTGTGTGAATGGGTTAGGCGTGTTTGTATATGCAGTATGTGCGTATGGGCAGGTGACATGTATGCCTGAATCTCGTGGTGTTCTGATGTGCAATAATGATAATCTAACCAGATAATGGTTCCTTGTTTATTCATTTTAGGCGTTGGCTGTCCTTTTGGGACATTGTTTTATTGTATCTCTGACCTTTAACCTGCAGAACAGGTTACTGATGAAAGGAGGCCTTTACCAGAAATTCTAACACTCTTCCTCATTTACAAGATTATGGCCATTTTAAGATTTTGTAAGTTTATAATTTAGCTTTTCCTGGTTGGTATTCCATACTACTATCATGGAAATGTGATATGTGTTAATTAGTGAGTATTAGAGGCGCTGGAGAGAACCAGGCTGGCTGTGTCCTTGTGCTAAGCTACGCTAACAGTCCTCTGGC
The DNA here is from genome assembly GCF_046630095.1 of Trachinotus anak. NCBI lineage: Eukaryota > Metazoa > Chordata > Actinopteri > Carangiformes > Carangidae > Trachinotus > Trachinotus anak. The sequence goes on along the minus strand of NW_027273883.1, from coordinate 9,671,166 downwards.
TCTTGCTTCATACTCACTATATAGACATTTGTGGTGTCAACCTAATTTAACCCTCCATCAGAAAGCAAGTAAATGCATATCCCAAAGTGTCAAAGTATTCCTTTGATGATATGATATGGAGAAAAAAAAATGGACCAAATTATTACATTTGGTCGCAATGAGGATCTGGGTTTTCCACTCTGAGCATCTTTTCTCAGAACAGTGACACTAAGACAGAAACTTGTTTTGAAATAATGTCATCAATACAGGGACAAAATCTATTTATTGAAGACTTTAAAAGACAGGAATGATTTCTTCGAGGACAGTAGAGAGTGGGAGCATTATTCAGCATTAGTCGGGGATTCACGCTCTCTGAATACCATCTATTGCGCTGCAGTGTGAAAAATGAAAACTATTTTCAGAAGGCTGTACATTGCCCTTTGTGGTTATGGACCAGAGTACACTGGTTTGTCTAAACTGCCCCCCTTCTTCCTCCAGACTCCTCTTCACCTGGCTGTGATAACCCAGCAGGCAGACATGGTGGATGTGCTGTTGAGAGCGGGAGCCGACCCTGCTGCCTTGGACCGTAATGGCCAAACAGCGTTGCACCTCTGCTGTGAATACAACCAGCGTGAATGTCTATCTGTCGTGCTCTCTCGGTCCTCATCCTCCACATGCTTAGAGAGCAGAAACTATGAGGGTAAGGTGTGGTTTTCCTAAGAAACGCCTTGGTATTTATTGTATCAAATATGTTCTTGACAATGAAAGATTTTGAATGGCTCTTAGCTCTTGAGTTATTTCATCTGATAAAGCCTTGTGATTGCTTTTAACCATTTCCTCTTCAGTGATTTTCGGGTTACTGATTTACTGAATAAATGCAAAGCCATTATCAAATTAAGAGTATTTGATGAATTTAGATTAAAAACACAGAAGAAATATATAGAGAATAAATAGAAATGTGTTTTGGACACCATGATTAGTTGGTAAATAAACAAACATTAAAATAATAATGATGCAATGACAAAAGTATTAGCCATAACATTGACATTCCTCCTTTTTGTTGATTAAGAAACCATCTAAACTAACTCAGTAGTGTCTGTGCTGAAGAGTTTGCTGGGGGATATGAGAAATGTGAACCCTTTTCAGGTAGGGGTTGGTTGTTTTGGGTGTGTGGGTGGGAAAAGAAGAGGACATTTCCTTCCTCTGTGGTCTGGTGTCAGTGTAGTGTCACACTGCCAAGTTGCCACAACACGTCTGCTATGTCATTGCACAGAAAAATGTTTTGGTGTGAAAGTAACAAGTCTGGGTGATGGAAAAAGCCCCCAAAATACACACAGGCTAGTCTTTCTAAAATGTGTTTTCTTAGTGGAGGTGAGTTTGTATGAAGGGATCTAAGTGAATCCAGTGAATGACAGTCTACCTTCTATCATTTTGATCGCATCAAATAAGAGGTTTCATGTCCAGGCAAGAGGTTTTTTTTTTTGTTTTGTTATGATTTTATGTCCAGCAGTTCTGACTACTGTAGGCCTGATAACATTTTCTCATGTCTCTTCAAAACTGCTCTTGCACTGTATCCTGTATATTTCCTAAGTGTCTATATTTGCCCCAAGTAAAACTCAGGTCTTACTTTATCCCTGTTCTCAGGTTTGAGCCCTCTCCATCTGGCTGTGCTGCTGGGCCATAAGGATTTAGCCAGGATGCTGCTGGATGCAGGAGCTGACATCAATGCAATGGTTTGTCCCTGAGTCAGCACTGACGAAGTTTCATAACATCACAAACTTTGCATTTACCGTTTCTGTGTCCACTGACTTTTCCCATGGTGCTTTTTTTTTCTAATCAGGACATCAAAAGTGGCCAGAGTCCTCTCATGCATGCGGTGGAGAGCAATAACGTAGACATGGTCCACTTCCTCATTGAGGTATTGAGTGTGTGTGGGGAGAGAAAGGGTTGTGACTCAGCTCTATTTGGTCAGACTGGTTTTCTCTTTCCAGCTCATCAGCTGCATACACAGTTTCCCATTCCTTTCTTGCTTAAAGATAAGACCTTCAAAGAATTACAGCAAAAATATTCATATTTTAGCTTTATTGTCAGAGGTTAGAGATGTGATGTTCATGGACAGAATGATCTTTTCTCCTTCATATATCTCTCCTATTTAATGGTACTCACCCTCTTATCTTTTGTTTCACTTTCTGTGCTTAACTGTACTGGCTTCCTTAATGAATCACATCTGTGGCAACGTCTTCTGTTTTTCTGTTGCAGAATGGCTGTGATGTCAACAGCCAGTCATACAGTGGGAATACAGCCCTGCACAGCGCCTGTGGCCGAGGTCAGGTGGACACTGTGCGGCTGCTGCTGAAGAGCGGGGCTGACAGCAGCCTCAAGAACTACCACAACGACACCCCTGTGATGGTGGCCAAGAACAAGAAAGTGAGTGAGGAGATGACAGGCCTTGAGATTCCATGATTGCTGTGTTGATTGTTTCAGCAGTTTTATGGTTGTGAAATGCTCCTTCAGGACAATTCAGATAGTGTCAAGAAAGCAGCGAACCTGAATGAGGTTACCAATCTGACTGAGGCTGAACGACTTCCTTGTGAATGTCCAAACTTTCAATTGTTCACTGTAACTTTATGATGGAAAAACCCGCTCCCCTGCTACTTTAGTTATGTCAACAACAAATGCAAACAATTGCAAAATCAGCTTGACTCAGCTCTGGTTAGGAAGAAATGTTTGGAACAAAAAATGGAAAGTAAATGTGTGCATCCTCCCCTCTAGAGGCCAGACATGAACAGTACAATATTTTCTCTGCTAGTGTTGTTTAACTCAAAATCACTGTGATCCTTACCTTAGGTCATGCACACAAAGTTGTAATAGACTGCAAATATTTTCCAGATAGCAGATGTGTTACGAGGGAGAGGCTCCAAACACATAAGAGTTCAAGATCAACACAGTGTGTCAGTCTCACCACACAGGAGCATGGAAAATGGTGAGGACATGCACACAATTGCATGCACAAGGACACTAAGTCAGTCAAATCACAAATCATTTCATTTATACTCTCTGCCTCTCCTTTAGGGTCCCCATCTCCCAGCCAGAGTCGTGGATGTTCTCCTTCGACTACACCACACACCCTTCATCATGGCGCCTCCCAATCTCCAAAGACTCCATCCATGCCTGGATTTCCATTGTACTAGCTCAAAGTTATTGCCCAGTGCAACTTGCAACTACCTCTACACAGCCAACTAAAAAAGAGACAGTCAGACTTCAGTGCCCTAAAGGACACCCAGGAGAAGGTCTCACCAATGGGAAGACAGATCAGCTAATAGACTACACCTGAAATTAGACTTCCCTACAAACTAACCTTCTTTTCCTGGACTTCACGACAAACGAGAAACATAAATGGGGTCCCTTCTTGGGCTTTGATAGGTGGGCAAAGTGCCTGCTTGTCTAGATCCTGTACTGGGCACTTCCCTTGTGAACGGGAGCAAACAGGTCTCCTACAAGCTGCTGCAGTGATCAGTTCTACTTTCTGACATTTCAAGTCTTTTTTAAAAAAAAAAATTATCCAGTCTGCTCATTATAAAGCTTAACAGTGTTATTTGACATGCTCAATATTGCACAGTTAAATCTAATCTTTCTGCAATTTTAATAACCTATGTCCACTCTGCCTTTCAGATTTGTTTGTGTGCATATGTGCCTGTACGCGTGTGTTGTTTTTTTCTGTCAAAAGTTGTAGATATTTTTTATATAAAATTTGTCCAACCGATTCAGTTTTGTCTTGGTTTTTTTTTTTTTTTTTTTTTTTTGTCATCTCTTATCCCACAGTGACGTTTGTAAATTTGAAAGCACAGCTGTGATTGGTCAGTCGGAGTTTCCTTTGGAGCAAACAACAGCCCAAAAAAACGAGCGCGGCCATGTTGAATTGTCAATACTCTACAGAAGAGACAAAAGAGTGGATTTCACGAAACGAGTATTTACCAAACTTGATTAAACTGGCGATATAACGTTACTCAACGACAGAACGGGGGAGACTTTTGGTGGATGTAGCAGAGTGAAGTAGCATCGTTCTCCGACGCGGTAAAGAGACATTTCTCAAACGTATCGATTAACAATATCGCTAATGGCTAAGCTAGCATTGTCTTTCAGACTTAGTTGTTTGGTCAGGTTGAGTAAAAGTTTTGAAGTAACAGGTGCGAACTGAGAAGAAACAGACATAACGCATTTGCACACGTCGTTTTTATGCGAATACTGTTGAAGGGAGCCGCTCGCATAAACAGGAACAATGTGTAACTTTAGCTTGTTAGCCTGATGGTTCAAGCCACGTTGCTACGCTTAAAGTTTTAACGATGCTAGTTAACTTCTTACGAGCTAACTCTGCTATCAACTGTGACACTGATGTCTTCGTGAAAGATGAGACTCACGGGTCAATACCCTGATGATTCACTGTGTAGTTTGATCGACACTGTTAAAAATCCAGCTGCAAACTAACTTTGAACATAACTCAGTCTGTTAGAGGATTTTAGCCCTGAACTGTTATTACGTTAGCTTAAGCTAGCATCCGGTTAGCTCGTACCCTTGGCATCACAACAAAGCCGCACTGGCAAAGTTGATGTTTATCAGCAGTTCATGTCAAAATTGAGCCGTTGACTACACCATTTCCTCAATATATTGTATTTTATCAATCACTAAGTTTTTACCGGTTAACTTAAAAAAAAAAAAAGTTTGCTATTGTTTCTGACATTTGATGGTTTTGCAAAACGTGGTGCAGTTTGTGTTTTGACTCGTCGAAGATAATCACTGCTAATTCAAACATAAAATGTATGTCAGTGATCTTCAGTGCTTTTGAGTAATGTTTGTTTAGGTTCCCCACTGTTTAGCGAAATATTGTGGCTTGCTTATAAATGCTCAAAATTAATCACCCACAATTGTTTATTGCCTGACAGGTAACCTGGATTTTTTTTTTTGTTGATCAGCAATTCTCAAAGCACTGTGCAGACTGCCATCTGAACTTTCGCAGCAGAAGTACAGGAATCCGGAACAAGATAACCACAGACATTTAAAGTGCACTATCAATATTAAAGAAAAGATTCCTGTAGTGACTTTTTTTGAGCCAGTATTTAACTCCAGCAAACACCTTTGAAGACTTCCTGATGTCAAAGGAGCAAATTGTGTTAGTCTGAGACGTGACTAAGCCGGTCATATTGTCCTACTGGCCATTTTGAATGTATAAACACAGCACTTGGACCTTTTAAAGCCAAGATAATCGAGGAGTACACACGGAAAATTCAGTATCCTTATCACAGCAAGGATAAGGGTACGATGAGACAAACATTTTGAAAGAAAAATAAGAGTTTATGTTTTGGTCACATATTTGATTTATTTATTCATATGAATGTTAATTTCTCCCTTTTTTGGAGAGTTGTCTTGTAAATAGACAGAATTCATACGCAGACTTCTTCTTTTCAAGAGGTCTGAATGTCAGATTGTGTACACAATACATTCTTTAAAAAGAAAAGATAGCAGAAAAAGTTATTTTTTTTCAGCTTTGACTTTTTTTATACACGGGTGCATTAAGCAAAACAGATAAGTAAAATAAAGGCAAATATAAATTTTACACACTGTGAGGAAAACTGCCAGTTAAGGCGTTGAACCCATGGCTACAGCAAGAACAGCAAACCCAGCACCAATGATTGGATTGAACAAAGCAGCGAATGGGCAGCTCAGAGGACAGACCAAACCAGCTGGACAACAGTCAGGACTCCTTGCACCTGTCCAACAGTCCAATGTCCCCCAAAATAAGAGCAGCATTCCACAGAGCAGTGGGGGCATCAAGTAAGATACTGGTTCTACATACTCTAACTTCTGCATTGAAAGAAATGTTCAAATCACTTCTGTCGCTTTACTGCTTGCAGTGCATACAAGAATCTGCTAAGTGTGTGTGTGTGTACTTGCTACATAGTAAGGACCAAAAAAAGTATTTTACTAACAGAGTGAGGACATTTTGGCTGGTCCTCACTTTTTGAGACATATATATATATATATATATATATATATATATATATATATATATATATATATATATATATATATATATTACACACACACACACACACACACACACACAAGAGTAGGCATGTTTGTTCAGGATGTCCCAGCATATCTTTTCGCCAAAATATTGCTACATAAATTGCATTGTCTGTGCTATTCTGTTATTTATTTAGACTTGACAGTGCAAATTCTTACAATTAGGTTTGGGGATGACTGGAAGAAGTGCCTGGAACTTCCCCCAAAAGACACCAGGATGAAAACTTCGGTAAGTTCATTATTAGTAATAGCAGATATAATTATTCACATTGACTGTTGCCATATTTGCTGTTGAATTCCAAATGTTTTAGACTCACTGAATGCATGTTGGCTTCTCATGCTGCCACATCAACCTTTGCATCCTGTGAAACTGCTGTGTTTCTCCCAGGATGTGACATCAACTAAGGGAAATGAATTTGAAGACTACTGCTTAAAGCGGGAACTTCTGATGGGAATCTTTGAAATGGGATGGGAGAAACCCTCCCCTATCCAGGTAAGTCATGATACAGGAACAAAGGGCCCTCTTGTTGTGTGAAGTGAGCTTGATTTGGACACTGCACTCACTAAAACTAAGAACAGTGCTTTGTTCTTTCAGACCGTGTTTTAAATTTGGAACGTTCATGGTTTCGCCAAATACAATTAACTTTGTAATTTTTTGGTGAGACATTTGCAGCCCTCTTCTGGACTCTAAAAGATCAAGAATGTTTTGCATGTTGTACTCAATAACTGTTTGCCTTTTTGCCAAATAAGTCTTGTCATGTTCAATGAACCTTGCTGATTGTATTGACTGGACTTGTCTCTTTGTCAAAAGGAGGAAAGTATCCCCATTGCTCTGTCGGGCAGAGATATTTTGGCTCGGGCCAAGAATGGTACAGGGAAAAGTGGAGCCTACCTCATCCCTCTGCTGGAGAGAATAGACCTGAAGAAGGATCACATACAGGGTGAGTTCCTGCTGCCTCTGCCTCATGGAGCTAATTTTGAAACAGATGTGATGGAAATAAGTCTATGAAAGGCTTGACTTTGAAGTTTGTATTTTTGTAAAATTGTAGTAAAGATATAGAGTGACTTTTTTCTGCTGTGTTATATGGAACGTCGAGGAGCACAGATTTTTCTCTGGCAGATTTTGCTGCTCTCCACAAAAAATGTCAGATAGTTGTCTTCAAACATGTAATCCCATTATGAAGCAACAGAGTCACATCTGACTGAACAAGGCCACACCACATTTGACACTAATATTTTCTGTACACAATCGCTGGAGCATGTGGACAAATCCACGATCACTGCACTATTCTACTACATGTACATTTCTTTTTACTATTGGTGCATGTGTTTCTTTGGTTTGAATATATACAGTATTTTTTTATGTGAGCATCACTTTATATACGTTTCTCCATGTATCTCATCAACCCTTGGATTTCATCTGTCTCAATCCAGCTATAGTAATGGTGCCGACAAGAGAGTTGGCCCTGCAGATGAGCCAGATCAGCATTCAGCTCAGCAAGCACCTAGGAGGGGTCAAGGTTATGGCTACCACAGGCGGCACCAACTTGAGGGATGACATCATGCGTCTTGATGAGATAGGTAGTTGTCATGCCATTAGTATTTAAAATAATACAAAAAAAATGTTGTTTCCAGATAGATAGCTAGATACTTAATTGATCCCCTAAGGGAAATAATAATGGATAAGTAATTCTTGATTTTTAGATTTTATCTTGTCACTGAAGTTATAGCTTTTGTACACATCCAATCAATACCTACTTATGCTCATGCTTTTTGTTTTTGGAGCTTTCAGTTTATACAGTTATTATATTTATAAGCTTGTGTTTTAGCCATTTAAATGTTTTTTGCTAGTTTTTGTACCAAAGATAAATTTGTTGAAGTTGTTATGATGTGCTCTTTGTGTCTCCTTTAATCATAATAGTGCATGTAGTGATTGCTACACCAGGCAGGATACTTGACCTGATTAAGAAGGGTGTGGCAAAAGTGGGTAAGACCCAAATGATGGTGATGGATGAGGTGGGTTTGACTCTTTATTTCTGAATTCACTTGTCAGTATTGTTGACTGGGTTTAAGTTGGTCTGCAGCCTACCCCTTTTGACATGTTTTCTTTAAATATCCCTTTATTCAGGCAGATAAGCTGCTGTCTCAGGACTTTGTGGTCCTGATTGAAGATATTATCAGCTTTTTGCCAAAGGATCGTCAGATCCTGCTGTACTCTGCCACTTTCCCCATCAGTGTGCAAAAATTCATGGTGAGAACTTAAACAGCTATTCAGTTCTCTGAAGATGTGAAAATTAAAAATCTTGTTCACACTTTAAAATATGCTGTGAATGTCTTGTCCAGAGCAAACACCTGAAGAAGCCTTATGAGATCAACCTGATGGAGGAACTGACCTTGAAGGGCATCACCCAGTACTATGCCTATGTGACTGAAAGACAGAAGGTCCATTGTCTCAACACACTCTTTTCTAGGGTGAGTATTCAGTGCTTTACCAGCTGGATACTAAGAACTTCAAAAAGCTGCATCGTTTTAGAGAGTAACTCAATACTCGACTGAAAAGCTGTGTTTACTGCCCTCTGAAGGTTTTAACCTATTTCAATTTCTCAACTGATTTTATAGAAAATTTACTATCATGAAATTTCTTATAATTTTTATTGATACCTCAATACAAAATAACATGTATTGTGATTTAATCAATATTGCTAAGCCCTAGTTGCAAATACTCTGAAAGTTATAAGACACTGATATGCATTTGTTCCTGTGAAGCATGCAGATTTGTTTACATTTTAGGGCAAAGATTCAAAATTATATAACTGAGACAACAGGATCCCACACATGTTGGCAAAGAGCTGCATGGATCATGCAAACTGCTGGTTGGACGTCCTTAGCATAGCTTGGCCTACATCCACACTAATTCATTTTAGTTTTAAAATGCATCACTTTTGCTACCTAAAATGGAGACTTTTGGCCCAGTTAGAGTTTGAAAACTCCATGGTTGTGTTTTATTCTGGACGAGAAGAAACAGAGACTTTTGGAAACAATGATGTGCCCATGTTCATTCCCAGATTGGTTCTTATCGATCACGGCTCCCAGTGGTGAATGCAACATGGATAATGAATTACAAGCATTGCTGACCTTGTTGTCGAGCAGTTAAACTCTGTATTTTATCATTCTACAACTGCCTTTGCTGCTCCTTAGTCGTAGTATTTTCTGCAACTAACCAACTGCAGAGTAGACGATCTGCTTTCTGTTTACACTGGTACGCATGTCCCCAGTGACTGTGAATGTTATGTGATGTGTGTTTTCAAGAGTTTTTGTATGGAAGGGGATTATTTCTGATACAGAACTAAATCGTTTATCTGGACAGAGATTGTTTTTGTTTTAAAATGAAAATGTGTTAGTGTGGATGTGGCATTAGGAAGGCCCACAGGATACCTGAGACAGATAGTTGTAAAGAATTCAGGAGTTCATTCCTTCAGTAATGAATAATATTTTTTTTTTCTATTACAGCTTCAGATCAATCAGTCTATCATCTTCTGTAACTCCACCCAAAGGGTTGAGCTTCTGGCTAAGAAAATCACCCAGCTGGGGTATTCGTGCTTCTACATTCACGCAAAGATGATGCAGGAGTACAGGAACCGTGTGTTCCATGACTTCAGGAATGGATTGTGCAGAAACCTGGTCTGCACAGGTAGGTGGAGGTTCTGCATTTTCCAACAGAAAGTGGAAATTTAAATTACTAATGGTCAGTAGGATGATTAATGCACATTTTTTCTCGTAGACCTTTTCACTCGGGGAATTGACATCCAGGCAGTGAATGTGGTCATCAATTTTGACTTCCCCAAAAATGCAGAGACCTACCTGCACCGCATTGGCAGATCAGGTGAAGATTAACCTCTTTATGAATTCTGATGTTCTCAACTAAGAATTTTGTTTACAGCTACCACTTTGAAAATCTGGCGCACCCAGGTTCACATTGTGACACTTTGACGGACAGTATGTAATGTATACACTGTGTCTCTTCTCTCTCAGGGCGTTTTGGTCACCTGGGTCTGGCCATCAATCTGATAACTTCAGATGACCGCTACAACTTGAAAACTATTGAGGATCAACTAGTTACTGACATTAAGCCCATCCCAAGCAGCATTGATAAGAGCCTGTACGTGGCAGAGTTTCACTCTGTCGATCCAGATGACGATGACGATGATGGGGAAGCCAAAAACAAGGAACTGGGAGCAGCCTGAATGAATGGTCAGTTTTTATAAACATTGCAACATTTATACACACTTGCATTATATTACAAGTGTAGGGATTGACTTGGTAGCCTTTCAGTCACAAACCCACTTTTTATGAGTTGGAGCATTTTGATGGACATTAAACTGGTACACAGTGTGTTCATAACACTGGAAATGTTGGTGCTGTCTACCTTGAGGGAGAGCAAATACTAGCACCCTTGCTAACTGATAGTATCCTCTTTCATCAAGAAGATTAACAGAAGTTTTACAGGATTTAAAGGTGAGGGATTTAGGGTTGTCGTCCTCAAGCTGCACAACAGCAGTCAGCATGGATTTAGACGGCACTGATCAGCACACACAGCCAGCTGTCAGCTCTGCAGTTTTACTAAAGCAGTGACTTGTTCACACGGTTGGTAACACAAATTCTAACTTGGCTCTTGTGCTTTGTTTTTCAGGAGAAACGTGGCGCCTGGCATTCATCACACAATACTGTCTACACATCACACAGGAGTCCATGTGAAGATATCTGTTCCCCACTGCAATCAGAATGGTCTGTTTTAGATGTCATCTCCAGTGTGAGTTTATAGCAAACTCCAGGTCTATCTGTGAACTTTCTGACAAACTGCCAGAGGTGGTCACTGTACATGTGTACAGCCACGCTGAACAATAGATGGAAATTGTCATAACCTCTTTTTGTGCTTTGCTTTAAGAATGAAAATGTGAAACCAAAGGAGCCCAGGTTACATCCCTACTGTACATAAAAAAAGAAAAAAATATTTACACTCAGTGGCCACTTTACTGGATACACCTTTTACGGGACCAGACCAGTAAAGAGGCTACTTCATGTGGACACAACCGCATCACGCAGTTGCTGCACATTCATGCTGCAGATTTTGCATTTAACCTCTTCTTAAAGGTGCTGTGTTACACTGATAGATGGCTTATTAGACTCTGGAGGCCATTGGAGGACACTCATCAGCAGGATGTTATCCTGCTGAAATTAGCCTTAAGAAGAAGGGTAGACAGAAGGGTAGACTGGCTAAATCCCAGGAGAACAGCACCAACAATCATTCCACTGTCAATCACATTTGTTCTCCATCGTGATCTTTGGTCTTAACCACTAAACCGTTTGACCATGCTATTATGCATTGAGTTACTGCAACGTAATTGGCTGATAAGCTATCTACATTCACAAGCAGTTGTATTGAATAATGTGGTTACTGAGTGTAGTTTTGTGTATCTTACCTGTTGCCATTGTTTCTGTTGCTTATAAAAATGTTTTCCCATCAACTATATATCTGAGATTTGGCGATGCAGTGGCCAAATTATTTGGGATAACATTCTTCAAAAGGGAACCAAAGATGGAAGAGTAGAGAAATAATTACATATGTTTGAATATAAATGGCTTCAGAAACCAAAATGACCACTTTTCTCTGACAGTTGTTTAAAAGAGGGATGCTGTGGTGCCTCAGCACACAGCACCTGAAACAGAACTTGCTACTTTTAAATTCAAGTGTTCAAGTGTACTTCAAAGACAACTATGTAATGTCAGTGACACTGAAGTGTGTTTTGTGGAAGCACAGACCCAACAATGACAATAAGTCAGTACTAAATTGTGAAAAATCTCTTGAATCCCTTTAAAGCCATAGCAGCATTTTCTCAGGTCTTGATGTTATCAGTAACAAACATGACAGGATAAGCGGCCTTAGTTAACCCTAATTTGAAACCGGCAACATTTTCAGTTATCTTGATGTAGTTTCTCTGTCTGTTCTTCCCTATAAAGTGCCTTAGTTCAATGTCAAACCTCCACTTTGCCCAGGCTCTTGTCCCAACTTGTGGATAAAATGGCACCAAAACAGTTACTTATTGGTTTATCAATTTTGAAAGCACACTTGCACTCTGAAATGACTCTGAAATTTACTTTTTCTACAAATACTAAGAACAAATAAGACCAACTAGAGCTGTTCTCGTTGTCTGAAATATTACAACCTTGGACTTGTTTACTTCAACATGATGCCACGAAAATTATATGTAGCTCAAATTTATAACATTGACACTGTGAAATTTCCAGCAGCACTTTTGTTGCCTTTGTGGTTGGATATTACAGTACAGCTAAGCACCAGCAGGGAAGGGAGCCACACGAGCATCCTCTTCCAAATCATCTTTTGTATTAACTTTCTTCACGTCTTGACACTGTAGTGCTGTTGATGATAGATTTTGGTCCCCCAGTTAGTAAGCCACTGTACTGACACTTGACAGAACATTTTTTATGTGGCTTTGAAACCTGACACATTTTGTCCCATCACTGCATTCTGGAGAAGTAAATACCTTCATGACTGGATGACCAGATGTTTTATTAAGTGGAAAGACAGAGAGCCAAGACTTTCCTAAAGTGTGTTAATGCCGGCGCCCTGAATGAATTAAAGTCTAACTGACTGTCTTTCTGTCTGTTATTTTTTTTTCCAAATGGTGATGGAATTAGTCTCACAGTACTCTGAAAAAGCTTTAAGCATTAACGGTAAACTGAGGATGCTTTCGAAAATAATGCAACACACACACACACACAAAACTTCAATTCAGTCAATGAAATCATTATTGGTTGTGACCACCCTTTGCCTTTAAAGCAGCACCAAATCTTGTAGGTATACTTTTGCAATTTTTCAAGGTACTTGGCAGATAAATTGTCTCAAGTGTGTTGGGAGAACTTGACTCAGTTATTCTGTGGATTTAGACTGTCTCAATGTCTCTTTGAGTAATCCCATACTGACTACATGTTGAGATCAGGGCTCAGAGGGTGGGGGCATACCATCTGTTGCTGGACCCTGTTCTTGTTACTGAGGATAGTTAACTGGCTGGATTTTTTTAGGAGGGGGGGGGGGGGGGGTTGCTGACATGCTACAAAATGAATTCTGGATCGATCAGACGCCTGCCTGATGGAAAAAGATCTGAACAGTCGAGGCTGAAAACTTTTCACACTTAGGGTGAAGGGTCATTCTTAGTTAGATGAACTGCAATATTACATTTGATTTGAGTTAGCATATATACTTTGTCACTGGAAAGCACGATTCTCATCTTGGAAAAATCCACAGGAAGCCCATGCATGCTTTACTTTAAATAAAATATGTCGTTTTATGTGTATAATTTAAAAAATATATATTCATAACACTGCTAGGCTCCAAGAACAGGTGTACCCTTGGAATGTCATTCAGTCGGAGTTGAATGAAACGAATGATAAGCGAATGGACCCAGCAGCACGTCACCAGGAGCGGGCTGTCTCTGCTGCAATTTCAGCCAATAGCGGTTGAAATGATACGCACATCGGCCAATCAATGCGCTGATCACAGGGAGTGGGCGGGCCCTTGTCAGCGACGGTCACGGACGTTGCCGTGAACTTTGCCGGTGTTGAACTACCCCCCTGGACCACGAACCGTTAACGTGAGTAGCTATACCGTAAAACTGCATGAGTGCCTTTGTAAGCGGAGGATGGCTGATAGTGTAAATTCGCCACCCAGCCAATCCCCAACTCCGGTGTTTTCCGTATGCCGACGAACAGATCTCGTGGTCGGCTCCACATGGCTACCTAGCCTGCTAACTAGCCAACCAACCAACCTGCTAGCTTGCATTAGCTTTCATAGGTTAAATGCTGCTAGCGAATAGTTTTGCCGGCTGCTGGCTCATCTCCAAGTGTGGTCCCCGTTGCAAACCAGAGATTGCAGTTCGATATTTCCTGTGGTTAGCAGGCAGTGCTGTAGTCTAACGTTATTATGTATGTCGACAGTCTGACTAAACTGGGCCTTAGCTGCTGCCAGTGTGCTGCTGTTGTGCTGTTACTGCTAGGACAGGAGGACAGATCACTCACTTTAGCTAACCAAGTTAATAGTAGCCGTAACGTTTTTGGAGCTAGCTGTGCCCAGGTGCACTTGATAGACAGTGGGTAATGTCATGTTAAGTCATGGTTGTTAAATATACTTATTCAATTTCTCTCACACCATCTCAGGGATTACCTTAACAGTCAGTTGCTTGAAGCTGAGAGATGAAATTACACTGTTAAATTCGATGACTTAACTAAATTATTGATCCACTGTCTGTCTCTTTCCTAGTCTGTTACAGCATCAGAGTATGGGCAGTGTGTTGGCTGCCGCCTCCCCCAGTCCAGCTCCAGCTGCAGCTGGAGGTGGTCAAGGGGTTCCAGGGTTGGTGTCGGTCCCTCCAGGGTTCAGTATGCCTTCAGTGTCTTCCGTCCCTCCAGCATCTGGATCCGGCCAGCAATCAGATGCAGATTCCCCACTCCCAAACCCAGGCACATATGAGGAGTGCCACCGCAAATGTAAAGGTTAGAAAATCAGCTGCTGAGCTGTGTGAAATGTGCATTTAGTATTTATAACTGATTGGTTCAACTTTTAAATAATAGTCATGTTATTGTAATAAATGTATCATTATAGTCATATTGGCATGAGCTTATATAATTGTCTGATGTTGAGATACATAGACCTCTTTTCTCCTTTTTCTGTTTTAGAGGTGTTCCCTCTGCAGATGGAAGGGGTACGGTTAGTGGTCAACAAGGGCCTGAGTAACCACTTTCAGGTCAGCCACACCATCACCCTCAGTACCCAGGGTGATTCTGGTTATCGATTTGGTGCCACCTACGTAGGCAGTAAACAGACTGGACCATCAGAGGTAATGATTTTCCCATCACCTAAAAAAAAAGCAAAACCTCTTGATAAATGTTGACATTTGGAAATTCGGGTTGTGAATCTTCCTGGTCATGATAGAAGTCTATATACACACATATATATATATATATATATATATATATATATATATATATATATATATATATATATATATATATATATATATATATATATATATATTCACTGGTGTATTTTTAGATGCTTATTTGCACCATGAATGGGGGAAAAAAGTCATTAATTTCAATCTAATTGCACAGCCAACCGGTCTTAAGATTTAATTGATTTATGAAGGCTGTGTTCATTTATGATATGAAACTGCATTGTTTGAAGCCTTTTAATGCAAGGCTTCAAACAATGCAGGGAAGATAGAATAGCCTTTTCTTATATTGTGTTTGCCTTAAAAAAAGAAAAGAGGAAAGGAGGCTTGTTTTTGCGGTTAGATGATTGAAAACATATTCATATAACAAAGTTTTATATAAATACGTCAAAGTAAGACTTAAATTGGTAAGTAAATTCAGCTAGATTATTTATTTCATGACCTAATTTGTCTTCACCAGGGTTCAAAACTGTAGAACATACTTCACTTGACTTTTTTCCCTTTGCCCACATGTAGTACAGCAGCAACCGTAAATACAGCTCAACAACATTTACACTGATATTTGGAAAGCTATAAAGCCTAAGGCTCTATACTGTTGCAAGGTTTCAAATGTCATCTACATGACTTAAAAGCTGACAATGGTGTCTCTTCTTCTCTTCTTGCCCTAGTCATTCCCAGTCATGGTCGGAGATATGGATAATACTGGGAGTCTGAATGCCCAGATCATTCACCAGCTCACAACTGCTGTGCGAACCAAAATAGCAATCCAGGTATGGAGACTTCTAGATGTGGTCTTCTTAAGTTTTTTTATTTTTTATTTTTTGGTATGTTAGGTTTCACTGACATTGTTATTTTGGTATCTGAACTTTTTTTTTAATCTATTTTTTTGTGTGTTTTAGACTCAGCAGCAAAAGTTTGTGAATTGGCAGTGTGACATGGAATATCGTGGTGAAGACTTCACCTCTGCCGTTACACTCGGAAATCCAGACGTTCTTGTTGGATCTGGTATGATTATTTTCACAAAACTGCAGTTGAAAGGGAAAACAGTAGAATATAACAACTGTTTATGGCTGAGTGATGAATGAATGAAATTGCTTTTTTAAAATTTGCTTTCAATATTTATGTACTAATATATAATATGGGTAATGTTGCCAGATAACACAAAATCCTCAAAGTGATGATTAATGCAGTTAAAGCTGTAACAATTAGTTTATTGGAGGTTGATTTAAAAAAACTAAAAAAAAAACTACTTGGATAAGTAAGGAGGAATTAGAAAAAGTGAAAACAAGTGCTAGAAAGCCTGAGAGGGGAAGATCATACTCTATACTACAAATATGAACAAGAAGGGACTATATTATGTTAAATAATGGAAGCTCTTTCACTACTTTCCTTTAGGCATTTTGGTTGCCCACTACCTCCAGTCTATCACACCAGCGCTGGCTCTGGGTGGTGAGCTAGTGTACCACAGGCGACCTGGAGAGGAGGGAACTGTCACCTCCCTCTTGGGCAGATACACAGGTAAAATCCACCCTAAGCTTATTGAACCATGCGCTGTAAGACTACTTGATGCTCAAATTCATTTTTTATTTTATTTTAAAATTTTCCTTCCAGTATTCAAAATATTGTCTAAGTTTTTGAAAATGTGATCAGCACTTTGATATGTAGTACCTACTTCTATCTCATTTTGTTATGTGTAATAGATGATAACATCTTTTTTTGTTCTCTTTAGGTAACAACTATGTTGCTACTTTGACTTTGGGAGGCGCAGGAGCTCATGCTACATACTATCACAAAGCCAATGACCAGGTAACTAACATTTGGACAAGTGTGGGTGGTCGTATCATCAGTGATGGTTTGTCCAAAACACCTCAAATGTAGCCTTTTGGCTCAAATTCTGTAGTTTGCATATTAAAGGATATGTTTGTTTTTTTAAGTGTTTCATAAAACAACACTCACATGCTCATGTCTACATTGGAGCAGTTTTTGCTTCCTGTAATTGTTCTGCCTGTCCATACTGACCATCAAGAAGGCATTCCCTAGTGTTTCCAGTGGAAGACATAGGGGGACAAAATCCAGAGTCTTCACTGTGTGCAAAAAATTAAGCTGAATGTAATATTGCAACTGAATTAGGCAAATCAAGTTAAATTCCATCTGTTACTCATTCACTGCACAGTTTCAGTCCAGAGAAACAGTTTTGTACTAAAAAAGGGAAAAAAAAAAAAGAAAAAAAAAACATTGGAAGATGCCCTCATAATGTCTAATTCAGACTGCTGAGGTTTCATATTGGCTTACACTGGATATGATACATTGTTTTTACTGGACTAGGCCTGTGCATTCTGCCCCCTTCTCTTTAACTGAAATCTCATTTGGACGAGTACAGGAGAAAAAAAATGCTGACTGAAAATTCTTTCAGTGTGCATAGGAGTTTTGTATTTAGATAGACTTGGGGGGGAAAAGTGACTAACTTAACTAACGTCTTAATACAGTTGCAGATAGGAGTTGAATTTGAAGCCAGCACAAGGATGCAAGACACTACAACATCCTTTGGTTACCAGCTGGACCTTCCCAAGGCTAACCTGCTGTTTAAAGGTAAATACAGTATGAATACACCCATAACCACAAAAATGACTATATGAACATCAGAAAATAAAGGTTTTCCTCTTAAAAAGAATTTTTACACTTTTATACCTTTCCTCTCTGCAGGAACAGTTGATAGTAATTGGGTGGTAGGGGCAACCCTCGAAAAGAAACTGGTGCCGCTTCCTCTCACACTGGCCCTTGGGGCTTTCCTCAACCATCGCAAGAACAAGTTCCAGTGTGGTTTTGGTGTCACCATTGGCTAGGTGTCTGGTGCAGGGTCTGCCTGGAGCCAGCTCACAGGCCACAGCTTGGACCAGCACAGAGACACACGAACCTGGACTAAGTTATAGAAATTGGATTCAGAGACTCTCTTACAACTGTGATTTCTGGGGCAGACAGAGAGACAAAGACAACTACCAAGGAGCCAGGACTGGCCAAGCCATGCCTACATACTGTAGCACAAATGTCTTTCCTTTATGGTGTATTGGATATACCCAGAGGCTAGAGAGATGTACATCAGAGGGCATCAGGTGATGCATGAGAATATGTGATGTGAAAATCAAAGTAAGTGGTTAGACATAATATATGGTTATCATGTATGATGGATTGAAATAAATGTGATTACTTTTTGTAAAACTAGACGTTGTGATTACTTTTAGAGGAACTAGGTGAAAACTGCAGACAACTTAATTATCTGTGAAATATAATTTAGTCCAGTGTAACCTAGGCAACATTGATAAATGTGGTGACACCATCAGATTCTGATTTAACACAACCCAACACACAAAACCATATAATACATACTGCAGTCCAGCAAATACAAATCACCAGTTTAAAGCTACTATAATCAATACTAAAATTAGCAATATAACTATTAAGAGGAAATGACTCAGTATAATGTGAATGTGGTCACGAAGTGGTGAACTCAAAGAATCCAACAATCCAGCTCTGACAAACCCACCCAGCACCAAACATCAGACAGCTAGCAACTAGCAGGAGAACATAAAGCATTTAACAGCTAGAGAGATTTCTCTCGAGTTAGCAGAGTTAGTGAATTATGGACCTATATTCATCAGACAGATGCAAACATGACTCTAAATTAATATTAATCTGTATCACCTGAATGTCTAAATAAACAACTTGTTGGTTCCTAACAAGTTCACCATTAACAACCTAAAAAGTAAGGAAAAAGTCAGTTGTGTTCACAGCTTGTTTCTGCTGCCCCCAAGTGGCAAAAAACCCTTAATGCTGGTTTAATCAACCTTGACAGTGTTAAAACTGTTCTCCTGGACTGAGTCAGTGAGCAAGAAGGATCCTGTGCTGTCTTTAATTTTAGCAGGTTTTGTATTCTGTGGAATTAAACCAATTTCCTTGAAGTCATGTCTAAAAAAAAAAAAAAAAAAAATTCAGTCTACATAATTTGATTAATTGCAAATTTGTATAACAGAAGTACAATGTGTGTCCTCCATCTTGTAATCCCAGTCTTAAGCAAGGACTCTGTGTCAAAATCTCATTTTTAGACCTAACCATTTCAGTTAGGTCTTAAGCCACAGTTATTTTTATTATCAGTACATCAACAATTACTATCTTTAATAACCTAATGACTGGTCAGTGTATAAAGCATTTTGTCTGAAACAGTCAAAACCCCAAAATGTTGAGTTTACTATAAACTGGGGAACAAAATATTCACATTTGAGAAGCTGGCATCAGTGAATTGTAGCATTTTTTTCTTGAGGACAGAAAAAAAAAGACAAACAGTCTTAACAATTAATCATTTAAGTTTCTGCCAATCCACTAACCGGTTCTAACTGAGTGCCTGAGGAAGTACTGAAACTGAAGTGTGGGACCCAGAGGCCCCCTCCCCAGTTAATCCAGCCATGCCTACAGGACTGTTTCATGTAAATTAGTATCATTGACTTCTTTTCAGTTCTGTGTGTTATAATTAAGAATACAAATTGTGCTCATCCATCCGTATACCTGTGCTCAAAGGAGTCAGATGAGAGAGAACTGTATTTCCAGTGGGTGCATTAGAAATGGCACCAACTACGTCACATGGGGAATTAGACTCCAGGAAATCTAAAATGTTCTAATATGTTCCAGTGATCTTAAATCCACAGTTAAACAAGGCATAGAGACTCGTTCACTGAAAGGGCAGAAGCATGATTCAAAATGAACATTTTTTTATTGAATTAATCCAACTGGAAGATATCACTGAAGAACAGTGATGAGTAGGTGGCTGGAAATGAACAGATGCCAAATAAAGGTAGATAAAGATTAATGTTTAACAAAAACAAACCAAAACTAAATCTAAGTCAGCTGAAGGCTGATGAATGGGGCAGCAGGCTACGCTAAATTGTGTCTAGATGTGCTACCATATACATTCACAGCAACCCAAACACACTGAGAACATGAGAACCACTCATGCACCCAATTGTCTTCAACCACAATGTTTATGTGTATAAATCTCCGTTGTTACTTTTGGAGTACAGTAACCAATCCCGCTCCACTTCCTCTCCATTGGACAGTACACGAAAACAGTACGCTTTGGAAAAACACCTTTTACTCTTATCTGATCTTGGATATGGCCCATCAGGACATTTCTGTGGGCCATTCTCAACCATGTACTGCCTCAATGGGTCCCCGATTTTGTGTGGTGAAGGCCATTCAGATGGATCTTCTGAGTAAGGCCTTGCCCCAGCCCTCTCCTCTGCACCTCTCTGTTCCAGTTCCTCTTCATCATCATCTGCACCCCTCTGTTCCTCTCCCTCATCTGCACCTCTCTGTTCCTCTCCCTCATCTGCACCTCTCTGTTCCTCTTCATCATCATCTGTACCTTTCTGTTCCTCTCCCTCATCTGCACCTCTCTGTTCCTCTCCCTCACCTTCACCTCTCTGTTCCTCTTCATCATCATCTGTACCTTTCTGTTCCTCTCCCTCATCTTCTGTGGTGATTGACTTGCCATGTCTGTCTGCACTAATTTTCCCAAAAGGACACAGTGAATTGGTTAGTCAGCAGAAATTCAAACCATACTAGGCATCTAGGTTTAATTATTCCTACCTGATGTCATCATTGGTCTCCTCTATAGCAGATGCCGTCACCGACCTCATGTCTGTCTCCTTCACCCCTTGCCTGTGTTTTTCTCCGCTATATTCATATGGTCAAACAAGCATTGTTTAATAGCTTTGAATAAATTACACATCTTGCTAATGCAATTTTTCAATATAAATAATATTTAGACATTAATCACTTGATATCAAGTGGCTGTTCCTACACTTCCACATAATATTAGACCAGCTCTCCCTTCTTCTCTTCTTTCTCTCCATCCTCACACCTGAATCACATGAACTTTGTGTTAAGGAGGTTTAAAAATACAGCAGTCAAACCACATGTAAAAAACATGAAATTTTAATTTTAAATTATATCCGTATTGGATCAGTTTGGAAATCCTTTGGAGAAATCAGTTACTGATTGGACGCTGCATCTGATACAGTACATCACAACAGCACTGCTTACAAGCCTCCTCTTGATACACTGATATAACTCACCCACTGTCTTTCAACCACTTTGAAAAGCTTTTTTTTCATCCCCTCAAAATCTCTCCTTCTCCCTCTTCCTCTTTCTGTTTTGTGCCCCTGAGAGCTGTCTCTTCTGCCTCTCCATCTTAGCTCCCCGTCTCTCTGTTACTGATCATATCATTTACACATGCACAAACAGCTGTTCAATACAGAAAATGCCGACTCAAAATATTTTTCCCCCCCATGGCTTTGGCGCCCCCTCCAGTGCATACCCACTTCTTGCGCCACTGCCGTCTCTCATCTGTGACCTTCCTGCTGCCGCCGAGGAACTCATCTCAGTCATCGCCGGGACAGCGAGACGGACACGACCCGCCGAGCTCCCAGCCAAGCACCGAGCTGTGGAGGAACAGAGCGGACTTTCTTTTCTAACTCCGAAGGACCGGAGCAACTCACAGTAAGAGGGCGCGGTAAATTTGGTTTTGTATTCGATATTCGCCTTTTTTTTTTTTTTTTTTTTTTTTTTTTTTTTTTTTTTCTGTTTCTAACTTTAATAGCGTCATGAAAACTGCACCAATTGTATCCAGGTTGGTATTACTTTGTAGAGATCAGTGAGCCAGACATTTCACAGGTCTCATCAACTCACCAACCTCAGTGGCTGCGGCGAAAACTGGAAGGACCAGAGTACCTGTGGCAGCAGGGCGCTTAGGGACCGTCATCAAATTGCAATCTGATTTTTTCCATTTGGACAAATTTAAAAAAAAACAAACAACAACAACAAAGAAATACTGTCATTACCACAGGGTCAAGAGTCTCATAGCATGTTATTATTCACAGTGAGGCATACCAAAACAGTATTTGGACAGTAAGTTCCTTGGATGAAGCTGATTCAAAACACAGATCTACTTGTCATCTGTTTGTTAGGTCAATATTGATCTTTTACAAGCACTTTCTCACAGATAATCATGTGGAAATATTCCAGAAACAATTATTCTTCATGAGCATCATTTATGAATATTTCTCGGTTTTATTTTGAAATAGCTCTCTGGAATTTCAACTTACAACCACCATTCCACTTCTCATCTCTTTGTAAGGTTGGTATTTATCTTTCACAACCATTGTTTCCCAGAAAGTCATGTAAAAAAATATTCCAGAAAAAATTAGTATCCATTGAGCACACTTTATGAATATTTCTCGGTTTTATTTTGAAATAGCTCTCTGGAATTTCAACTTACAACCACCATTCCACTTCTCATCTCTTTGTAAGGTTGGCATTCATTCTTTCACAACCATTTACTCTCAGAAAATCATGTAAAAAATATTATTATATTTTTTCTGGATTTTTTTTTTTTTTACATGATTTTCTGGGTAATAATGGTATATAATACCATACCAAATAATGGTTTTTTATAATAATAATAATAATAATAATAATAAACCAAGCGAGAAGTAGGGTCATTTTCTCAAAGACTCCCTTACAATCGGACTACTTTTTGCAACCAGTGGGGTCGCCCCCTGATGGTCATTCGATAGAATGCAGGTTTAAGGCACTTCCGCATTGGCTTCATATTCCGGAGCCGGCGTCGACGTCCATTTTTATATACAGTCTATGATTCACTCTGCGGCCAGCCGCCATCTTGGCTCCTAGCAAGTACCTCACGCTGCCGCCATCTTGGCTCCTAGTGACACATCACTCACGTGACCTCGTCACCATCCTCTCTCTCTCTCTCTCCCTCACACACACACACACACACACAAATACTTGTACTTCTATCTTTGTGAGGACACTCATTGACATAATGCATTCCCTAGCCCCTTACCCTAACCATCACAACTGAGTGCCAAACCCTAACCTTCTCCCTAACCCTAACCTAAACCTAATTCTAACCATAACTCTAAAACCAAGTCTTAACCCTCAAAATGTGATTTTAAGGTGTCTCAAAAAGTGAGGACCGGCCAAAATGTCCTCACTCTATTAGTAAAATACTTTTTTTGGTCCTTACTATGTAGCAAGTACAAGTACACACACACGGTTGTTACATATGTGTTTTGCCTGTAATTATCTAGTTAGTAACGTTAGTAATGTTTGTTTTAGTTATAGTTGAATTATAATCGGTTTAAAATTAAGTAATGTTATTTTGAATAATTATTACTCTTATTAATAAATCCTGTTATAATTTAACTCGTCGTTGTCTGTGATTATTGTGACTATATTTGTGATAACAGCTGGATTCAGGACAGTCAGTGCTTGAATTTACCCTTCAACTAACCTTCTGAGACTGTATTTTGAGTCATCAATTTGGTCATTGGTCCCTGGTGACAGCGTGGTGCCCCGAGGTTACTACTTGTAGTAAACATCTATATATACACCGTATTTTCCGGACTATAAGGTGCACTTAAAACGACAGTGCGCCTTATAATCCGGAGCGCCTTATATATGGATTAATTCTGGTTGTGCTTACTGACCTCGAAGCGATTTTGTGTGGTACACGGCGCTCTGTCAAAATGTTTTAGTACGACTTTGGTAAACTACAAAGCCGCACCGCTTGCAGCATTACGGCTATCGAAGTCAGGAGCGTCGCGGAGTAATACATACTGTGCTTCACCATAATATTACAGTGTGTGTGTACAAGGACCTATAAGGAGTTATTGTGAATACGCTAACGTTTGATTTAGCGGTATCAGACTGTATTTTTTTTACGTGTTACAACTGAACGAGGTTGGGAGTTATTGTGAATACGCTCATTAACGTTTGAACAATGTTGAGAGTTATTGTGAACGCGTTTAATAAAGTTTGACTGACTTATCTGACTGTTTTGTTTCGCTTAATGCGCCTTATAGTCCGGTGCGCTTTATATATGAAAAAAAGTTCGAAAATAGACCATTCATTGACAGTGCGCCTTATAATCCAGTGAGCCCTATAGTGCGGAAAATACGGTATATTGGCGATTATCACTGATAATCATTAATATTATACGCCAAAGTTTTTTTCATGAGGGCCACATATGGAAAAATACAGAAAGGACTGGGCCACTTACTACACCTGAGGTATACTGCCTCACTTCTAATGAACAAATATTAACAAAATCAATCAATTGCAGGTAAATTACGTATGATAATTGTTGTTGAAAATGTTTGAAGAAAAAAAGCCTCCATCACAGCTCTTCATCAGTAAATTTTCACAGTTCACATATTTACAAAAAGGTTGGCAGGTGATTCTCTCAGTAACAGCCTCAGATTGGTTCTTAGGATGGGGATGTGGATATTTCAAGCATGTTACACAAATAAATAATTGGGCTTGTTACACATCAACTAATGCTTGTTAAAAAACATTATTCCTACAACTTTTGTGAGACACTGCTGAAGTTGCCATCTGAAAAAGGTTTCCCGTGTAAGGCAGTAAGATGAGTTACTTCATAACTAGCTACTGTGGCATTTTGTTGAACTTTGTTAGCACGGAAAGAACACTGTTCCTGGGTTAGCAGGCTAGCTGTCATTAGCTTCAGCTTCTCCTCCGCTCGACGCCAGTGTAGGACTGAAGGTCTGAGGTTTTGTTTCCTAATGTCTTCGTACATTGTACTCTTTCCTCACAGCAACCATTTCACTGCAGATCAAACACACACACACACACACACACACTTTCTCTTGTTTTCTATGAAAAAAATATTCATTTTTCCACCGAGTCTGAAATTTTCTGCACTCACTTGTGATCATTTCTGGTGACCCTGAGCGATTTTTTTTCACTTAATACTAACTTGTTCAAGGCAGTAGCTCCACCTTGTGTCAAAACTAAGAATTACAATACAGTTAAGCGCAAAAAAGATGTGCGGGACATTGACCATTATGTTTTTAGACTTTGATACGGGCCAAGTGAAAATGGTCGGCGGGCCACAGTTGGCCCGCGGGCCATAGTTTGGACACCCCTGTTATACGCCAATAACCAAATTGCCCCTACCTGTGCCCCAACAATGGGTACCAACAAACTAACACACTATGATCAGACCTATTTTCAAGCTATACACGACAATTTAACAGTTATCCAGGCCCTGCTTAGCCCTGTGGCATGAGAAGGGTTACACCCAGGAGCAACTGGAATACCCTGGAAAAACAAGCTAAAACAGTGCCCACATTCCCATTATAATGCAGTTTGTTTCCTAAGTAAACAAATTGCCAGGCTACATACCTGTGGAGTATGAATGAGGAGAACCTACAACCTTGGTACATGGCTGGAGCAAGAGGAAGCCTCAAAGCTAACAGGTGTTTTAAATATTCCTGTTCATGACTGATTGGAAAGGATGAGCTAGTGAACTGATGAGGGCTACGTTCAAGAACAGTGAGGGGGAAGTGTTTCCCAGCGTTCACTAACTACCTAACTTCCCCCAACGACCAGGCTGAAAGTTTTTGTAACATTATTTGAAAAATATGGAATATATATGAACATATAAGTGCAACAAAAAAGTACTTTGGCAAAACCAGGCAGAAAATTTAATTCACAAACGTATATATTTTTAAAAAATCCAGCAGGGCAGTTAAAGCGATGAAAAGAGAAATATTATTGGAGAATTCAGTGCAACTGATGTGAGGTGAGGTCCTTCTGGTTGTGAGTATTATAGATTATAACACTTCTAACCCAAAAGTCGTCTCTGGTGGAGACTTGATTGGCATGATTTGAGTTTTTCTGTGCACTGAAGGACAGACCCATTACTTTACTAGTCTACCACTGGAGCAGCAAGTTTTAAGATTGTTTTGTGTTTAATAACACAGTTAATGTGTTTAATATATATATCAATAATAAGAGGTTCTGAAATGTTTATATATGTATTAAATATACTCATCATCATTTCAGTATTTGTTTAGCTATTTTATTTTTTCCAGTCCCACTGTAGACACAAAAAACATGTGCTTGTATGTATTATTTATTATCTTCCAAGGAATACAGATTGCATGAAATCCCACAAATATAAAGTAAATATATTTTCAAGAATAATCCATAAACGATAAACCAGCAAAAGTACGATCCCACCACCAAAAGCAAGTTATTGTATTACAGGCATTTCTGCGGGTAACTGCAACTGTTTAGTCCCCACTGCAGTCATCTCTTTTAATTAGCTGCTGATATAACCAGGAAAACAATAACAAAGACATTTCGAGGGAGAATGAGTCACTGGCTGAATCATTCAGATGAATGACCAAATTGCCCAGCCAGTGGCTGATCTGCTGCTCCTGTCCATGTGTCGAGGTGAGATGTGGATGGGAGGAGACACATATCATGGTATCACAAGCATCAGGGCCAGCAGGAGGATGAGGACAGGGGAAGCCATCATAGCAGGAGAGAAGCCAAAAATGCTACAACAGAAAGAAAGGAATGGATCAAATAAAATAATACACAATAGATTTCTGACCAGTACCAAGTTATAAAGCCTGTTGTGGTTTAATAGGGAAAATTAGTTTGTGTAGCTGGCGAGTTCCTAGTGGCTGCTGCAAATACGACATTACTGTTACTAATTACAGAGCCATTTATGTAACTAGTTGATCAGCTCTAGCAGTATCAAATTAGGCTTCACAAGCTCATTATCTTTATAGCTAGCAGTATAGCTGGCAAACGTAAAATGTGAGTAAATCTGAATACCTGTTGTCGTCTGTTGTTTGTGGAGGTGGATGGGTGGTGGTTAAGATCCTATAAAAAAGGATGGCATCATTTGAAAATCATATTAACAACTAATTTCACTGCTGGATTCTACATCTTTCTTTAAACTGTGTTTTGAAATGAGAAGTTGTATCAGAGCTGTCCCACCGTGATGAGCATGGGCCTAGCTGATTGACCTCAGCAGCATCAAATTAGGCTTCACAAGCTCATTATCTTTATAGCTAGCAGTATAGCTGGCCAGCGTAAAATGTGAGTAAATCTGAATACCTGTTGTCGTCTGTTGTTTGTGGAGGTGGATGGGTGGTGGTTAAGATCCTATAAAAAAGGATGGCATCATTTGAAAATCATATTAACAACTAATTTCACTGCCGGATTCTACATCTTTCTTTAAACTGTGTTTTGAAATGAGAAGTTGTATCAGAGCTGTCCCACTGTGATGAGCATGGGCCTAGCTGATTGACTTCAGCAGCATCAAATTAGGCTTCACAAGCTCATTATCTTTATAGCTAGCAGTATAGCTGGCAAACGTAAAATGTGAGTAAATCTGAATACCTGTTGTCGTCTGTTGTTTGTGGAGGTGGATGGGTGGTGGTTAAGATCCTATAAAAAAGGATCTCATCATTTGAAAATCATATTAACAACCAATCTCACTGCCGGATTCTACATCTTTCTTTAAACTGTGTTTTGAAATGAGAAGTTGTTTCAGAGCTGTCCCACCGTGATGAGCATGGGCCTAGCTGATTGACCTCAGCAGCATCAAATTAGGCTTCACAAGCTCATTATCTTTATAGCTAGCAGTATAGCTGGCAAGCATAAAATGTGAGTAAATCTGAGTACCTCTTGTCGTCTGTTGTTTGTGGAGGTGGATGGGTGGTGGTTAAGATCCTATAAAAAAGGATCTCATCATTTAAAAATCATATTAACAACTAATTTCACTGCTGGATTCTACATCTTTCTTTAAACTGTGTTTTGAAATGAGAAGTTGTATCAGAGCTGTCCCACCGTGATGAGCATGGGCCTAGCTGATTGACTTCAGCAGCATCAAATTAGGCTTCACAAGCTCATTATCTTTATAGCTAGCAGTATAGCTGGCCAGCGTAAAATGTGAGTAAATCTGAATACCTGTTGTCATCTGTTGTTTGTGGAGGTGGATGGGTGGTTGTTAAAATCCTGTTAAAAAAAAAAAAAAAAAAGTATGACATCATTGGAAAGGCGTATTAACATCTAATTTCACTGCTGGACTCTACATCTTTCTTTAAACTGTGTTTTTAAATGAGAAGTTGTTTCAGAGCTGTCCCACCATGATGAGCATGGGCCATTATCCAGATCCTTAGGAGGATGTGCAATCATCACTGGTGCCACTTCAGGACATGGTAGAGCACTTCCTTCAACTAGGGGAGTGAGATCTAGCAAATGAAGAAAGTAATGTTATACAACATAACTTCCACTCAGGTGTGCAGTGATTTAAATGTTTCAAACATATTTGTTGTACGATTGCAAGCAGGGCAGTTTTACGGTCACAGTCAGCGGTGAAAACATTTTTATCAGCTTGCCTTGGAAGCTGAAGACAAAAATGGCACTCCCTCCCTTGAGGAAGTCTCTGGATTTCATTTCTGTCAAAGTCGTAAAATGGAGTTTGCCAAGCAAAGGTCCAGCACAGCCTGTCTCATTTTTCTCATCTAAGAATGTCGTTCCAATCTTACAAGGATTGTCCCAAATGTAGTTACCTGTTTACAGAGAACATACTGTGGTTTATAATGTGTTAAAATGATGATTGAAGAGTTAATGATTTTTTAAAAGGGATTTCTTCACATTCTTTCAAACTTACCATCAGAGCCGACCAGATTTGGGTCACTAGTGAAACTCCTTTGCTTTGACATGTGCAGCTGAATGTTGGGTGTCTGATCCAGCAATTGGAAAGTCACCTGCCTTTGTGGGCAAGGCCACTCCAGCTGGTCATCATATTTACCAGACAAGAGTTGCACAAAAACTGCAACAACTGTCTGATACAGCCGTACCCCTACCCTGTAAGAATAGCCCCCTCTGGAGTACTGGCGTGGGCTGTATATAGTCTGTCCATATTTACCCGTGTTCAAAACCCTCTCAAAATCATCAATCTGCATGGTTACATGTGGACACTCGATCTCAGACAAATTGATGTCATCGATTGAGAAGCCGCCTGAAGAGCTTCCTTCTCCTTTACTAGCCTCAAACTCCACCTGGAAGTGCTTGGTGGCATTCAGGGAAACATGCTGGAGCTGCCAGTGAGATGTTGGTGGACCTGGAGGAGGAAAGTGTCAGATATTCATGGTTCATCAGAGCCTTAAATACTGTTTATAGTAGATGATGATCATAGTCTGACATTACCAGTGATTTGTCCCACGAGACGACGGGTTCCTTTAAAGTCCCGATCATCTTGAAACTCTCTGATCCAGATGTTAAGTTTGTCAGACTCATTCCCACTGTGGTAATAGTAGAACTGGAGACACTGGACATGACAGTGCCTATTGGAATTCGTCCTGTGGGTCTCCAGCCAGGCTGAGTCACCTTCCTTACCTGATGCTGTGCTAGCATGCATGAAGTAACCTCCATCTTGGCCTAGAATGTTGTTGTCCAAATGATAAATAAACAAGATTTACATTACAAGACTTTCCTCAAAGCCTTTTGTGACACTTCAAAGAAAAAGTTAAACTTTCCGTATTTTCCGGACTATAAGGTGCACTTAAAAGCCTTTAATTTTCTCAAAAAACGACAGTGCGCCTTATAATCCGGAGCGCCTTATATATGGGTTAATTCTGGTTGTGCTGACTGACCTCGAAGCGATTTTGTGTGGTACACGGCGCTCACAGCGCTCTGTCAAAATGTTTTAGTACGACTTTGGTAAACTACAAAGCCGCACCGCTTGCAGCATTACGGCTATCGTAGTTTTTTCGTAGAATTTGAGGGATTTGTGGACGAGGAATGAGCTGAAAAAGTGAGCGTATTGTGTTGTATTTTACGTGTTATAACTGAACAATTTTGAGAGTTATTGTGAATACGCTAACATTTGATTTAGCGGTATCAGACCACGTGTAACAACTGAACAAGGTTGGGAGTTATTGTGAACGCGTTTAATAAAGTTTGACTGACTTATCTGACTGTTTTGTTTCGCTTAATGCGCCTTATAGTCCGGTGCGCTTTATATATGAAAAAAGTTCGAAAATAGACCATTCATTGACAGTGCGCCTTATATATAGTTCTTTTTTTGGAAATTTTTGTTTGGATATTTTGAAATCTTACCATGACCACCTATTCCACTGGGTAGACTGGTGTGATCAGAGCTAGGACCCCCATACGCACGTGTTACCATTTCCCAGCCACTGCCATTCTGTGAACAGCAGGTCATGTGACACATGTTCCCCTTGGAGAAGCCGCAGAACATCTTAAATGCAATGGCTGAGTCTGTAGATGTGAATGAAGAGCACAGGATTTAGGATTTCTTTAAAGTCTATTGAAGATAAATACGGTGTGTTATAGATGCCATTAAAGCATGGGTTTTGTAGATGGTGGTTTATGATATGTTGATATGCTTATGCCAACACCATTTGCTGCTGCAACTCGGTCCATCACTGCAGCTTAATTCTTATATACCAAATTTTAGGTGTTATTGTTTGAACTACAAGTCAGTGTTAATGAACAGTATATGTTTGTAAAGGAAGAATTAGCTCTTCTGCAGAAGCCTCATTGCTGCTGGGATTTGATTAGAGCTGCCTGAAAAAGGGCAGAGCTTTTCCCAACAAATTGAACTGTATACCCATTTTTATCTGAATTGTCCGTTGACAATTTAAATGTCTTGGTTATTTATTGGCTCTGACCAGTTGCCACGAAACCAGTGGATCATCCAGGAAGTTACTGGTCATGACACAGATCATTTGTAAAATGGTGTATTGTTTCTACACTGGTTTTTATATGGATTAAACAAATGACATTTGAATTGTTAATTTGTGAGCTTCAGAAGTGCTGATAGGTGGATTTTATTACCATTTGATAGAGACAGGCTAGCTGTTCCCCCTGTTTACAGTCTTTTGTAGTATGGACCTTCTCATCCAACCTTCCACCAGAAAGTGAAAAAGCACATTTCACATTTAGTTTCAGTAGCCTAAATGAGGTGACAGGCTGGATAATGGTCATATAAATGACCATTAACAAATGCAAATGATCATGTGTAAGAATTTTGTTCAGAAAAAGGATAACAAAGTTAGAAAACTTATATCTCCAACATGTAAGTGAAAATCCATCCATCCGTCCACTTTCATCCACTTATCTGGGGTTGGGTTGCGGTGGCAGGAGGCTAAGCAGAGAATTCCAGGCATCCCTCTCCCCAGCAACACTTTCAAGCTCCTCTTGGGGGATCCCAAAGTATTCCCAGGCCAGATGGGATATATAATCCCTCCAGTGAGTTCTGGGTCTACCCTAAGGCCTCCTCCCAGTTGGACATGCCTGGAGAACCTCCAAAGCGAGGTGCCCACCAGATGACCGAACCACCTCAGCTGGCTCATTTCAATGTGATGGAGCAGTGGCTCTACTCCAAGAGTCCTCTGGGTTTTTGAGCTTCTCATCCTACCTCTCAGGCTGAGCCCAAAGTGGACACACTCCTTGCCTCAGCTGCGCCTTGAGATCCTGCCCATGAATATCACAAACGGGATCGGAGACAAGGGGCAACCTTCGCGGAGCCCAACACTCACTGAAAATGTTCTTGACTTTGTGGTGAGGATGCGGACACAGCCCCAGTTTAGTGGTACAGGAACCGAGTGGCTCGTAACAATGAGCCCGGTACCCCATACTCCCGCAGTACCCCCCACAGGGCCCCTCATGGGACACGGTCTTAAGCCTTCTCCAAGTCCACAAAGCACATGTGGACTGGCAGGTCAAACTCCCATGACCCCCTCAGAACTCCCACAAGGGTAAAGAGCTGGTCCACTATTCCACAACCAGGACAGAACACGCATTATTCCTCCTTGATCTGAGGTCTGAGACTCCTTTCCAGCACCCTGGCGTAGACTTTCCCAGGGAGGCTGAGCAGTGTAATACCCCAATAGTTGTAGCACAACGCCCTGTCCCCCTTTTTAAAAATGGGAACCACCACCCCAGTCTGCCCCTCCACAGGTACCGTAGCTGACCTCCATGCGACATTGAAAAGCCATGTAAGCCATGACAAGCCATCAATGTCCAAAGCCTTCAGTATCTCAGGGCGCATCTCAGGGTGCATCTCAGGGCGCATCTCATCCACACCCGGGACCTTGCCACCGAGGAGCTTCGTTAATACCTCAGCGACCTCTGCCAGGGTTATAGGTGAGACTTCCCACAAGTCTTCTGACTCTGCCTCCTCCATGGAGGACGTGTCAGTCGGTTTCAGGAGATTTCCTTCCACCGCCTGATGACATCGCCAGCCTGGGTCAGCAGTTCTCCTCCCCGGCTGAACACAGCCTGGACCTGCTTTCCCCTTCCTGAGCTGCAGGGCAGTTTACCAGAATCCCCTTGAGGCTAAATGAAAGTCCTCCTCCATAGCCTACCCGAACTTCTCCCACGTCTGAGTTTTTTGCTTCTGCTGAAGCCGCAGCCCTTCTGGCCATCCGGTACCTATCTGCTGCTTCCAGAGACCCCTGTGCCAACCAGGTCCTAAAGGCCTCCTTCTTCAGCTTAGCAGCTTCCCTTACCACCAGCGGGTTCTTTGGTTGCCGCCTCAACAGGCATGTCGATGACCTTGAGGCCACAGCTCCCAACCGCTGCCTCTGTAGTGGAGGCTTTGAACATGGCCCATTCAGACTCTATGTCCCCAACCTCCCCGGGATGTATGAGAAAATTTTTCCGGAGGTACGAGTTGAAGACCCCATGGACAGGGGCCTCTGCCAGACATTACCAGTTCACCTACACTACACTTTTGAGTTTACCAGGTCTGTCCGTCAGCCTTCCCCAGCATCTGATCCAACTCACTACCAGGTACTGATCAGTTGACAGCTCTGCCTCTCTCTTCAACCGAGTGTCCAATACATATGGCTGTAGATCTGATGAAATGACCACAAAGTCAATCATTCATCTTTGGCCTAAGGTGCTCTTGTACCACAACAGGTGCTCTGTACTTGCACACATGGGTGTTGAAATCCCTCAGCAGAACTATAGAGTCCCCAGGCGGAACCTCTTCCAGCACACCACCCAGAGACTCCAAGAAAGCCTTATATTCTGAGCTGCTGTTTGGTGCATGGGCCCACACAGCAGTAAGAGCCTTCCCCTCTGCAACTCTCAGTCGCAGGGAGGCGACCCTCTCGTTTGCTGGGGAGAACTCCAACACCGTGGTGCTCCACCAGGGGCTTGTGAGAATCCCCACACCTGCCCGGCATCTGTCACCCTGGGTAACTCCAGAAAGGGAGAGAGTCCAGCCCCTCTCCGGGAATTTGGTTCTGGATCTCCTGCTATGCGTAGAGGTGAGCCCAAATATATCTAGTCATTACCACTCCACCTACTGCACCAGCTCAGGCTTCTTCCCCACCAGAGAGGTGACATTCCATGTCCACACATCCAGTATACGATACCGGGGGTCAGCATGCCCCAGTCCTCCCCGCCTTCATCTGCCGCCTGGTCTGCACTGCACCTGACCCCGAATTCCATCCTCGTGGGTGGTAGCTCCCTTGGCTGAGCCTGACTGGGCCCCATGAGCCAAGGCTTGCCCAACAGACGCCGGCGAGCTCCCCTCCCAGGTCTGGCTCCAGGAGGGGGCCCCAGTTTCCCTCTTTGAGGTGAGGTGCTGCTGCCTTTGTTTGGCTTCTTCATTCAGGATTCTGTGAATTGCTCTTAGTCTGGCCCCTCACCTGGGACCAATTTGCCTTGGGAGACCCTATCAGGAGCTATTGCTCCCCACACCACAGCCCCAATGGTCACTGGGGCACACAAACCCCTCCACCAGGTTAAGGTGGTGATTCTCGGAGGGGTAAGTAAAAATATTTCTATATTAATGCCAAAAATTACCTTTTTGTGGATATGTGTGTCATTACACTCATTTTAGTAATTGAAACAAAAAATCCCAAAACATATTGTACTTAAAGGTGGGTGTTGTTTTTTTTAAACTCCAGGCACTTACTGCATTTGTAGCGGAGGTTCAGCTCTTGGATATCAGTGGGACTCACTTCCAGTCTTTGACCAATCACATCCTGGAATTTGGGATCTTTGGTAATAATTGTAAAGCCATTGCCATAGCTGAATGCATTTTTGCCGTAGTGCATCACTGACCAGTAGTCGTATGGGACTCCCCCAGTGGTGCTGTCTTTTTTGCTAACTTTTCTGAAATTATTCTCCCTACCTAGAGGACACATAAAATGACACATATGAAAGCAAACCAATTACAGTTCACTATATTGAAAAACCTTAAGAGCAGCTTAGATGGTTAAATAATAATTCACTAATTACTCTTTACACAAAAATAATTTTTACCTAATATAATTTGATCAATTTGTAATGTTTTCAATAATCTTAATTTAACAATTTCAAAGTTCTTGATATATTTATGTATGTATTTTAGATTCATTTATTAATGTGCAACCCCTTCTGGGACCCTCATACACCTTGACAACTGTAACATATTTAAGATAAATAACTAAATATGAAGAACCAGAATATTATAATGCAAGTCTTAATGAAACCTCCTTGGATGTTTTCAAATGCAATGGTCACATGATCATCTCGGTCATATCTGGACTGTTCATGGAAGAAGCCAAGAGCGTGGAGAAACTCATGTTCAACAATGGAAATCACATCACAGTATGTGCCGATGGAGAGATCCTGTCCACCGCTGAATACTCGTCCAACATATGAGAAACACCTAAAATGGAAAAATGACTTGTCAGCAAAAATCACATTGATACCTCTATGTAACTCACCCGTGTGGGTTGGCACTACAGTACCTTCATGCATTTAAATTTGGAAGAGTTATTCTCAGGGATGAAAGAGTGCTGTTAAAGAGCAGAAATTGATCTTAATGGAAGTAAGTGCTTTATTCAGTGGCACAGGCAGTTGAAATTTGAGTGAAAAGAGGGGAGTGAAAACATTTTAATGTCATCTAACCCCCAGCAGTCTCCAACTGTGCTCATGAATTATCTCTTTGGATGTGAGCTTTAGATAAATGACCAAAGCTTAACTATGTTAGAGAAGTTAGAATATACAAACATATATTTCAAGTTAGTGTTCCAACTAACAGTTACATATCAGTTAATGTCATTTATATTTTTATAGAAATATATTTTAAATTGTGAGAAAATGGTGCGATAAAAAAAGTCATTATAAGCCCAAAGGTGACTTATTAAAGGATCCCTGTGGAGATTTTGACCACCATTAAAGGTAAAGTGCAATGTTCTTTACACAAATCCCTGTTTAGTGTTGGAATAAGGCTGTAATACACATTCCAGCAAATGGTTTCACACTATTTGACAGAGCAACAGGTTTTTGACATGTCAAAAAACACAGTCATGTGCCGACAAAATGTCTCAGTGACTAAGAGTGAACGTAAACACAAAATTTGTTTACAAGAAAATTCCTCCTGGCACCCTTAACATCTGTTGCTTTCTACAACAAGATTTGCAGTTTACCATGATATAAAACATAGAAAAGCAGAGAATCCTCACATTGAACAGTTTTGCATGATAAATTATGTTATTAAATGATTATCAAAAGTGTAAGGTGGAAAAAGAAAAGAAATATTCAATACATACCCGCCTAACTTTTGGACAGAAATGTAATATTTATCAGACTCCCTTGGTTTGAAATCAATGCATGACTTCAACCTGAACTGGTCAAAGGCTCTCAGGATGACTCCTTTAGCGTTCATCTCTTCCATTGACCATGGGAATTGTGTTATAGGGAAGAACAAAGAAATGACAGTTTAATGTGACTGATAGATGAGGTAATCTTGCTTATCTACATGACTCTGAGACACTGCTGATACAAATGCCTTCTAGATACTCAGGTGGAGGAGTGGAGCCACTGTTTTGCACAAGTGGATTATGTGAAACTATGTGGAGTTAAGATCTGAAACATCTGAAACATGCTTTGGCCAAGTAGCTTTGTTTACTTCAGAGTGCGGCTCGTTTTCTTTCCACTGAGAGGCGCTTCTATGTGGCAACAACCTGCAGCTGATTGATGCTTAATATATTCTGGGTTATTATGCAAGAAAAATGTATGTTTACCAAGGTCTTTTTCCAAAACATACGGGATGGGGGATGTCCACAGCCTATCATCATCACTGATGGCACTCCTCTGTGTGTTTGGTGGCTAAGATTTTATTTAAAAAAAACAAAAACATGATTACATTAAAATTTCACACATACAAATCCATCTTTTTTTTTTCTTTGAATAATTTACCTACAAAAATGCTAAACTCACCTCCAGAATATCATCATATGAATCTGAGATAAAGCATAGAAAATGAGTGTGAGTGTTTTTTATTTTTTTTATTTATTTTTTTTTAGAGCAAAGAAATCAATGATACTGAGTTCCTATGAAACCATAACCACCACCACAACAAGAGGTGCTTTGTCAAATATGTAGTTAACAAATCTCACGCCAGGGTCCATTTAATGATGTTTAACTTTACCCTTGTTTACATCTGTAATGTCCTTGTCTTCACCAATTTCTACAAAAAAACATGAGATGCTGCCTTGTGAAATAACAGGAATTAAAAATGATGAAATACTTTTCTGAAATATAGTAACGAATAACAAATAATATAACTTACCCACTATCTGTGGCTCATCTGCTCCATTCTGTAAAAATTAATATTTGAACAGATCAACATATGTAATGATGTAATTCTAAGACGTATAACATGAGACATAAAGACAACACAAGTATATCCCTTTTTTTATGTTTACTGGGGTATGCTACTGCTATTATAACTACAGTGGTCTACAGGAAAAACTCAAATTTGAACTCCAAATTTCCATCAACATTAAATCACTAATTACACACTTTAAAAAAGGAATTGTAATTTAGTCTGAGTGTGAAATATGTAATAATTCATTCTTACAACAGTACAAACAAATAAATAAACTCTTACTGGGTTTAGGGAGAGTGACAAGGAAACTGCCAAGTTCACCACAAGAAAAATGTAGCCTTTCATCCTTGTAGTGTGTCTTGGAACAAAGTTAAATGACACGACAGAGATTAAATTATGAACCAGATATAGATATATTATCACTGAAAAGTAATAAAGCTGCTATACTTTTAAGACAGTTAACTTGAATATTCAGTTCGTTTCATTTTGTATTTGAAGAAAGAAAATACCACTCATGCTTACCTTGTGTCACGCTGGCTGTCCTCTCCGCAATTGGACTCGAGAAGCTTTGGGTGTTACAGGAGACTTTTAAGTGGGGATGACAACCCACTCACAAAACAAAGCAAAACAAAGCAAAGCAAAACAAAACAAAACAGATTCTTTACTTTTCAGAGCTCCTTATCATGCATTCAGTCTTGTTGTTTGCTGAATAATTGCTGCTTAATTGCTGCAATGCTGTCAAGACAAAACTCTTTCATTCGGATTTGACAGTACCTGCGCATGTCAGCTTTTATCAGATTTTTGTGAAATGTACACAAAGGATGTTGTGTAATTCCGTTAGTGTCAGAGAAATGTTCACACAGATTTCTTTTAGGAATAAGGTGAAATTTAAATTATTATTTTAGAATTTTCAGTAAAAGTATCTTCTCAATTGTGATGTATCTCATCTCGCTACCTCTTTGACTCACTCAATCACATAGCCCACACACACACAGAAGCACATTGACAAGGGACCTATCTGTCTGATTGGCTAAAAACAACGCATACCTCTTTATTTGCATATGAATCGGGGAAGTGAGATCTGATCACAAGTGGTCGCTCGAGACACATGTGGACACGCATTTTAATCCTATAATGCCAAATGCATCAAATTTGATACAAGCATTTCTGAGACCTATTGCATCACCTTATGGTAAAAACTTCACTCAAAACCCTCTTGTATCCAATCTGATACTTGTCTTCCAACCCCTGGTGGATCCCTTTATCACTACAACAATTCAAACACAGTACATGGGACAATCCAAGTTGGCCACCTTCAGATAGTTCCCAACTCACTGGATCAAGGTAAGGAAAATTGCGATTTTTACGATTTTCCAGTGACATTTTCTTTGAAATTTTTAGTAATATTCTAACATGAACACTTAATCTGTTGAAGCAAGTTATAATTACATATTTTTTTGCATTTTAGTATGTAGTAAAATCGTGTATAAAATTTGGAAAAACCTATATGCAAATAATTTTTTATAATTTTTTTTTTTTTTTCAAATTTTGTGAAAGGGCCAAATAAAGGTTCCAGATTCAAGAAATCAGACTTTTCTGTCCATTATTTCTGGGGTCAGGCATTGCAGGGTTAAAGCCAGGTGTGAACAGACAAACGTTCTGTTTAGACTTGGTATTAACATCCTTCCTGAGTGACCTGATCACAAGTGGACAGCTCTGAATGCAGTCTGAGACATTGGATATCAAATGCATCTTGGGTGCGTTCACACCTCACTTCCCAATTCATATGCAAATAAAGAGGTCCTGGCCAGATTAAAGGACCGCCTGCTCTAATGACTTCCTCTGCCACAGTCAAATTAGTCCCTTCACAGTTTCATAATAAACCGACCCGTTTGTCGGATTGGCTAAAAACACCACCACATACCTGTTTATTTGCATATGAAGCCGGGATGTGAGATTTGATCACATGTGGTCACGGGAGACATGTGGAGATGCATTTTAAAGCCAGGTGTGAACAGATGAACTTAAGCTGACCATACTAATACCAGGTCTGAACAGGGCCACTGTGTAATTAAACTTCACGATAAATAGGGATGCCTGAATGAAGCTCTTTTTTTAAATTTGTGGACCCCTATGTCAGCATGCTAACAGGCTAAAAATGACCATGCTAACACAATGATTTGTAGCAGTTAAAGAGTTTAACATGTTCACTATCACAGTTTAGCCTGTTAGCATTATTTGCTAAATAGAAAATATTAACAATAAGGAACAGGACAGCCCCACAACTGTTTTGATGGCATTCCTGGTGACTCTTGTGTTTGTCTTAATTTCCTTCAAAACACTACCCAGAAATGTGAAAATGTGAACAGTTGTGAGTGAATTGTGCACAGTATACAATATCCCTTTGCTTCTATTCCTGCTTTTATGGGCTGTGGATGAAGGGGAAATAGTGTCTCATTTATATACTCAAATTCATTGGTTACTTCAACTAAAATCTCTGCTGCATCTTGACGTTTATTTCAGTTGTCCTCCCCCTCCTCCTCATTGATCTCTTAAAAACAAAACGGATGACATTAAGCTAATGTGGCAGTGCAATGGAGGGTGAAGGGATGACACTAACGCCACCTTGGGGAATTTCACCCCAAGGAAATTACTTAAGGTTTTAGGCCACTTTAGAGTTCACACCATACGAAGGCCGCAGGTCTGAACACACCAGAGACTGGGGACCTGATTCCAAGAATAAAACTAAGCTTTTTATTTAAACAATATAAGTTATAAACATGAATTAATTCATTAAAATAACCAGCCCAGCAACCACAGATGGACAGAGTACTCGACCCCAGTACTTGAGTAAGAGTACAAATACTACCGGTCAAAATTTACTCCGTTACAAGTAAAAGTAGCTCAGTCTAAATGTTACTCAAGTAAGAGTAAAAAAGTACTTGCTTTTAAAGGTACTTAAGTATCCAAAAGTACATGCTTTTAAATTTACTTTAAGTAAAAGTAAGAGTAAGAGTAAGAGTAAACTTCTTATTTTTCACATCAATGAATTACTATAATTTTTTCTAAATGAATTTAAGGACCTTTTAACTCTTGTTTCTGAGAATTAACTCTTTGAAACTACCTGCACTTATGTGCTTGCTTTTAGAACCACAAAGTTATATAAAGCCTGCAGAAACACCTGTAAGAACAAATACAATGAATGGGATCATAAGAGGACAGCAGATGTTGCAGATGCAGTGTTTATTAACAATCATTAAAACTGTAACCAAATGAACCTGCACCGTCCAACTAACTCTCTATCATTTAGCTAAGTCGGGAACTGGAACCCCCTCAAAGACCAATGTTGTCCCCAGACCACTGGTTGAGAACCACTTCTTTACAAAAAACTACATCTCTGCTTTCAATAACTCAATGTTGAAGTCACTTGACTTTCCAGGAAGGACATGTACCAGTACAATATAGGAGCACAACAAACTCTGTCTCCCCATGTCTGTCTTGTCTGTCTCCGTGCCTGTCTCCCAATGTCCGTCACCCCATGTCTGTCTTGTCTCCCCATGTCTGTCTTGTCTGTCTCCGTGCCTGTCTCCCAATGTCCGTCACCCCATGTCTGTCTTGTCTGTCTCCGTGCCTGTCTCCCAATGTCTGTCTCCCCATGTCTGTCTTGTCTCCCCATGTCTGTCTTGTCTGTCTCCGTGCCTGTCTCCCAATGTCTGTCTCCCCATGTCTGTCTTGTCTTGTCTCTTGTCTCTATTATCCGCTTTTACGTAGATCCCAGTGGAGAGCGTGCACTGTGATAGGTTTCATTCTTTGACAAACACAGCTTGTGTCCAATAGTATTTTAGAATAAAAAAAAAAAATTCCAAAAAGAGCAGACCTGAAAGTAACGAGTACTTTTCAGCCTTCCTAGAAATTTACTCGAGTAAAAGTAAAAATATTTGTCTTGGAAATGTATTCAAGTAAGAGTAATAAGTACCAAAGAAATCTAATACTCAAGTAAAGTACAAATCCTCTGGATATGTACTTAAGTACAGTACTCAAGTAAATTTACTCCGTTACTGTCCACCACTGCCAGCGACTAATTTGCTGGTGGTTAACCACACTATTGCACAATACTGTACAGGCCCGTAAAGTTATCACTGGATAAACAAAACGCCAGGGCCAGGTCCAGGGGGTTACCACGGCTAAGAAAATGTAGGGACGGGGAAGGGGTCCTTATGCTACACCATTGTGAATACCACACACCATCCAAATGACACCCAAAGCGCTGGACAGTAGAGGGGTCAGTGACAGGACATCACCACTGGGGAAGCAGCCGTCATCCACAGCTCTTGTCCTACTGAAGACACAGAAACAGTTAGTATATCTGAACAAAGGGTGTAGTGAAAAAACATATGGAAGCTCAGGGCTCACTATTACACTAACACTGTATCCGTAAATTCTGCTGTCTGCTATGATGCATATTATTAAATGTCTGTTATAAGGAAAATATCTGATTTTCATTTCATTAAACTAAAAGACTTGCATATTAACAATAGTTTGATAGACTAGGAATGAATAGATTTGAAGTCATGAGAATATCAAACTGGAATCAATTCAAAGATAAATATGCAACTTTCTGTAATAAGACATAATATATAAATGTTCTTACTGTGGCAAGGTGAAATATCCTCAGCACAACAATAATGCAGTGATACATGATTGTGACTGGATGTCCCCAAAATGGTGGAGAATGGTAAAAGTGGATTATTAGGGTACTCTTAGACAAGTGAAGAAGGCACAAATGTGTGGGGCACACCAAACTGTCTCTCCACAAACACAAAATTCACTAATTAAACATTACAGCTAAATTTTCCCTCTGGCCCTACCAAGAATCTGGCATATTAATGTTTGACTAATATTAGGCCAAATCTTTCTATGCCCCAAGCAAAATGGCAAGCTCTATGTGAAGATGAGGGAAAGAAAGACACCATTGTACAATAAAACTTTTTGATGAAATGAAAAAGTCAGAAAGTTTAAACATTTAACTGTGCAACCATCAAAGAGTTGACATTACTCATTTATGCAACACATTTCAGTGTTTGCAGACCTCTTTGTGATTTTATGGCAGCAGTTAATATCACACCACATAGACCAGGCTCATTAACTATTCTGCTGCAGAATCAATATTGTTGGAAGCATGATTCTTAAGCCGGGTTTCATGTATTCATGTATTCATACCACATTACTATGTAGGTGTGATGGCTTATATAAGCATGTCAATTTCAGCACATTGTGGCAGGTAATAAGTGGCTGGGACATAGAGCACAACAAAAAGCTTTAGCCCCTGTCAAACAAAACAAACCACATACAACCTTCTGAGTTTTACTGTTTGACTCAGTCTGATACCTGAAGAAAATCCTCATGACAAATGTGTGATTTAACCTTTGACACCTGGAAAATCTCTTGAATTTCAAAGGAATCTTGGGTTGAAACTTTCCTACTCAACTCCTCCTGCTACATTTCGAGCAGTGTAGCAGGGAGGACAAAAGGTATTTAATTATAGTAAATACTGAGTTATGGTCACCACTGCTGACAAAAATCACTCCTGAAATCACCACAGTAAACTGGAGAACCCATGTATGAATCTTTAAAATAATTTGTCACAACCATATAATTAAAACTGAAAATGCAATACAATGAAAGAATGTGTTGAGAGTATTTGCAGACTTTGGGGGTGTGAAGGTTCATCCCCTGTGATGTACAGAAGTCCCTCAACTTGTCAGTCCGGCTGTCGTAAAGTTATTTCAAGACTTACATCATACCCTCATGTTCTTCACTGTCCAGCTTGGTGAAGCCTGCTCCTTTCTATTATCCTATATTGTTATTGACAAAATGACTTACTTGCTTCCAAGATTAAGGTTAAATTTGAAACAACCTGGTACTTGCATTGAAACATCATATGATTGGGGATTTTTAAAAAAGCTGTTTCCAGACACATCAATCCCTAAATGTACAAGAATTGTACATATAAGTGTCTTACATGAAAAGAGCCAGACCATTTTTCTATGAAACGACATAGCTGGCAAGTTTGTGGAATGAATATTACAACTCATTAAATGGTAGTGTGAATCATTAACAAATTATTCATGCTCTTGATAAATTTAATTTTCTTCAGAGGAGACAGAAAGTGGATGATAGTCGTTGCACTTTGCACTAGTGCTGTGGAGTAAATTCTTCTGTTAGAATCTGTAATAATTCAAATAAAGGAAATCACAACCAGAGGTGTAGGATCAAACCTTCATCTCACAGAATATTTTCTGGGTTTGTAAAGTTCTCTGCCATCGAAATATATAAATTTCTCTAACTGTACAGCAAAACTGACATTTTCAGGGTGTCAAGGGCAGGTTTCCTGTCATCAGGGCCACTGAGGCTGTCAGCATGGAAAACATGATTACTGTGAGAAGACTGGGAAAATAACAAACAGAATGGTTATAATAGAGAATGATATATGTAAAGTTGTAGTTGTATTTTAAGTGCAAAGTTATAGTACTGCAATGCATTTTATAAAATTCCTATTCTATAGAGGTTCAAAATGAATCAGGTGATCTGATGATTATTTTTTCCAGTCCCACTGTAGACCCAAAAACATGTGCTTGTGTTTATTATTTATTATCTTCCAAGGAATAGAGATTGCACGAAATCCCACAAATATATAGTAAATATATTTTTAAGAATAATCCAAAAATTGTTATCCAGCAATTATAAAAGTATGATCCCACCACCAAAAGCAAGTTATTGTATTGCAGTTACCCACTGCAGTCATCTCTTTTAATTAGCTGCTGATATAACCTGGAAAACAATAACAAAGACATTTCGAGGGAGAATGAGTCACTGGCTGAATCATTCAGATGAATGACCAAATTGCCCAGCCAGTGGCTGATCTGCTGCTCCTGTCCATGTGTCGAGGTGAGATGTGGATGGGAGGAGACACATATCATGGTATCACAAGCATCAGGGCCAGCAGGAGGGTGAGGACAGGGGAAGCCATCATAGCAGGAGAGAAACCAAAAATGCTACAACAGAAAGAAAGGAATGGATCAAATAAAATAATACACAATAGATTTCTGACCAGTACCAAGTTATAAAGCCTGTTGTGGTTTAATAGGGAAAATTAGTTTGTGTAGCTGGCGAGTTCCTAGTGGCTGCTGCAAATACGACATTACTGTTACTAATTACAGAGCCATTTATGTAACTAGTTGATTAACTTTAGCAGTATCAAATTAGGCCTCCAGAACTCATTATCTTAAAAGCTAGCAGTATAGCCAGCAAGTGTAAAACGTGTGAGTAAATCTGAATACCTGTTGTCGTCTGTTGTTTGCAGAGGTGGACGGGTGGTGGTTAAGATCCTATAAAAAAAAAGCATGGCATCATTTGAAAGGCATATTAACATCTAATTTCACTGCTGGACTCTACATCTTTCTTTAAACTGTTGTTTAAAATGAGAAGTTGTTTCAGAGCTGTCCCACCGTGATGAGCATGGGCCATTATCCAGATCCTTAGGAGGATGTGCAATCATCACTGGTGCCACTTCAGGACACGGTAGAGCACTTCCATTAACAAGGGGAGTGAGATCTAGCAAAAGGAGAAAGTAATGTTATACAACATAACTTCCACTCAGGTGTGCAGTGATTTAAATGTTTCAAACATATTTGTTGTACGATTCCAAGCAGGGCAGTTTTACAGTCACAGTCAGTGGTGAAAACATTTTTATCAGCTTGCCTTGGAAGCTGAAGACAAAAATGGCGCTCCCTCCCTTGAGGAAGTCTCTGGATTTCATTTCTGTCAAAGTCATAAAATATGATCTGCCGAGCAAAGGTCCAGCAAAGCTCTTCTCATTATTCTCATCTAAGAATGTCGTTCCAATCTCACGAGGATTGTCCCAAATGTAGTTACCTGTTTACAGAGAACATACTGTGGTTTATAGTGTGCTAAAATGACGATTGAAGAGTTAATGATTTTTTTTT
Source organism: Trachinotus anak (assembly GCF_046630095.1). Taxonomy (NCBI): domain Eukaryota; kingdom Metazoa; phylum Chordata; class Actinopteri; order Carangiformes; family Carangidae; genus Trachinotus; species Trachinotus anak. The sequence goes on along the minus strand of NW_027273883.1, from coordinate 9,626,536 downwards.
ACTTTTACTGGATTTTACTTACCATCAGAGCCGACCAGATTTGGGTCACTAGTGAAACTCCTTTGCTTTGACATGTGCAGCTGAATGTTGGGTGTCTGATCCAGCAATTGGAAAGTCACCTGCCTTTGTGGGCAAGGCCACTCCAGCTGGTCATCATATTTACCAGACAAGAGTTGCACAAAAACTCCAACAAATGTCCTGTACAGCCTTACCGCTACCCTGTAAGAATAGCCCCCTCTGGAGTACTGGCGTGGGCTGTATATAGTCTGTCCATATTTACTTGTGTTCAAAACCCTCTCAAAATCATCAATCTGCATGGTTACATGTGGACACTCGATCTCAGACAGATTGATGTCATCGATTGAGAAGCCGCCTGAAGAGCTTCCTGCTCCTTTACGAGACTCAAACTCCACCTGGAAGTGCTTGGTGGCATTCAGGGAAACATGCTGGAGCTGCCAGTGAGATGTTGGTGGACCTGGAGGAGGAAAGTGTCAGATATTCATGGTTCATCAAAGCCTTAAATACTGTTTATAGTAGATGATGATCATAGTCTGACATTACCAGTGATTTGTCCCACGAGACGACGGGTTCCTTTAAAGTCCCGTTCATCTTGAAATTCTCTGATCCAGATGTTAAGTTTGTCGGACTCGTTCCCACTGTGGTAATAGTAGAACTGGAGACACTGGACATGACAGTGCCTATTGGAATTCATCCTGTGGGTCTCCAGCCAGGCTGAGTCACCTTCCTTACCTGATGCTGTGCTAGCATGCATGAAGTAACCTCCATCTTGGCCTAGAATGTTGTTGTCCAAATGATAAATAAGGAAGATTTACATTACAAGATTTTCCTCAAAGCCATTTGTGACACTTCAAAGAAAAAGTTAAACTTAGTTCTTTTTTTGGAAATTTTTAATTTGGAAATTTTGAAATCTTACCATGGCCACCACTGCCACTGGGTAGACTGGTGTGATCAGAGCTAGGACCCCCATACACACGTGTTACCATTTCCCAGCCACTGCCACTCTGTGAACAGCGGGTCATGTGACACATGTTCCCCTTGGAGAAGCCGCAGAACATCTTAAATGCAATGGTTGAGTCTGTAGATGTGAATGAAGAGCACAGGATTTAGGTTTATCAACTAACTTGAGGATAGCAGTTTTTCAAGGTCTGTAGAAGATAAATAAGTAACGGTGTGTTATAGATGCCGTTCAGGCGTAGGTTTTGTAGATGGTAGTTTATGATACGTTGATACGGTTATGCTAACACCATTTGCTGCTGCGACTGGTCCATTACTCCAGCTTAATTCTTATATGCTATATTTTTAGGTGTTGTGGTTTGAATTAAAACTCAGTGTTCATGAACAGTATATGTTTATAAAGGAAGAGGAATTTGCTCTTCTGCAGAAGCCTCATTGCTGCTTTTTTCAACAAATTGAACTGTATAACCATTTGTTGTAAATTGGCAGTTGACAATTTAAAAGTCTTGGCTATTTATTGGCTCTGACCAGTTTCCAGGAAACCAGTGGATCATCCAGGAAGTTACTGGTTACAGCTAAGATCTTGTGTAGCACAGATCATCTGTAAAATGGCGTATTGTTGTTTCTACACTGTTTTTTTACGGATTAAACAAATGAAATTTGAATTTTTAATTTGTGATCTTAAGAGGTGCTGATAGGTGGATGTTGTTACCATTTGATAGAGACAGGCTAGCTGTCTCCCCTTGTTTACAGTCGTATGGCTCTTCTCATCTAACTTTCCACCAGAAAGCGAAAAAGCACATTTCACATTTACTTTCAGTTGCCTAAATGAGGTGACAGGCTGGATAATGGTCATCTGAATAATTTTTGTAATGATCATTTGTAAGAATTTTGTTCAGAAAAAGGATAAAAAGGTTAGAAAACATGTAAGTAAAAATGATTTGTAAAATATGACATAATGTCAACAATGACTTTTTTGTGGATATGTGTGTCATTACACTGATTTTAGTCATTGAAACAAACAGTCCCAAAACATGTTGTAGGTGGGTGTTGTTCTCTTTAAACTCCAGGCACTTACTGCATTTGTAGCGGAGGTTCAGCTCTTGGATATCAGTGGGACTCACTTCCAGTCTTTGACCAATCACATCCTGGAATTTGGGGTCTTTGGTGATAATTGTAGAGCCATTTCCATTGCTGAATGCATTTTTGCCGTAGTGCATCACTGACCAGTAGTCGTATGGGACTCCCCCAGTAGTGCTGTCTTCTTTGCTAACTTTTCTGAAATTATTCTCTCTACCTAGAGGGCACATAAAATGACACATATAAAAGCAAACCAATTACAGTTCACTATATTGAAAAACCTTGAGAGCAGCTTAGATGGTTAAATAATAATTCACTAATTACTCATTACACAAAATTTGTTTTTACATAATATAATTTGATCAACTGTGTGGTTAATTTGTAATGTTTTCAATTATCTTACTTTTAATTTAACAATTTCAAAGTTCTTGATATGTTTATGTACGTATTTTAGATTCAATTATTAATGTGCAACCTCTACTAGGACTCACATACACCTTGAGACCTGTAATGTATTTAAGAAGAATATTAAGAATATGAGGAACAGGAATATTATAATGCAATTCTTAATGAAACCTTCTTGGATGTTCTCAAATGCAATGGTCACATGATCATCTCGGTCATATCTGGACTGTTCATGGAAGAAGCCAAGAGCGTGGAGAAACTCATGTTCAACAGTGGAAATCTCATCACAGTATGTGCCGATGGAGAGATCCTGTCCACCGCTGAATACTCGTCCAATATATGAGAAACACCTAAAATGGAAAAAGGACTCGTCAGCAAAAGTCACATTTATACCTCTGTAATTTATTATTCTCAGGGATGAAAGAGTGCCGCTAGAGAGCAGAAATTGATCTTAATGGAAGTAAGTGCTTTATTCTGTGGCACAGGCAGTTGAAGTTAGAGTGAAAAGAGGGGAGTGAGAACATTTGAATGTCATCTAACCCCAACAGGTTTTTGACATGTCAAAAAACTCACTAATGTGCCAACAAAATTGCGCTATGTGTCTCAGTGATGAAGAGTGAACGTAAACACAAAATTTGTTTACAAGAAAATTCCTCCTGGCACCCTTAACATCTGTTGTTTTGTACAACAAGATTTGCAATTTACCATGATGTAAAACACAGAAAAGCAGATAATCCTCACATTGAACAGTTTTGCATGATAAATTATGTTATTAATTGATTATCAAAAGTGTAAGGTGAAAAAAAAAAGAAAAATTCAATACATACCCGCCTAACTTTTGGACAGAAATGTAATATTTATCAGACTCCCTTGGTTTGAAATCAATGCATGACTTCAACCTGAACTGGTCAAAGGCTCTCAGGATGACTCCTTTAGCGTTCATCTCTTCCATTGACCGTGGGAATTGTGTTATAGGGAAGAACAAAGAAATGACAGTTTAATGTGACTGATAGATGAGGTAATCTTGCTTATCTACATGACTCTGAGACACTGCTGATACAAATGCCTTCTAGATACTCAGGTGGAGGAGTGGAGCCACTGTTTTGCACAAGTGGATTATGTGAAACTATGTGGAGTTAAGATCTGAAACATCTGAAACATGCTTTGGCCAAGTAGCTTTGTTTACTTCAGAGTGTGCCTCGTTTTCTTTCCACTGAGAGGCACTTCTATGTGGCAACAACCTGCAGCTGATTGATGCTTAATATATTCTGGGTTATTATGCAAGACAAATGTATGTTTACCAAGGTCTTTTTCCAAAACATACGGGACGGGGGATGTCCACAGCCTATCATCATCACTGATGGCACTCCTCTGTGTGTTTGGTGGCTAAGATTTTATTGAAAAAAACAAAACATGATTACATTAAAATTTCACACATACAAATCCATCTTTTTTTTTAATTTTTCATAATTTACCTACAAAAATACTAAACTCACCTCCAGAATATCATCATATGAATCTGAGATAAAGCATAGAAAGTGGGTGAGTGCAAAGCTGCTTTGTCAAATATGTAGTTAACAAATCTCATGCCAGGGTCCATTTAATGATAGGAAGATGTTTAACTTTACCCTTGTTTACATCTGTAATGTCCTTGTCTTCACCAATGTCTACAAAAAAAGATGAGATGCTGCCTTGTGAAATAACAGTCATTAAAAATGATTAGATTAAATACATTTTCTGAAATATAGTAACGAATAACAAATAATACAACTTACCCACTATCTGTGGCTCATCTGCTCCATTCTGTAAAAATTAATATTTGAACAGATCAACATATGTAATGATGTAATTCTAAGACGTATAACATGAGACATAAAGACAACACAAGTATATCCCTTTTTTATGTTTGTAACTACAGTTGTCTACAAGTAAACTAAAATTTGAACTGTATAGATTTAAAATTACTTAAATGTTTGCATTCTGTCTTAAAGTCCAGATTTCCATCAGCATTAAATCACTAATTACACACTTTAAAAAAAGGAATTGTAATTTACTTATATATAATATATAACAATTTCATCTTAAACAATACATGGAAATAAATAAACTCTTACTGGGTTTAGGGAGAGTGACAAGGAAACTGCCAAGTTCACCACAAGAAAAATGTAGCCTTTCATCCTTGTAGTGTGTCTTGGAACAAAGTTAAATGACACCACTGAGATTAAATGATGAACCAGATATAGATATATTATCACTGAGAAGTAATAAAGCTGCTATACTTTTAAGACAGTTAACTTGAATATTCAGTTTGTTTCATTTTGTATTTGAAGAAAGAAAATACCACTCATGCTTACCTTGTGTCACGCTGGCTGTCCTCTCCGCAATTGGACACGAGAAGCTTTGGGTGTTACAGGAGACTTTTAAGTGGGGATGACAACCCACTCACAAAACAAAGCAAAACAAAGCAAAACAGGTTTTTGACATTTCAGAGTTCCTAGTCATGCATTCAGTCTTATTGTTTGCTGAATAATTGCTGCTTAGGTGTCAATGCTGTCAAAAGGAAACTCTGTCACCTGGATTTGACAGGACCTGCACATGCCAGGTTTTATCAGATTTTTGTGAAGTGGACACAAAGCATGTTATGTAATTCCTTTACTGTCAGAGTAAGTCCACGCTCAGAATTTTTTCAGGTATAAGTTGAATTAAAATTTATAATGATAAATACTGAATCCTACTGTCTTAGTTGTTGATCTTTGATTTGATCAAATTATTATTATTAGTTTAGAATTTTCAGTAGCAGTAGCTTCTTCATTTTGATGTATCTCATCTAGCTCGCCATCTCACTCACTCAGTCACATAGTCACACACACACACACACACACACACAGAAGCATGTTGACAACGGGGAAGTGAGATCTGATCACAAGTGGTCCCTGGAGACACACGTGGAGACACATTTTAAAGCCAGGTGTGAACAGATGAACTTAAGATGACCACTTGTGATCGGATCACTGACGACACATATTAATACTAGGTCTGAACAGGGCCACTGTGTAATTAAACTTATACTCTGGAAAAGTTAATCAATATTAAAGGTTCTATACACTTGTTACCACAAGTTAAGTCTTGTCTAAGTCTAGTCTTGGTTGAGATTTGTCATTGTCATTTATCATATTTACTGAGAGGATGCCAGAATGAAGCTCTTTTTTAAAAATTTGATGATGATGCTAACGGGCTAAAAATGACCATGCTAACATGATGATGTGTAGCAGTTATACAGTTTAACATGTTCCCTATCATAGTTTAGCATGTTAGCATTATTTTGTAAATAGCAATCTCAAAACATACTCCCAGAAATGTGAAAATGTCAACAGCTGTGAGTGAATGGTGCACAGGAAACAGTATCTTTTTGCTCCTATCCCTGCTTCTGTAGGCTGTGGGTGAAGGGGAAATAGTGTCTCATTTATCTACTCAAATTCATTGGGAACTTCAACTAAAATCTCTGCTGCATCTTGACTTTGTTTATTTCAGTTGTCCTCCTCCTCCTCCTCATTGATCTCTTAAAAACAAAACAGATTACATTACATGCTTTGGAGAAGCTAACACTGTATCTGTAAATTCTGCTGTCTGCTATGCTGCATATTGTTAAAATATCTGATTTTCATTTCATTAAACTAAAAGACTTACATATCAACAATAGTTTGAGAGACTAGGAATGAATAGATTTGAAGTCATGATAATATATAACTGGAGTAAATTCAAAGACAAATATGCAACTTTCTGTAATAAGACATAATACATAAATGTACATATGATGGCAAAGTGAAATATCCTCAGCACAACAATAATGCAGTGATACATGATTGTGACTGGATGTCCCCAAAATCGTGAAGAATGATAAAAGTGGATCATTAGGATACTCTTAGGCAAGTGCAGAAGGCACAAACTGTCCGTGCACAAACACAAAACTCACTAATTATACATTGCAGCTAAATTTTCCCTCTGGCCCTACCAAGAATCTGGCTGATTAATGTTTGCTTACTCCTTCAATGCCCCAAGCAAGTTGAGGAATAGAAAGACACCATTGTACAATAAAACTTTTTAGTGAAATGAAAATCCAAAAGTTGAAACATTAAACTGTGCAACGATCAAAGAGTTGACACTAACCATTTATGGATCACATTTCAGTGTTTGCAGACCTCTTTGTAAATTTTTATGGCAGCAGTTAAAATCACACCACATAGACCAGGCTCATTAATTATTCAGCAGCAGAACCAATATTGTTGGAAGCATGATTCTTAAGCCGGGTTTCATGTATTCATGACACATTGCTAGAACGAATGGGTGTGGTGGCTTATATTAGCATGTAAATTTCAGCAACAGAGCACAGCAAAAAGCTTTAGCCCCTGACAATCAAAACAAACCACATACAACCTCCTGAGTTTTACTGTTTGGCTCAGTTCGATACCTGAAGAAATCCTGATGACAGATGTGTGATTTAACCTCTGACACTGAGAAAATCTCTTGCATTTCAAAGGAATCTTGGGTTGAAACTTTCCAACTCAACTCCTCCTGCTACATTTTTTTTAGCAATTCTAGCAGTTTAGCAGGGATACCAGTGTCAGTCAGTCAATGACCGTGGTGCAGAAGAACAAGAAGATGTAGTGTATCACTGAATACTTGATGGATTGCCATTAAATTTGGTACACACATTGTACACACATGTCCCCTGGAGGATGAACTGTTATTACCTTGGTAGGCATCACGCTAGAGGACAAAAGGTATTTAATTATAGTAAGTATCATGCTTGTACTAAGTTATGGTCACCACTGCTGACAAACGTCACTCCTGAAATAACCACAGTAAACTGGAGAACCCATGTATGCATCTTTAAAATAATTTGAAATCTCCAAATCCTGTCACTAAAATACACAGGGTGTAAAGTGTGGATATTTCACAAAAAATTAAAAAGCATCAGTTTATTTTAGGCAATGCAATACAATGAAAGAATGTGTTGTCGACGGCATCTGAGAGTGTTTGCAGACTTCGGGGGTGTGAAAGTTCATCCCCGTGATGTACAGAAGTCCTTGGATTTGTCAGTCCGGCTTCTGAGAGCGCGAAGTTATTTCAAGACTTACATCTCAAGATGGACACTGAGGGAGAACATGAGGGTATATAGAATATTTTTCTATATTGTTACCTCAATCCCTAAAAAGGATTGTACATATTACTACTACTTTATTGGTGAATTAGTGGAATTAATATTACAACTCATTAAATGGCATCATGAATCATTAACAAATTATTCATGCTCTTGAGAAATCTAATTTTCTTCAGAGGAGACAGAAGGTGGATGATCGTATACTTTGCACTACTGCTGTGAAGTAAATTCTTCTGTCAGAATCTGTGATCATTTAAAGAGGAAATCACGACCAAAGGTTTAGGATTAAACATTCGTCTCACAGAATATTTACTGGATTTGTAAAGTTCTCTACCACAATCTGTACAGTAAAACATTATCAGGGTGTCAAGGGCAGGTTTCCTGCCATCAGGGCCACCGAGGCTGTCAGCATGGAAAACATGGTTCCTGTGGCAGGACTGGGAAAATAACGACAGAATGGTTATTATAGAGAATGGTATATGTATGGTTATAGTACTGCAAATCTGTGTAATGCATTGTATAAAACTCCTATTCTATAGAGGTTGAAAATGAATCAGGTGATCTGCATGATGGCTTAATATGTCATAAAAAACTGGCACAAAAAATGAGCAGGTAAAGTAGGTTCTTTATCTTTGTATTTCACTGTTATAGTTAAGGCTGAAAAAATTAATTGATTAACTGATTAGCTGGATGACATTTTTTGAAAATTGTTCCAGTTTCTCAAATGTTATTATCTGCTGGTTTTACATTATTGTAAATTATATATATTTGCCATTTTGGGCAATGATATTCACAGAAAATGCAATCTGTCAATATAATGTCATACTTTTTTTGCCATTTAATAGTGTAGTGCACTGACTTATTAATATAAAAAAATAAGTAACATATGAATCGATAATGAAATATATAGTATAATCATTGACTTCTTTTCAATATCAAGTGCATTTATTATAACACAGCCAAACACAACTGATTGTTCTCAGTAAATACTGTACAGCAGCTGCCATTGTCACAAAGCAGACGTACCTGACTGCAAATGACGATGTGAATGATGGAGTGATGATGGCTGTACTGTTTTCCATTCTGTAAAAAGAATAGGGGTGTTACTGGTTTTGTAATACAGGCGTTTCCACATCCTTTGGCATTCTGTGTCTCATGTGAACCAGTCTATGCAAACCTTTCAACACATTCATTTGTTTTTTTGCTTTTAAAAAAAAAAAATTTGTCTGTCAGCTCTTACAGTTGGTTTAGGCAGGTTCCTTTATCATCTCTCTGGATCAGAGTGACATGGTTCAAGTTAGACCACATCTGAGGCTTAGGAGGGTCTGAGCCATTCAGTCGTAGAGTCGATAAATCTGTCAATGAAAATATAAAGTGTTTCATATTTCTAAAGTTATAGTCGTAAGGTTTTAACTGTGCCAGTGTCAGAAAGCTTGTAATCTGTAAAATAATGACAAACATGCTGTGAGAGCTTTGACCTTCCACTAAGTGCAGATATTACAAGTACAGTCTGTTGCTGATTAATGGAAGCTAACTTTAAATGGTGATGATTTAACTTATTACTTATCCAGACACCCTGACAGAACAGGACTGAATTTTAACCCAGCTGGACACAAATAATGCATGAGTCCATCTCGGTTATACAGAAATTTAAAAAAAAATCTTTGATTTGAAGTAATTGTGGAACCTTGAAAACATCAGCATCATATTGGTTCAGTGAATACAACATCAAGTTTATCTAACTCAATTGCTTAAAGGAAGATCTAAGGATAAAGTTTTTTTTTTTTTTTTTACTACGATAACACGTACCATCAATGTTGAGGAGAAAGAAGACGCTGGCTCCTTTTATAAACTTTCCTGACCAAAATGCATCAAAAGACAAGAATTTCCTGTAGCCGAGGTTTGGACCGGCATAGTACGACCCCCCGTTGGTGTCATTGATAAGATGCCCCACCTTCCTGGGGTTGTCCCAATAGCGAAATATCTCTCCATTATCTTGATGTAAAAATGAGTGAGACACATGCAGTTGCAATATAACCACACAAACAGAAGGCTTCAGTACATTTTCAAGATATATTGAATAATATTTTGTATGTTTGTCTGATGTCAGTGCCGCTCAATCACCTCCAGTGAACGTTCTCTCTGAATCGGTTGTGATGCTTATCTCCTTCGACATCCGCTGCTGGATGTGGTGACTCTGGTCCAGCAGTGAGACGGTCACCTGTCTCCACGCACATGGCCACTGGAGCTGCTCATCGTGGTCTGTGGACACCAGCCGGAAGAAAACTCCAAAGTGATCAGAGTAGAGATGCATCAGGAGCTGGAGCCCGTAGCTCTGTCTGGTTATGAACCGTGGGCTCAGTAAGCTTGTGCCAACGCTGCTGTTTATCAGGAAGTGGTCAATGTTGGGAATATGCCAGACGTGATGTGGACACTCCGTTTCAAACAGGTTGATGTCATCGACTGAAAACCCGCCGGAGGAGTTTCCTGCTCCTTTACGAACCTCAAACTCTACCTGGAAGGGCCTGGTGGCATTGAGGGGAACATGATGGAGCTGCCAGTGAGATGTTGTTTGACCTGATGCAAATGACAATGAACATACAGTATGGCTTATGATACAGCGCAGTAAAAAATGAAATGATTGAAATAATTTACACACTGGATTTGGCTGTATGATGCCACCACTTTCAAATGGTCACGTTTTGTATGTAGGATTTCACCTGCGATCTGTCCCATTAGATAGGTGATCTCCTTATCTTCTCTGTCATATTCTCTGATCCAGATGTTGAGTTGGTCTTTATCACTCCCACTGTGAAAATAGAAAAACTGGAGGCACTGGATCTGTCTCTTTGGATTCATTCTCCTGCTCTGCATTTTGGCGCCATCCCCCTCTTTTCCACACCCCGTGCTGCAGTGCATGAAGGAGCCTCCACCTACACGCAATTAAGCACCAAAATTATCCTCATGTATTTTTGTGCAAAAATGACCTTGGAAATCATAAATGATGAGAAACTCTAAGCTGGATACAGTAATAGTGTTTCACAGAAACTCACCGTTCTGATTTGTTGTTGTGCCATTTCCATGAGCAGATTCCGTCTGGTTCTCTGTAAACATAATGAAAATACAAGAGCGTTTTATTTCAGTTACAACAACAACCAATTAGCATTTTCAGTGGCTCTTTATAGTAAACCCATCTCAACACTCCTCTCCATGGGAACACAGAAACAGCAATTAAAGCAAAGTATAATTGAACACCATGATGTGGATAATTAAGAATAAAGGGATGTAATACACAGCAGCTGTACCATTATAGAGAAATGATTGAGTGTTGAATGATGTTTTTGCATAAACAGTATAAACAAGGAAATTAATACCAGACATACCTCCCCGTGAATTCAGGCTGGTGTGGTCGGAGAATGGCCCGGCTTTTGTGCTGCCCACTCTCTCCCAGCTGGTATTTCCTGCAGCACAAAGAGTCATATCACACACTCTCTCATCCTCAAAGCTGCATGACGTCAGGAAGGTGACGGCAGATGCTGTGAAAAACACAAAAACACAAGCTGTCATCATGTGCACAATAAATAATATTGTCCTATTATGTATCATAGTTCAATAAAATAACCGCTTACTGCAGTCGTAAAGCTTCTGGAGCTTCAGAACGTCATTAGAGCTCATTTCTAGACGCTGACCAATTACATCTCGGTACTCTGGCAGATTAGTGACGATGGTGGACCCATTGCCATTAGAGAAGGCATCTTTGCCATAGTGCATTACAGATGTGTAGTCATACATTGTTCCAAGTGTGGTAGTAGTGTTTGAACTGTGCTTTAAAAAGTTGTGTTCCTTCCCTGAACAAAACATGACAGTAAGTTTACAATGTTTTTTCTTCTTATCAGGGGTGACCCAATTTAAATCAGAATGATGCATTCAGCTAAAATGTAGGACAAACCTTTTTCTATGTTTTCCCAGACAATGGTCACATGCTCATCTCTGTCATATCTGGACTGTTCATGCCAGAATCCCAGTGCATGAAGAAACTCGTGCTCAACAATGGCGAGGTGATCACACCACTGTCCAATAGAGAGACTTTGGTTTCCCTGACGTTGATTCCCAACATATGACCAACATCTATGGACAGTATGGTCGAAAAAAGCAAGTGAAGCAGTAAAGTTAAAGGAATAGTTAGACATTTAGCTTAGACCTTTAGCTTTCTTGCTAAAAGTAAAAAGAAGTCAGACGAAAAAAAAATACATGTGCATAACAACTTATGTTTGGGTGAGGAAATAGGGGCCTACACTTGGTTCACACAAATATCCTTATAAAGTTACATACAAAATTAGAAGAAGATTAATGATAAAAACCCAAAAATGATTAAAAATAAAAAATATTCTATGTTATCATATCCAGTGATATAGTGAACCACCCATCATCTTGGATGACTACGATGTAGTCTGGTTCATCTTCCCAGGGTTTGAAGTCGATGCACGTTTTCAGACGTATTTGCTCAAAAGCCCGTAGAACAACTCCTTTGGCATTCAAGTCTGTGTTTCAAGGAGAGCAAACAAACAGAGGGACAATGTCATTATGAGTCAGCAAATAGACCAAGTTAATCAAGATGCTTATTCCACTCTGTTCTTCACCGGTGAATAAATACGAAGACCATTTATCTGTCTTACCAAGGCTCTCATCAAACACATATGGGACTGGTATCTCCCATTTGAACTGGTTTCCAAGAGCAATGTTCCTGTCACGGCCCTTTAAAATCAAATATAAAAAACAAGAAGAGTGATCATATCGCACTTGCGGTGCTGTGTAAGAGTATTGTTTAAGTACGACTGCAAAGGTTCTCACAGTCATGAGTAGTATGTCTCCCTCATGCAGACTCAGATCTGAAAGAAGAATGTTTATTGTTAGTTTATGCTGCAAAGCCAAGTGGGAAAAAGTATCACTTTGAATAATGCATGGATCTTTGAGCACACCTTTGTTTATCTCAACAATGTCTAGGGCTTCTTCATACCCACTGCCGGCTGGTAAAACACAAGGAAGAGGACACTATGTTCAGTGTAACTGTTGTACCTGTACTAGTGATTGCTGTTCCTGGGTTTTCATAAATCTGATTCCATACATTTGATTCCAAAATTATTATTTCACTCACCACAATCACAGCTGGATCAGTCATAATGAACTGAATGAAAATCATATTTTCTATTAATTCAATTACAAAAGTAATTTCAGATAAAGTGTTGTTTAAAGCCATTGTCAGCCAACTACAGAGCCGCTCTCTTAGTCTACATCACCTGCCGTACCTCCTGCAGATGAAATGGGCTGTGGACAAATGTGAGATGAATGGCACATTATTTGATCACAGTGGTAATGTTCCGTACATCAGTGGCATTATGACTATGAAATGAATGTGACATGCTTCACATAAGGAAACTTACCGAGGTGGATGCCAGCTGCAAAAGGAAACTCAGGAGCAGAGTTGTAAAGACACACATTTTCTGTTTGGAAAAAGGAAAAAAAAAAGGTAGACTTGCTAGACTTGAAAATTAGTTGAATGGCGTTTATTTTTTCTTTAATCATTACATTGCTAAATTGTTAAATTAGTGCAATATACAGTGGAAGAGGAGGGTAAGTGATGACGTGTACTTTGCACAAGCATCATTGCTCGTCAAAAAAGAAACATACCAGACAGTCCACCAGACAAAGGACTGCCACTGTTCAACTAAGTTATGACGTGTAAAACTGTCAAAGAGGTAAAGAAATGTTATCTGTCAACATACCAAAAATACACACAACTTACCTGTCTAGTCATTGTAGGCAAGTACAGAGGAAAAAACTACACACGCAAACTTACACCTGATGAGACTTGCAGTACATCCGACCCCGAGTGAAACAACAGATCATCAGATAGATACTCAAAAAAATATCAGTGCTGCTAATCTGAATAATGTAAAACCTCTGTTGGCCAGTGGACACTGGACCTTCAACAGAATCATCATCCTGCAGCCGACTACAGATTGACAGACAACAAGTTATAATTTAAAAGACTTGTGGGCTAAGTTTTTCTTAAACAGTCTGTTGCACAATAGTTTAACCTTTCTGTTTTGTTGCAGACTCTGTTTTCATTTCCTCATTGTTTGACACAAAGCAATGCTCTCAGCTTATGTGTAGAAATTATTTTCATGAAGATAAAATCAAACTGTCTCCCTCCATCTGCCTTCCCGCTGTCACTGTAACATCCCCAGGCATTTTCAGTCCTTGCTAAATTTCCATCCATCCATCAGATGCCCTCAGATTTTATTGCCAATCCCTGTCATCTGACTCTCACATCTACCTGCACACCTGTTCCTCACTCCCCAGTCACCCATCAGTATTCTATACCAGCCCTTTGTCACCTGCCAAATTGTCAGTGTTTCTAATGTGTCTTTGTGTGCCAGCCACCTGCCCCTGAACGTGAATCTGTACCTGTACCTTTTTCCTGCCCCGTAAAGAGCAACTTAACACCTCGTCTTAGCTTGACTACACCCTTTCACATTTTCAAAAAATGCATAGACTGTATAGGATAGACATAAACATAATAGAAGTCACGAAATGTACAGTTGTAGTAATGTTGCATGGATTTGGTAATAATTGTAAATATCAAGCTGATAAACAATGGTAAGTATGATTTAGTGCCGATGAAGAGGGGTTCCAGGACCCCAAACAGAAGATGAGGGTTAAAAGACAGTGTAACCACATTACACAAATAACAGATAATGAAATTTCCTTGCTTGTGTTGGTTAAATCATGTTTCACATAGCTGGCAAACTCTCCTGACCTTTTATCTCCTGTGTGACAGGATTGAATGGTACAGAAAAAGATTACTTCCACAGAGAGAGGTGTGTCAGGATATCCAAGGCATGATCAGTAAACAAATGTTACATAAACCTGTATTTGTAGCCTACATGAGTCCCTCATTGTTACACTTTCATCCATCAAAACAAACACCGTCAACATGACATTTTCATTTCCCCAGAGGGACCCTGTGTTGACAAGCATGTTTCATCCATCTCAAACTTGCTCTGAAAACTGACTAGATGTGTTTTACTCATGTTCTGACGCTCATTTTGTACATTTAATTATAATGAAATTGAAGTCAACCATTATGTCTTTTGCAAATGTTGCCAATGTAGAATTAAGAAATTCTATATTGAAGAATCTTTGCCACCTTGAATATAGGAAACACACTGTATAATCATGTTTTTGGAGATATGAAAAATATCCTATACTCACATACTTGCCCCTGAAAACTTTTGATAATAATTAATTTTATTTATAAGCACTTTTCAAGACGCCCAAGGAAATTTTACAAAGTAAATAAAACATTCAGAAACATAAACAAGATGAAACTATACATGAATGAATGAATGAAAGAATTAGATATGTATACACATACACATATACATACACACATACATACATATACACATACGAATACATACACACATAATTATCATCATACATATACACAAATACATACACACACATTTAAATCTTAAATATTTCTCTATGTTGTACTTATGACCACATTTTTTGTGGAGAGTTTGACAATCTTCTCCATCAGAACTGTGTTTTTGTGGTTTCCTCAGATTTGATTGTCTGTGACAACACAAGCAAAACAGCCCTACAGCTGTCATCACGTTTTGACTGAGCCTGACTGAGAACAAGAAGAGTGAAGACAAAAACACAAATGAAAGAAATCTTTCATGCATGTTCTGACTTAAAAAGAGAATTTAGCGTCCATGCAGGACCATTAGTGCTCCTGGTCTGTTACTGATTGATGGTTTTAGCCTTCAGACAATGTTATGCCATGTACTGTGCCTTGTGACTTACATACTTAACAAAAGTATTATGTGTGACATGATAGAAGTGGTCAACCATTAAATGCATTTATAAACTCAGTTCAATGTTTCCTCTCTGTCAACAGCAGCAAATAATGTTTGTGTTCTTTATCTATTTGGTACAAAATAAAAGTAAATTACAGTAGACAAATAATGATTGTACCATAGTAATGTACACCAAAAATGCACAACAGGTCTTTTATTTATATATTTTTGAGTATTGTCACTTTTCATAATCTTCTCAGTGTGTCATAAAAAAGTATTAACATTAAATGAAGACAGCAAAAGATTGATTATTATTTTTATATATTATGCTATATACCACTATTTATGATTTTACAACAACATTTTTAGAATGAGCAGGACAAAAGAAAAACAGCCACTTCTAAGCTACTCATCAGTGGCAATCTGTAGCAGATTTTCAACTAGTAGTCAGAATGAGCTTGAGTGGTCAATACAGAATTTTTTCATAAAAAATAAAATCTAATATCATGTGACAAGATAACTGAACATTTACCTGCTAATTCACTCGTCATTGCCCTTTGTAACACCAGGAGATTTTATTTATGCCCAAGCTCTTACACTGCTCTGTCACTGGGTGGCAGTGCAGCCTCCACTATTACATCTGGTTTTACAGTGTGGCATGATGCATTTCATGCCATTCAAGAGCACTTGAAGCTGGAGGTTGAATGACTTACCCTACAATCAGTGGTGAAAGGAAATAGTCAGATAATTTACTTAAGTAAAAGTGCCAATGCCACAGATGAAAAATACTCCATCACAAGCAAAAGGTCTTCACAATATGTTAAGTAAAAGTACAAAATGTACTTAAGTATTAGAAATACTCATTAATCACAATGGTATTATTACTATTATTATTATTATTATTATTATCAGTAGTAGTAGAGTAGTAGTAGTAGTATATAGGATTATTATGATTAATGCATTACAATGCATCATATATTATAAACTAATCTAATTGTGTCTTTGTGTGTAAAATCTTGTGAAAAGTAACCAGTAACTATAGTTGTCAAATAAATGTAGTAAAGTAAACTTTAAGTACCTCAGAAATGAGATATTTTCCAACCACATTTTTCATTGACAAAAAAGCTAGTTTCCCTTTTGCAGTCCAATACAATTGGTCTCTAATAAGTAATAACTTTGGAATGCTTACAGTGGGCAAATTTTGTTTAGGTTGACTTGAGCTGTTGATCAAAGGCAGGAATCTTTTGAGCCAATCAGTGGAAAGAAAAACATCTCTGATATACTTTCAACAAAAATCACCCCATGTACATGTCATAACTATGGGCTGACACCTTGTTGTCAGCCCATAGTTATGCGGACAACAAGGTGGAACAAACAGCACAGCCTGAGAGCATTTTCAATGACCTATCAACATGATACTGTGACGGTATCATCTCGTGTCCACAGGCTCTGATTCTTATCAAACTAGCTGCAGCAGTCCAGTAACAACCTTTTATCTACATCAAAACAACAATGTCTATTTACCACTAAGGTGAATAAGGCAAGACATGTCCTGTTCAAAGACACTTGTGTGCGTCACACAACAGCTCCCTCCTCTCAGTGGTCTGTGTCGTGGAGTCTGAAAGGGGCAGACATCAGTCAAGCCTTCAGCTTTAAAAAGTGGTCGTTGGGATAAAGGCCTTAACAATGCCCTTTGGCTGTCTTGACTGCAGTGTGAGTAGTGCTCCTGGGTGCCCACACAAGTGCTAATTGGGTATAAAACAGGCTGACACATGAAAATGTGAGATCAGATTTGCATTTGTAAGGTCCCACAGAGATTTCCAATAGTTTGACCAATTTGCGCCTCAGTGAATGTAGCACTTTAAAATGCTGTAATCAGATTAAGGGCAGACTGAATTTTTAGGAGTTACGGCAAAAAAGGACAAATTTATATCCTACAAGTGCATTGATGACTGATGTGTTTGAATAAACTTTTGATATTCATAAAATCATTTTTGTTCTATGAAGAATCGGTCAAAAAAGTTATTCTCGGTCAAAACACAATATTCCTCTCTTCAAATAAAACCCACGAGGGACCAGTTTATGATTAATGATTGATAATTGTGAGATGTCTGGAGAATGACTCATTCTCATTATTTGGTTGCTCTGTTTTAAAGTAACCAGGGAACTAACATGTATAGTGTGTGTATTGTGCGTGCATGTGAGTGTGTGTGTGTTGTCACTGGACTCTGACCCTCCACGTTGGATGCTGGCACTGTCAATAGGGGTAGGATAAGAAGGATAAGGTTTTGTGTTGTATATTCACAACAATAAAGGGTTACACAATTTTTGTTTTTTATGGTAAGAAGAATTCTGTGGTGTTCAAAACACTTAAGTTACTTTAAACAGAAGCAAATTACAATGCATCTGATTCTTTTTTCCAACAATATTTATGTATAATCTAATAGAATCAGCCTATAATTCATTTGTCTAGGCCTCTTTCACATCACTTTGGTCATCCACGTTTCTCACAGCAGTTTCTTACGTTTATTGTTGACACCAGGAAGGTGCAGTTTCATGACAAGCAATGACAGGAACAAGAACAATAGTCTGCCTCTGGAAAAACTAGGAGCCAGGACATGTTAAGACATGGCAGATTATATCAAAATACTAGCTGCCTGCTGGGAAAAAAAACAGCACATGTGCCACTGTGGCTTGTGACTACAGTACTCCCTCTGTGTGTTTATGTAGTGATCACACTTTGTCAGAGTACTGCCCAGATGGCTTGGAAATACATAGCATGTTCTTAAATAGTTGTAGAAATACATGTTGAAAGAAGATTTTTGTGACTAGATTTAAAGATGAGATACATATCCTGTAAGAGACCACAAAGAAAACTGAGGTGATGATTCGTATTTTCCAGATTCATCCATTTATTTTTTCATAACTTACAGAAATTGCAAATACTTACAGTTTCCAACTTCACAACACACAATAAAAACTAAGTATATACATGTTTGACAGAAGTGCAGAGGTTTGCTTTGCAAATATTACACTTAGCAATAAATATTATGTTGGGGATAAACACCCAATTTCATTTGGTTTACAGTACAATTCAGATATTTAAATTATTACACGCTTCAAACAGAGGTAGACCAAACAAGGGTGGCATCTTGGTCAGTGATGGAGCAGGTTGACTGTGGAGGATGACTTAGTTGGCTTTGACAAAGGACTGGTAGAGGGACATGAGCTGGGCTTGAAGGTCATGAGCATAGGGGTCCAGCTTTTCTCTCAGGTCCTCAGCATAGGGGGCCACCATTTGTTTCACCAGGTTGGCTCTCTGACTAAGCTCAACCTGGACCTTTGCGGTCATGGGGGCCACGCTATTCTGGAAGTCCTGCAGGTGCTGGTCCACCTTCTGCTTCAGGTCGTCAGTGTAGGGCCCCATCTGAGCCTGTAGATCCTTCACACTCTGCTCCAGGCTGGTCTTCAGCTCCTCGCTCTTCTGCATCAGGGTGGCCCTCAGGGCCTCGGAGTCCAGGGAGTCTGCGTAGGGGGCCAGTTCCTGCTTGAGCTGCTCGACTCTCTGCTGGATCTGGGCCTTCATGTCCTCGGTGTAGGGCTCCAGCTTATCCCTGACGGAGGTCAGCTCCTGGGTCAGCACATTTCTCAACACATCAGCCTCTGCAGTGATCTTGGTCATCAGGTCCTGAGCTGCAGGGGGAAGCTGCTTCTGCAGGGTGACTGCGTACTTGTTGGCGATATCGGCACTCTCTGCCAGACGGACACTAGAAGATGGGCAAAGTAGCCGTTAGACCATAAGGGATTTGTGTAAAACCAGTTACGGTCATCATGGTCTTGTATGTCACACAACTTACTTGACTTCCTGTCCAAACTGAGACTTCCTGATCATCTCGATTGTGTCATCAGCAGTCTGGGTGGCCTTGGCAATGTAGTCCCAGAAAGCATCAGTCAGCACTTCCAGCTGTGGCTTGGGTGCATCAGCGTAGAAGAGGTTGGCGTGACAACCTGTCGGATGGAGATGAGATTAGTTTGAGTAGTGCAGATTGTTAAGCCATTCAGTTTATTCTGATCATGCATCAAGCAAAGTCAGCCTAAGTTATCTTTGACATGCTGAAAAGGCAAGAAACAAAAGCACTTACCAGACAGCACTGCAACGGCTAGTACCACAAACACCTTCATGATTCTGTCCTGCTGAAAAACAATTATGATCCTGTTAACCTTCGGGCTGCATTAACAAAGTTAGAACATTTATATTTGTCTCGTAAAGTTGTGTTTTGAAATGTAGTATAGTTCTCACCTGCTTTTGGCTTGTGTGTCTCTCAGGGTTTGGTGCGTTTAAGAGTGTGACAGAGCGGCGCTTCTGTGTATATATACTGAAGCCAGGTGACAGTTGTACTCAAGAGCCCAAAGTCCAGGAGTCCCTGCCATGTTGTCACAATGGCTCTCTTCCTGTTTCTGCTGCCTCTCACATGACTGCTGAGGCTTCGATGCACACACGCAGTCACAACCTTACAATCTAATACAGAGATTATGTGCCTTTTAGAAATGTCCTGACAACATGAACCTATCTCACACCACAAGATATATTGCAGTAGCTCTGCTCTGGCCCCTCTCTAGAAAGCATTTAGGATAAAGAGATTAACTATCCACGTAGTCTAGCAGTAAAAGCTTGCAGATGACTCCAGATAACCTTGGTATCCTTACACGAGTGGACTTTGTGTTTGGTACAAGCAACGTGAATAAAATAACACGAGGCACTCAAATGTTTTATATTGAAAAAGGCTTAAAATGATCACATGAAATATTTTACACTATCCAGCAGGTGTAATTTGTGCATTACACCTTCAAAAGTACAATATTTTCCAGCTGGCTGTCAAAGCGGCATTGGATCTCCCTGACACGTTTACATCTCAGGCCTTAATACTGAAACTGATGGCAGATGGCAAGAGTTATTTACAGATAGATAAGGACTGTAAGAAATCTCCCCATGGATAAACACATTTAAGCATTTCCAAAAGTGGGAGCAATCCTCTGAAACACTCACACTAAACAGTGACTGAGTAGACCCCCATCAACCTTTCTGAAACTTTCTGAAAGTGATGATCTGACATTCATACACGCTTCAGGTCGTGATTGGTCAGCAGTGAGGAGGTGAGAGAGGAGCCAAGAACAGAGCTTCTCTTTCTAATTCGCTTTTTTATTTCATTGCATTGAACTATTTCTAACTTTGTCTACCAGGAGAGACTGTCTGAAAATGTGAGCCGTTATCACAACAGAATGAATTCTGACATGGCATACACTGGCTTTTACACATTTGGACCAGTTTGTGAAACCAGATACAAACAAACACAATCACACAGACTGAGAAAAATAATTGGAAAACATTTATTTATCATTTATTTATTAAATTACTTTCAGGGCAAAAATAAAATCTCAAAGTGTCAAGTCTAAGACACTCCAAAGGAATCTGTCTTTGTCTAAAAGAAAAAAAAAGGTTCACAACTTGAAGAAAAATAAATTACACTAGAATTCCTCTATTGAAAAGTGGTTTCTGAGAATTGAACTATGGCTTGTCTGGTGTGAAACAGCAGCTACTTTGTCCTTCAGAGGCTGACGGTGTTGGAGACTACTAACCTTTGGCCAGACTGACACATTGAGATTGCTGAACATTGGCGTGACACAGAAACTAGACCTTAAGTTACTGTGACGTTAGGTGGCAAAATGCCAAGTGGATAGAGACAATAAAACACCTACCATATATCTAATCAAAGCTGCACATCAAAAGAAATTAAAGAAGGATGGCTGAGAAAAGCTAGGTGATTCCACAGACCTGTGAGGACAGGGTTTGTTTAAGGTTAAACTTATGGATTTTGTCACACACTAACACTGATTAATCACACGTACATTTATGTAGTTACATCAAGTAAGGCAATAAAAGAATACAGCAGTCGTCAGGGTTTCAAATAAAAAAAAAATGGTGTCAGCCAAACAATCACTGATGTATGAAGCTGCAGAAACTGGGTTATGTACTCTAGGTTTATGTGATTTGGTACAACAGTCTGGGCTTGTGCATGTATACTACATGGATTCTCTGGTACAGGATGTCAGTGAAGATAGCAGGGTGAGGCAGGGTGACAGCAGGGCACTAGCACCTGGACTTTGGGATCATTACTCTCTGACTCGCTATATAAGCTGCAGAATCTCACCAGCTCAACACAAGCACTTCCAAGTTGACTTGCAGATACACTCGCAAACTCAGGTAAGATGGAGAACTAAGAGGTGCTGCCTGACTGCCTACCGCTCGCTGTGGTGACTTACTGGTATTTTCTTGTCTTAAGGTCTAAGAGCCATGAAGGTCCTTGTTGTGCTCGTCCTTGCCGTTTTCACTGGTGAGTATGACAGCAAAATATCATTATTCTATTGGGAATTTTGAAGTATGAAAAAAATATCAAGTGATATTTTCAAGATAAAGAGTTACATGTCAAACCTCACCACAGGCTCTCATGCATGGCTGAAAATTCTCTCAAATTATATCTTGTCTTCATCCAACAGGCTGTCATGCCAATCTCTTCTATGCTGATGCACCCAAGCCACAGCTGGAAGTGCTGACTGATGCTTTCTGGGACTATGTTGCCAAGGCCACCCAGACTGCTGATGACACCGTTCAGATGATCAGGAAGACTCAGTTTGGACAGGATGTCAGGTAGGCCATGCAAAATGTGTCACATGTTAATAGTGTAAAGAACTGGATACTGGCAACAGAGATGCTCTTCTTCCCAACTAGAATATGAACTTAAGACTAATATTTATCTCATTGTTCACTTTAATGTCTAGTGCCCGTCTGACAGAAAGTGTTGACATGGCCAACAAGTATGCAGTCAGCCTCCAGGGGCAGCTTCCTCCTGCCGCCCAGGATCTGATCACCAAGGTCACCACAGAGGCTGATGTGCTGAGAGAGCGTTTGACCCAAGACATTAGCACAGTCAGAGAGAAGCTGGAGCCCTACACTGAGGACATGAAGGTCCAGATCCAGCAGAGAGTCGAGCAGCTCAAGCAGGAGCTGGCCCCCTACGCAGACTCCCTGGACTCCGAGACCCTGAGGGCCACCCTGATGCAGAAGAGCGAGGAACTGAAGACCAGCCTGGAGCAGAGTGTGAAGGATCTGCAGGCTCAGGTGGGGCCCTACGCTGACGACCTGAAGGTGAAGGTGGACCAGCACCTGCAGGACTTCAAGGAGCGTGTGGCCCCCATGACCGAGCAGGTCCAGAGCGAGCTGACCCAGAGAGCCCAGCAGGTGAAAGAAATGGCCACCCCCTACGTTGATGAGCTGAGGGAAAGGCTGGACCCCTACGCCCAGGACCTCCAGGCTCGTCTCACCGCCCTCTATGAGTCCTTTGTCAAAGCCAACTAAGTCATTCTCCACCTCATGTTTAACAGAAAGACACTGCATCTAAAGAAACACAGTTCTGATTTCAGGAACACATCCATGTTGTCAACAATATGATGACAAGCTCACCAATTTTGAGATATGAAGATGTCTATAGCTATATTTACAGTGTTAAAGACTGATAAATTATAAATATTGAATGTTGGTCTGTGACCACAGTGTTCTCTGCCCATTTTATGGGAATAAAGTGAAAGCAAAACATAAGTGTGCGAGTCTGTTGTGTTTTTTACAAAGTTATGATGAAATTATTGAGTGGTGATAAGGTTTCAGGATGTGAAATGTGTTTTTCTTGCACGTAATGCCAGTATATCAAATATCAAATTTAAATGGAAAATAAATAAATCAATGAAAAACAACAACTACACACATCATTACCTAAATGTGGCCCGAGCTTAACAATAGTTCCACATATATTAAAACATAAAGAATAGAAACGTCTTTGGAATTGGCTGCTGCACAATAGTGGGTGAAACCAACCTCCAATAGAATGAAGAAACCAGAGTGTCCTCTGGTGAACATATACTATAGAGTCACTGTAATATATATATTTAAGTGCTTATAAGGGCAACGTAGTGGTCAGCCAGTTTTTAATACATGGATTAAATGTTGGCATTTCTAAGAAAGGAAGAAACTTAACCGCTCATAAGAATCAGTGGAGAATAAAGCCTTTCCTGTTTGTTCAGCATCTAGTTGCAAAATCCCCCCTGTCCCCCCTGCCTGGCACGCCCTGTTAAGATTGAGTTGTGGATATTGGACAGGGCATGTCCAGGTTTGTCTGTGCAAGTCTAGAAGTTCATGAAAACATTGTGCTTCCACCTTGTTTTTTCGTTTTCCTTTTGTGCCTCCGTCCTTGCTGCCAGATCGCTCCCACGCTGCCTTACCCTGTGGCAAACAACATTCCTCTGTTCTGCCCCCAGCTGTCACAGGCTCTGCTCACCGTTAACCCTCCAAGCACAAATGCAGCTCTGATTCCTTCAGTCTGATTATGTGATGGCTTTTAGGTATATCCTGATTATGCATGTTCTAAAACTTTTAACACCTCTCCTGATATATTAACATAATGTAAATGCTTTCACTGGGTTTTGTTTTTCATTTCTTGTTTTGCACTATTATAACTACGATTGTTAAAAATGAACTGGAGGTTTTGAATGTTGTCATAATAATGAGTCAGAATACATTCATAAATCCTGAAAAGAAAATAAATTAAGACATTACCTATTTTACAACCAGACAGCAGATACAACAAGGACGAGTACACCATTAGCTTACCACCCCAAGCATTAGCTGCTACATGCATCAAACTTGTGACCCCTTCATTACAGAGAGACGGTGCAATAAACTCAGCAGCCCTACTCAGACATTTGGCTCTGTCAGCACATATCTCCATCAGCTGATACCACTGACTCAGAACCAAATGATGGTTGGGGGGGGGGGGGGGTTATGCTACAAGAAAAACACTTAATTTTGAACTTGAACATCCAGTTCAACAGCTCTTAACCCACAGACATCAACTGCAGTAACCCCGCTGACTCATCTAAACAGACGTCTCCCTGTTCAGTAGGGGGTGATCATCCAGACTTAACCAAAAACCAAAGTCTTCCAACCAGCTTCCAGTCAAGAACATCATCAGGCAGGGGTTACTTTGGTTCAAACTATTTAAAGATGCCCTCCTACACACTACCTTCTGGTATTAGACATTGCCTCTGTTGATGTGGAGTAAAAGAAGAAGCAGATGTAGTTTAGGTGACTGTGTCAGATACTTAACTGTATTACCTCATGGTTCTTGATTCAGTTTCACTTCCCCATGTGCCTTCTCTCTCTTTGTCCTGCATGGTGGCGTTGTGGGTTTATGTGGTTGTAATCTTTCTTGTTACATGCGTGCTGGGTGGTCACTCTGGTCCACGCACTCTGCACAAAAAACCCACAAAATAGCTCGTCAGCGTCTTTCATCTCCTTACTGGAGATTTATCTGAGTAGCTGTAAATGTTTCTGTCAGCACAAAACAAAAAAACTAAACATATTCCCATGAAATAAGATGGGGTCATGGCATCTGAATGAAGGTGTAAAATGTGAAAAGCAGTTGAATGAGAACATTTTGCTCAGAACGATGGGATTAAAATACTGATCTTGATTTGTGTCTTTGAACAGGACCGGCCTTCTTATCTAGCTGAACATACAGTATCTTCATGTGTGCGACACTCCTCCTCAAGTGATACACTATTGTTGTGGAGGTCAAAGGTTTTTTGTTTTTAACATAGAAATGACACCTTAACTTGCTGAGTTTGAACTGGAAACTAAACTGTTTCACCTCGTTGTTCTCACCCTTTCAGGAGAGCAAAGAACTTTTTCATATAAATAGGTGGACAATCTGGTACAATCTCCTCATCACTAAACACATAGTCCACCTCTTTGGGTTATCGCATGTAAATGTTATCATGTTCTCACACTAATTACCTGACCAAGCCAAACTTTGTTCCTGTGTAAAGATGGGTTTCTGTGAAAAGTGACAGGACACAGAAATCTGTTGGGTTGACAACAAAGAGGCTGAGTCCTAAAGGGCAAAGGTCATTACACATGGGCAGTGAAGGAATCAGAGTTGAACTTGACAGAATAAAACCTGTTTCATCAAAGTTTGATATGCAAATAATGCACTGTTTTCCCTACTTTCTGTACAGGTCACCACAAAGAGATGAAGGCTCTCAACTAGGATCTTTGCTGCTACCATCTTAAAATATTTCCTTGTAGTGTGGTGTGACAACGACAAGATAGCAACATTTATCAATGACAGTCTTATCAACGATAATCTCTTTTAAATTAAGTTAAATTAACAGTAACTTTTACTTTTGAATTTACTGTTTTTGGGTCTGGCACTTTGTGATTCATTGGTGAAGCTTTTTTTTTGGCATTAGGAAAGTCTGTGTTAAATTCCCTGCCAACAATGTTTTCAAATCTTTGTCATAACAAGAAAATAACAGGTCTGTCTAATGGAGGAGCCAAGTGTGGATCTGTGTGTGGTGGAGATGACGGTCCAATAAAAATATGCACGGGTGCTCACAACATTAAACACAAACATTGTTGCTCAATAGGCTGGAGTAAACACTTTCTTTCTGCATTAAACTTCCCCTTTCGTGAGCCAGTTTCAAAATCCTGGAAATTTGTTGGAAATAACTTTCTTATTCCAAAACTTACAACAAAGAAACAGACTGTGAAACAGATTGTGCCTTTTTGCCCTTTGTGCCTCCTGTGTAATTTACTTCTCTTGTTCATTGTCATCATACCGTTTTTTCAGAGGTTATAATGTAGTTTATGTTCTCTGTATTTTATTAGCCATAATCCCTCTTTTGAGCAATGGTCTTACTGCATTTGAGTATATCCCCAAGCCTGAACATGCCCATCTTGTTGTGCTGACACCTTATTTGTACCAACTTCAGGCACCTTCCCGTAATTTATAGCTCTACTTCATGCAGTTGTACGGTACAGCAAGTACATTACATGATCTGAATAAAATTCACATTTGCTACATTCACCATTGGAACAGCCTCATATGTTGGGGGTTGTGGATAGGTGGGGTGTGAATGGCCAGCAGTGGCAGAGCATTTTGATAGAAATGCATACATGATAGTTGAAGTTACATCCTGGTGCCAGGAGGATTTATATTCAGATGAAACCACACGGTGATAATGAACACCGAACCTGCAATAATCAATGGCAGAAGTAAGTAAAAGAGTAAAAGTAACAATACCACCATAAAATAATTCTTTGAATTCAAAATCTGTATTACTTTGTAGGACACTAGTGTTTTCTAAATCATGTCATCATGCTTAAAAGCTTATCATACTAGGCAAGCAAACCACCAACAGTACATAGAGTAGGCCTATAGCTTCAGCTATACATTCAGCAACCAGCTACAATATAATACACTGTATAATGATATTACAGTGGGTTAGTTCTGCTGCCTAATGTGTACCTTTAATTTTGACACTTAACATTTTGCTGTTCATATACCAGACTCTGAGTGCAGTACTTTTACGTGCAAGTATTTCTTTTTTTTTTTTTGCCTCTCTTGCTCAAGTTAATGGTCTGAATACTGTTTCCACTGAGAGTAAGAATAAAGCAACATTAAATGGGGGAAAAGATATCCTGCTCCTGGCAGTAACACCTGAACGGTATCAAATGCTCATCGTTGTTAAAGAATTGTCTATTGTGTGAAGAACACGAAAACAAAATAAACGCCAAAAAAAAAAAAAAAAAAACATTGATCGTGGACGTGAAACTTTTACCCCCGTTTATTCTTGTGACAGCCCGGTTGCTCAATCGGCCCCTAAAACAATGCAAACCGGTGAGAACTTCGGACGCCGTGTTGGTGGCACGTTGCGTGGAAGCAAACAGGATCCCGTGTGGACAAATCATCATCATCCTCACCACATGAAGGCGTGCTCAGCAGCAGCAGCAGCCTCCCGGGACCGTATAAAAGCCCTCAGTCACCGGACAGGGAGCACGGAGGAGGCTCATTCTCTCAGGTGAGTGAAAGGGCTGCGCAGCATGCAGAGGCAGCATAGGTCTTATAGCAGCTCCCAGACACTCCTCTTAGCTGAGTCTTACACTGTTTTTTATTATCTACAATGCTCAGTTACTGGATGTGGCTATATTTAAAGTTGTGTGACCTCAGTTAACAGTTTTTTTTGTTGTTGTTGCTAGATGCTTATATTGTGGTGAAAGTAACAAATGTAATGATTTGCTCTCTTGTGAAGTTCTACCTCTTTTTTAAAATTTCATTGTTAATTTGTAGTGCTGATTTATTTTATCTTATTTATTTCGCAGGTGAATCTGTCTAACAACCATGCAGGCTGTAGCTCTGATCCTTGCTCTGGCAGTCATCACTGGTAAGTGTTCTCTTAGTTTAGGGTTTATCAACCACATATGTTTGGATGTATATTAATGTATTTAACCCATGCTTTCCACATGTGCCCCTTACAGGCTGCAATGCCCGTGCTGTGCGCCAGGCTGATGCCACCCCAAACCGCTGGGAGGACTCTGTGGATCGTTTCTGGCAGTACATCTCTGAGATGAACACACAAGCTGATGGAGTTGTGCAGAACCTTAAGGCCTCTCAGTTCAGCAGGGAGCTAGAGTAAGTTAACTTGAGCAATTTATCCTTCCCTTGCATTTTCATTTTCTATAGGCAGTGATTAGTCCCCTTCCTAACCTCCAAATGCTCCCTTGTTTTCCAGATCTCTGTCTTCCCCTTCCCAGTTCATGCAACCCTTACTTCTCTTATCCTAACCACCCTCTCATCATTGCATTGTGCTTACACTCCTAAGTTGTCCCATACATGACCATCTTATCGTTCTGCTTGCAGCACTCTGATCACTGACACCATGGCAGAGCTGACAGCCTACAGAGATGACATCCAGACCAAGCTGGGTCCCTACGCTGAGACCTCCACTGGTCAGCTGTCTCAGGACCTGCAGCTTCTGGCTACCAAACTGCAGAATGACATGCTGGATGCCAAGGAGCGCAGCACTGAGTACCTGGGTGAGCTCAAGACCATGATGGAGCAGAACACTGACGATGTCCGCAACCGCATTGGCACCTACACCAACAAGCTGAAGAAGCGCCTGAACAAGGACACTGAGGGGATCCGCAAGTAAGTGGGGTGTAGGCTTTCAGACTTAAACCTATTTCTTGTCCTTGTTAATATGAAACCTAAATGTCTCCTTCTTATTCACCACCAGCACTGTGGCCACCTACCTGGGCGAGCTCCACTCCCGCACCTCTCAGAACCTGGAAGCCGTGAAAGAGCATGTTGAGCCCTACGTCCATCAGGCCAGCGACACCGCCACCAAGAGGCTGACTGACATCTCCTCCATACTGAAGAGCCAGGCTGAGGGTCTGGGCCAGCAGTTGGAGACCCAGGCTGAGACCCTCAAGACCCAGATGGAGGCCACCGCCCAGGAACTGCGCACCTCTCTGGAGGGCAAGATCGACGAGCTGACTGAGCTGCTCTCTCCATATGCCACCAAGATCCGTGAACAGTTTGAGAACATCATGGGCACGGTCAAGGTGCCCGCTGCCTAAAGAAAGACTCTGAGGGATTTTTTAAGGGTTGTAGATGGTTGGTGGAAGTAGAATGAGAAATGTGTAAACCACTGATTTCTTTATACCCTGGAAAAGAGGGGAAAGGGGGGAGTTGAGTTACTGATGATATCTTCATTTTGGGTGCTCTAGTGTTCAAGCTAAAGGGGGTTGATGAGATGAAGGAGGGAGGATGAGGTGCATCTTTTACAGAACAGTCAGCAGATAAATGTCTGTTTGGGTTCTTCCCTCTGCGTGGTCACCCTCTCTTCTTCTCTTATCGATCCCTCTTTCTCACTGAACACAAGCACCACAGCTAATAACAGCCTTCAGTACACAAACAGGAGACAATTATTTGTAATATGCTTCGCTTTTCTACTTTGAATTAACTGTTCTAGCCCTCTACCCCCGCCCCCCTCTCCAAATTTTGTATTGTGTTTCCTACCTTTTGTTTGGTTGTAAATATAACTGCTGAGTTTGAGCCTCATAGGCAGGGATCCCAGCCTGTGTCACCCCCAAATGAACCAAACACAAGTGTCTTTCATTTCAATAAATGCACTGAATTGTGACGATCAAAACACTGGGGCACATACAGTGATGTCCCTTCTAGTTCTTCTAGAGTCAATGCTCAACCACCACTACTGTCAAGTGCCCTTTCTGTATTGTCGGCATTTCTTGTTGCTGTTGTGGTTCACAGAGAAGTGGAATGTAAAATGATGCAAATATGACAATCAGTGAGTAAAGTGTGATGCTGCCTGCCTGTTCTTCAGCCTGAGTATAGAGTGTCTCTTGTATTTCACGTGTCATATGCTGCTCACTATAAGTGTGCTGCGGAGTGCTGAACAGTGCTGAGTGAATAAAGAACCTAGAAAAGATGTCCCGTTTCCACTTGTTTGTTTCTCTGATTTCTCTGATCAAACATAAAACAAGTGGAGACTCCACAAAGCTGTCAGTGGTTCACTATTGTACATGTTGTCCCCAGCAGTCTGAAAGGCTTTCACCAAATGTACTGAGACTGTTGTCCTGGGAAACTTACAATAAACTTAAAGCCTGTGGTAATGCAATGCTGGAAAGT
Source organism: Trachinotus anak (assembly GCF_046630095.1). Classification (NCBI taxonomy): domain Eukaryota; kingdom Metazoa; phylum Chordata; class Actinopteri; order Carangiformes; family Carangidae; genus Trachinotus; species Trachinotus anak. The sequence continues at coordinate 9,596,447 of NW_027273883.1, read as the reverse complement.
TACCTGTTCTTACATTTAGCAGTTATTGCATAAGGCTGTGTGAGGTAATTACATGGGGACATTTATCTTCTGCACTTTTTTTTAACCCACCTTCTGACACACACACATAAGCACAGAGACTCACCACTACTTCTCTGCTGAACCATCAACTTAACTCACTGTTCCCACAGAAGTAATTCATCCTGAGGTGAAAAAACAGGTATTCTTTACTCCCTCCCTGTACCTGTACTCCACCCCAAACATCTCTCTCTCCATTTGCTCTCCTCATACAGCCACCCGCCCCCCCCCCACAAAGCCCTCGGCTGACTATTTTTCTAGTCCAGACTTGCTAAGATCTGCTCCCAGATTCCTTTCTTTTAAGATCCCAGCAGGCATTTGGGAACATTCTGTGCCCCAGATTGAATTATCGTCATGGTGACACCATTTCTATCTGTAGCTTGGCTTGGTAAGGTTATAATGCATGCATCAGTGTATTTGTATGCACATATTTGCTCTGGCATGCCAATAAGAGACATTCGTTCATGCACAAACACTGTTTGTAAACAGTGTGCATCATTAAACTGCAATGTTTTTTCCTGGCAAGGGATCAGTTTTTGCATGGCAGACCCCTCTCTCTACACTGTCAACTATTAAATGAAGGCAACCTGCCAAAAAAATGTAAAAAACATTGAATTTTTTTTTCTTATAGCCATTAGGAAACATATCTGCCCCCAGCAGAGACATTATTACACGAGTGGTTTCACTGTTATCAGATGCAAAGGATGTAAATCTGAAATTGGGATTTTCATCTTGCTACACATCTGGACCTGCCTAAGGGGGAAAAGATGGTCATCATTGTATTAAACTCAGATAACTCACTCTCGCAGTCAAAGTTATGCTCTTCAAACTCAGCAGGATTTTTCCTTTGAAGTGTGGAGCAGAGGCCAGTAGAGGACACCATTTGTCCCTTGTTCATCTCCTCTCCTCTCCTCTGACCCCTCCACTTGAATCCATGCTGCATGAAGATGCAGCTGTGTTTTCTCTTGTGGAAGATTAAGTAAACTACATTTTCTTCATGAAGAAACACACTCAGCGAGCGTTGAGAACAGAACACACATTATAAAAGATTAATTTTAAATCACAGAGCTGGCAGTTACTTAGGAATCACTTGAAGACATTTTTAACTGTAACAACACAGAAACTGACAACAAGAATTTGAATGATATGAATGAATGAGGATTTAATTGTGATTTTGAAAAGGTGGGTGGGGGTGTGGGGGGGGGGGGGGGTGTGGGGGGGGCAGCAGCGGTCACTGTGTCCAAGATACATAACTCTAATGTCCATACTGTGGATCCAGCTGTGGATCTTCATTTCTTGTAATCCCCACCACTCTGTTCCCACTTCATGTCCAACTCTCCACTGTATGCTATCAGAAATAAAGACAAGTTTTTTTCCCAAAAAAATGTGGTTTTGAATTGTATGTAAGTGAAGAGTAATATGTAGTTTATTGCTGTTTGTCTCAGAAAGGTGTGCAGTTATACATCGCTACAAAACATCCTTATGGTTGTATAACAAAACATGTTTACCATTTCCATCTGTGTTAAAGGGCACTGCATGTAAAGTGAAAGAATGACTAACTCTATGACTAGGTGTTTGTCCTCTATGATATCACTCCTTTCAGGAACCAGTGTTTATTTTGAAACTCAGACAAGTGAAACTCCTACATTAAACTGTCCTCTGCTGCAAGGATCAGACATGGATTGTAAAAACAGGAAAACCACAAGTATCCTGCCAATTCAGCACTTCTGCTCCGTCTGCTCCTATAGGGTGTCTGCACTCTGAGCACTGCCCAGCAACAAAAAAAGTCCCAGCAAATTAGTAGGTGCTAGCTAGCCCATGACTGCTAGTAACCCCTCTAAAAACACCCCTGCAGAGATTTTACCTCCCATTACAACCCCCTCTCTTTTCTCCATCCTCTCCCTCCCCTTCAGAGTTGGCACACAACATCAGCCACCACAGGGGCTTTTGGCCAAACACAAAAACAGCCTTTTTGTAAGCTTGTTATTGCAAATCGGGAGCACGCAAGACGTGCACTTTCACGCCCTGTGCCTCCTACAATTATTCAAGAGGAGCTTATATGCACGCAAGCACAAGCTCATACATAAACCCACTGGCCACTTCAAGACAAAAGAGATGGAGATTTAGTCTTTGAGAAGTAATGTGTGAGTGTTGAGGCATGTGAAGGCTCATTTAACACCATTTTAGGCCATTCATCATAGCAATAGCACCTTATAGGCCAAGTCATCAGCAACAAATGGGCGATTGGCCTTTTGCAGACTGCTTGGTGTGAAAGCAGATATATTAAGTAGTGATAAAGCCTTTAAACTATCAGACACAGACTTCCTGGCTCTAACTCAGGTCACAGTTGGAATGAGGGGTTACTTCAGTTCATCCAGCTGTACTGTTTTCTGGTGCATGTTAACTTACAAGATGGACCACATATGGCTTTGTCTGACTTGCTTCCCTTTTAGAAAGCGAAAGGTCTGGATAAGAGAGACATCAAATGAGGCAATGAAATTCTCAGCAGAGCAGTAAATGGAAAAATACATCAAAACAGAATAGGACATTGCAGTAAAACTGTCTGCATCAGTCTGTGAGCTATAAACAGGATACACATGGCAAGGTTTAGAAATGTAGGTCTTGTGATATCAGCGTTGGTCAAAAGAATAAGGAATTAATACATGTTGCAAAAATGAAAAGGGACAGTGGTGGAAGTAGGATAAAATACGGTAAAATCTTGAGGAATTTATATTTTTCATTTCCATTTTATGCTAATTTTTAATTCAGAGAGAAATATTGTTGGCCACTTATTATGTTTGAGTACATATTTGTCTCCTATTAAGATTTAACATACAAAAATATATGCTTTGTTATAGATTAAACCACCCGACAGGAAAAAACCAATTAGAATTAGTTCCATCTTGACCAAATACAATGAATTAATTTCATTACTGCCTCATTTTAATGCATCAGTAATAATTTATGAATAATATAATAGCCTAACATATTGACACTAGGCATTCTGGATAATGAATTTACTTTTGAAACTTTAAAAACATTTTATTTTTAATACGTCTGTACTTTTACTTAAAATATTACAATTTTGAATCAGGGCTTTTACTTGTAATGGAGTGCTTTTAAAGTAGGATGATGAACTTTTACTGAAGTAAAGGATCTCAATACTCCCTTCATCACTGCAAAGGTACAAAGCGTGCAAATACATAACAAAAAAGGACACGGAAGAGAAAAAAAATCAAACCGAGGAAACAACAACAACAAAAAAACAAAACAAAAAAAAACAACAAAAAAACTTAATTTTAAAGAGAGTCTACTTATCACAACCCTGAGTTTACATTCTTACAGTCAAACCTAGGAAAGCTAAATCTGATCCTGTAGTGGACTCTGTCTCACTACCTTGGTCTGCAGTTGCTAGACATCAAAACCCTGGTAACCTCTTACCAGTAAATGCGTGGCAGTTTAACACAGAGGCAATACTCAGCCAACACTACACTTCAGGTTCAGATGAGCTTACAAATAACTGAGGTCTATTGGTAATAATGCAATCAGTGCTGAACTATGTTCCTTCTACATCACATCTCACATTATCTATTGACACCACTGTTGCTAAGGGATAAACTCTGGACCCTTAAGGATGCCATCATCACCAAGCTGCGATCTGTTAAATACCAGTTTGACTTTTCGTTTTGCACTAAATGTGCAATAAGGACATGTTTCTGGAATCAGAATGACCCTTATTCACATCCTATTCTTTGTGAATGGTATGTGACTGATAAGTAGACACAGTAGGCTACACAGCGCTGGGTGAAGACTTTAATCTAGATCCCCCGCATCAGTGTGCTGCAAGGAGGCAGATACCTCATTTGTGCAGGGTTGTTTTTTTAATAGAGGCGTCTTTATCATTAACATTATCTTTTAATGAAATCACTTTGGTGCTGATCGATAAAAGGGCAGAGGCACGTCAAGGTTACCACGTGTAAATGTTGACCTAAAGTCTGGTGTTTTTGCGTCACCCTGTTGGAGCCGAGTGGGCTTATAAAGAGGAACGCACATAGGCGCTCCAACACACTCGATTTATTTCTCCACTGAGACGGAAAACAGGTATGTTTTACATTTCATTCGTTGCCATTTCAAGAGCCGAGAAGAGGATTTGTTGTTTGATGATAGGACGCTTAACCTATTGCTTAATAAGAAGGAAAGAGCCTCGGCTGTATTTACACACAGGGTGGTGGGTAAACCTGACATGACTTATTTATTTATATAAGTCACCCGCAGATGTGTAAGTGAAGTGTGGCGATGTTATATGATATTTGAGGTCTGACCGGACGTAAAGGGAGCTGTCCCCTCTCCGTGGTGCTGACGTACGGGGGGTGGGGTGGGGTAGGGGGCGCGCTATTTTTAAAGACAAAATAATTCATGCTGTAGCTATCGTCCTCACAGTATTCTCTGTGCCACGAAAACGTCTTTGTGCCAGTGACCTCAAACTAAACAACTACATGTCCTCCGCCCCTCCTCAGAGAGCCACAGCCGAGATGAGACTGTACCTTGCAGTTGCCGTGCTGATGCTGGCGTTTGTCGCCTACACCGGTACGGCATGTGTCACTTAGCCTCTGACTTCTTGTCTCCGCTGCGGGGGTTTGTCTACCACCAGCGCTGCGGAGACTGACTTTGCATTGTTTCTGTCCATCTCGCCCACCCGCAGAGGCTCAGGAAGAAACCATCGAGCAGACGTTTGCCAGGTGGACCGAGCAGGCCGGTGACCTCGGCAGGGGCCTGGGGGAGAAGGCCAGGACCACCTTCAGCGATTTCTTCAGCGGCGAGCAGGCAGCCAACGCCAAGTAGGTGCACACACCCACATGTTATACTTACACGTTCGCATTGACCCTGTGTAACACATATTAAGTATACGACATATGATGTGATTCTTCTCCTTAGAAACTGGCTCAACGAGCAGTTTGAGAAGATAAAGACCAAAGTTCAGGAAATCGCCCAGTAGACGAGTCTACCTCTGCGCCCACCTCTGGCGGCTGACTTCCCTCGCCCGGACCCTTGTTTTGGGACGCTCACATGTCACCTCTCTGTAAAGAGACGGGGTTTTTTTTTTTTTAATAATTTGAGCGTAATTTCTTTGAAGAAATGATGTGAAAAGCTCCAGTCATCAAAAAAAATAAAATGTTTTTTTATATAAATTCTGTGTTTGCATCAATATTTATCAATGTAAAGACAATAAGAACTTTTTTTTTAGTGTAGTGAAGAAGAATGGAAGAGCCTGTTAAACATGTTTGACATAAATAAATGAACAACCCTGGTCCATGATTGTATGGCCTCCATGTGTTTTGCAAACCACTGCATAGTAATTACTGTTGAACTGTCGTTACATCCTTCACAGAGCTCTAAAATCTTTTTTTGTACATTGCTTATGTTACGGGTTCCGTGGACGGGTTCCCTGTAAAAGCAGGTGAAGAGCGGCGTAATCCGCCCCCCCCCCCCCCCCCCCCCCCAACACCTGGAGCGACCACAAGCGTTCCGCCACACCGCTTTCAAAATAAAATGACCCCCTTAACATGGTTCATTACTTTTCAGTGAAAATGAATATATACATGAATGAAAATCGTCCCATAAACACATATTATTTACATCAAACAACATTAGTGTGGTCATTCCCTTTTAGGGGTGCCACACTTACAACTGAGGAGTAGATTCATTTTCAGATCATGTTACATACCTTTTCTTCTTTTTATACAAGGGAAGAAACTGGGATGAACAAGACCATTGATGGATTTATCCATTTTCAACAGATTCAGTTTTACAGGCTGAAAATTAAAATATATGGATGATAATACTTTGCTTGTTTTGCATTAAACATCTGCTTTCTTGAATTAACAAATTAGTATTTGCAAGATACATATCCACATCGCAATAAAACCTGAATTGGAATATTAACAGAATAAACAAGGTTTTAGCTTAACTCAGAAATATGCAGCCTATCATTTCAATGTGTCTCCTCATATTATATCAGTGTTATATCAAACCTAGATTCATGTAGTTGAGCTTCATGGTACTAAAAACCTAATTATGACATGTTTGTAGCTGATCATGTTGTAGCTAGCTCCATATTAATGGGAAATTAATCTGTGAACTGATTTACATTTATTAGAAGGTAGAAGGTCCAGATGCCCATCTAATAAAAAGATCTGTCAATCAATCAATTTCTGACAAACAAGTTTGCCTGCAGTAGTTGAACAGACACTGATCAAAATGTGACTGAATGGATTTCAAGCCTTTTGACCAAATAACTTTTTAACTTTTAACCAGGTCAGTATCTTGTGAATGGGCACTAAGGCTGATCACTTAATTGAAGAATAGCAAACAGCATCTAACAGATAATAATTTATTTGTGTCAATAGCTGGTACCAAAGGGCAAGTGCCAACATGGCTGCTTTTCTGGCATTTCACAACTCTGGGCTAAAGTCACTGTTTATGCTGGGTTAATAATCCACCAGTTGTCCCAGTTCACTGAAATCTGTTCCACTGAAAAGAACAGGATGACAGAGGTCAGCAGCTGGTGCACGGAGGTCACAGACTTCACAGATTCTGATCATGTCGCATCAGCTGTCGGGGCTGAAATTAACTTTAAATCACTTTCACTTTGATTAGTTTAAGATGTCGAAAGAGTAAAGTGCTTCTTCTCGGCCAGCCTGTCAGCCTTTGTCCTTTCAGCTATTTTCAGCTATAAGAGGAAGGTGCACTGTACATTCTAAGAAAGGTTGTGCTGCCACTGTTGGATTAGAAGAAAAATCTACTTCCTGAAATAAAAACAACTTGACCCCAAGATTGAGAAATTGAGTTTTGTCTGGTCTGCAACCATTCCTGCTTTAAAGTCATCTCAAAGATCCTAAATGAAACTGACAATGGGCTCTATCATTTTCAAGCTTCACACAGTATACACTATATGCAAACATACTGTATTCATGTATTGTAACATGCAACACAAAAGTACTGTAAACAAAACACTATACTTACATATGTTAATTTAAATATGTTTTTAATAATAGATGTTACATTTAATTTGTATGAACTAAATGCATATATACTCAATAGCCAGTGTATTGGTGCATGTAGATAAAACAATCTAATCCTCTAATACAATCTAATACAACAGTCCTGTAATAAATGCTAATATTAGGCTGTAATTTATGCTAAACTGTACTGCTTTAGTCTTGCAGGTGTTTCTGATACTTTGCCTCATTTATATCAATGAGGGAAGGCTAAATAACAGAAACACAGCTCTGTATAATGCAATACAATTCAACAGCACCGCATCTTACTACACTACATTCTCTACAGTGATCATAAAGTTGAATTAACACATCTCTGAAGTAGTTTAAATAAAAACTGAACATTATAAGCTTCCTAACAAGGACTTATGGCATGGCTGTTGCAGTCGACTGCATTATTATTAGTTAGGTGTACCTAATAAAGTGGCAACTAAGTGTATTTTATAACAAATATAACTTTTCTGATGCATAGCGGGAGGCTGTACTTATGCACTTATGTCAGGAACACACACACACACACACACACATCTTTAAATCTGTAGCACAGTTCAGATGTTCACAACCTGACACACAATTTGAAAACAAAGAAAAATGTTGATCCCAGCTGTTTAGACAGCTGTGGGACCAGGTTTGTGAATGCACCACAGTTATGAACTTTAATCTCAACATTAGTGTTGACTTGTTCTCAATCTGAACATTCAGCAAGCACAGAGCAGTGAAAAGATGAAATTGATTTTGTGGTGGACTCTGTTCACAGAACTGCTTTGCTTGACTGAAAATGTTTATCTATTTGACCCCCCCTCTCCCCTCCAATCCTCACTAAAACCCATATCTCTCCCACTAGAACAGAGACTTTGACTGGCCTGTATACATATCAAATGGACTGAGATATCAGAACCAAAGGGCATTTGGACAGTTATTGAACTCTAATGCTAATGTTGATCTTGAAGAGATATCAAGAGTTCACAATCTGCAGATCTAAAATGCAGTGTTCGTTCACTTGGATTCTAACATTAACATTGTAAAACAGCAAATATTTATCAAGAAAATCAAAACAAATCAAGCAAGTATCTGCAGTGGGTGAAAACAACAAGATCAAATTGCACATTAATCCTGGGGAATATTTGCCTAAAACTGCTCATGAGATCCATGTCTTTGAAATCTTTTGAAAGTTCAAAGAAAACCTAATCTCCTTAAAAGATTGTTAGTCCACTTGTCTGTGTTATTTTTAGTCTTATTTATGAGAATATCATAAACAGTCTTAGAGACTGTAAGAGATAGAGTTGATTTATACTATTTGTGTGAGGCCCTTTAGTCAAAGAGCTGTTGCTTTGATGTCTCTCAGTTTTTGTCAATAAAACTGTGTAATAAAGCAAAGACAAAAACAACGGGTTGAATGGTCATCCGATCAGGACCAATGTTCACGCTGTCCCCTAACACAAATAAAAATGGCTTGATAACACTTGTTTCATTCAACTTCTGTTGACCAGAGTCAGAAGAAAAGGTAAAATGTCCTTTGTCACTCCTTTGCCCGTTTGTTGATGAACACATGTTTAGATTTAGTTTAGAAATCTGTGATTTTATCTGATGTTGTGATGTTTTTTATGGTTACAAAGGGACAGAGATGAAAGAAAACAATATTCTTTTTAATGTGCTGAGAATATGCTTTGTTGTATTTGTGACATCTGACATGGTGAATAAACTGTTAATGGTTGTGTTTCTCTCTTCTCTGTGGCAGATGCATACAAAACTGCTTGCTTTTGCTCTCATCTTACTGTTGCAAGGTATGGCTTTTAAAAAATTGTATTTTATGTCATCTGTCCTAGTCACTCTATCTCTGAGCTTTGTTGCACTTGCGTCTTTGCTCTTCTTGACTGACAAGCATCCTCCTCTGCAGCTTGCAGGCCTCTTTCGGCCCAGACACTGAGCCCAGCAGAAAATGACTCTCCAGGAATTCTGCAGAGGCTGGCGGAGAGGGCCAGGTATTTCTGAATGCACCCTGCTCATCAACAGCTCATGAATGCAAGCAAAATGAACTTCTCTGTAAATGATTGCTAGTTATCAGAATTGCAAAAAATATTTTGTTTGTGTACATATTGATATGTTTATGTGTGCATGTCATATGTACCTCATAGGCAAGCAAAATCTACAGTCAGTGCTTTTGGGGAGACAGCACTGGGCTTTCTTGGTGCTTACTATGAAGACCACATCCAACCAGTGACTGACAGCTATGTTGGATGGGCCTCTGATGTCAGAAGCTCCATGTGGGAGAAGATCCAGACAACCATGGACAACTACATGCCATTTAAAGCAACTAATGCAACCGATCAAAACCCGATCAAAAAATAATAAGGAAGTAAATTACTATTTTTGTCATATGACATATCTACAATTCTTACCACTTACCCGCTGGACTGATCATACTCAAGGTTTCACTGGGCTTTGCTGGTTGTGTCACATTAAGAAAGAATCAAACAACTTTATAATAAAAGTCCAGGTTTGACATGAAACGACTCTAATTATTTCTCTGCATGTGCCCGGTAGGGAAGAAGAGGGAAAGATCACAAGAGGGAATAGTTAAAGGCAGTAATGAGTGCAATTATGATGAGAGGGTAAATTGACTCATGTAAATGACATCATTTACAAACACTTGCAGATTCCTATTAGAATCGTGCATTTCTGTAAGGTGTTGTTTCATCAGAAAGGCATTGAACAGTTAGATTCCACTCCCATTGATCTGATGATATATTGATTACTTTTGCTGTTGCTGTGGCCACTACATTCTGGTTCTATACACTAAAAACTAGAATGAGGACAAATGGAAAAGAAAGAGTGAGACAGCGGCAAAGAGAAAGAGAGACTTGAAAACCTAATGATACTGATAATTTATCACCCTACTATACAGTCTGTCTCAGGGTATGTGGGTGAAAGGTGAAGCCATAAATCCCAGCATGCATAGCTCTGGGTTCAGCAAGTGTGTCTAGACAGGCCCTGGTTGATTGACCTGCTGACCATTTGACTCTGATCTGTCTCTGAGCAGACCTTATAAAGTGATAATGACTTACTGTAAAATAAATGCTGATTACCAAGTTAATCTAATCAGTAGGTTTTATTTATTTGTTTTATTTAGTTTCTTTTATTAAAGCAGCTACCAACACATGAGCTTTTTTTTTTTTTTGCACTAAAACATGTGACGATTATGACATGCATGCACTAGGAGATTTTGCAAACACACAACTGCAGTATCAGGAGGGTTCCAAGTGCATAGCCATATGAATACAGATAAACTTACATTTAAGGAACATTACATAACCACAAAGTCATATTTCCACATACAGTATTTAAAGTGAATATCATGTACACTGGACTTTGTTTAGGTGAACGTGTGGGTGTGTGTGTGTGTGTGTGTGTGCATGCGTGCATGTGCATGTACGTGTGTGTGTGTGTAGGTGTGTGTATGCTCATCAGATGACGTTTGTTTGCAGTCCCCCCCTATATCATCCTGTCCAGATGTGAGGTCCGAGTTACAGACAACTCGCTTTCAGAGAAGACTGTCACTTCTTGGATCTGTACATCCAACACAACAGCAGGTAAGAGCTCGGCTCTGCTCTACTCACTGCAGCTGTACTCTGAGCTTCTCTTCTGAAGCCACTTCTGGGCAGATTACACTAAAACAACAATTTTATAAAAACACTTAGGTATTAGATTTTTTTCAGCATTTGCAGTTTTATCAACTTGTTTTCCATCTTTAAAGGTTAAATGTCAAATATGGAAAAGAATACTGATATCTCCAAACGGAGACTTCAATTTCAAGTTCTTTCTCTTTTTTCATTTTTTTCCAGAGATGAATGCAAAATATGTCTTGGCACTGATCCTCGCTCTGCAGGGTAAGGCAACATACCAATGCAATCTGAATAACTGCAGTGTATGAATTACATGTTTATGTAAAGCTTGACTGTTATGTGAAAGTAAAAAATAAAAAATTTTACACAAAACACAGAGCACCATTTTAAGTAAATGCTATTCATTTTTCCTTTTAGTAAAAAGTGATACAAATCTAGTATGTTTTTATTGTATTCAATAAATTGCAGTAACTCACTGGGCACTGCTGCATGGCTGGTTATTGCACTGCTTTATCTGTGGTTGACATGCAAGATAAAGACAGATTTTTAAATGACACTGAGCTGCTGAAGTAGAAATCATTTTACGCATTGAACACAAGTTTAAGGAATTTGATTTTGGACACAATTACCAAACCAAGACATGCAAAGCAGCTTCTCTTTGGCCTTAATGGTGCACTCACACACAAATCCATTAATAGTTGCATTAATAATTTTTCCAGTGCAAGAATTTACATAGATTGTTCTGTCAAATAAACATCTATTGATGATCTTTTGTTTTTTTCTGATCTGTTTTTTCCATAATATTTATTCTAACATAATAATCTGACCATTCTTATTTCCCTCCAGTCTCCATGAGCCTGTGTGACATTCCTGCACCGTCACAGGAACTTGTTGACAAGTATGATTCACTGAAAACTGTGTTCTACAAGAGGCTGCTGAACGCTTTTGGCAAGGTGCAGCAAGCCACTGCTCCTATAGTGGAGAGAATTGGTGAAAGCGAGCGTGGACAGACTGCCAAGACCTTGCTCCAGGAAATATATAGCAAGCCCGAGTTCCAAGCCGCCTTCAAGGTTGCCAGGTGAGTGTTCCCCAAGACCAAATCCTCCAGGGAAGACCCTGTAGATGTATTCACTGTCAGTTTTGGGGAAAACAGCCAATGTTAAGAAATGAGTCCACTTCAACTGCAAATTTGCTGTGTAATATTACTAATACATATTAATATATCATAATTTCTCCTGAAAACATAACATACAGGGAAAAACATAAAGGTACTCCAGGCACTGGGCTAGGTGATAAATCCTTTTACTATGGAGATTTCTTTATATAAACTGTCTTCCCTGTTTTATACAGTGGCCTGGGCGAGGAGGCAGGCCCCCTGTTGGACAGGCTCCGTACATCAGTGCTGGGTTTGTACGAATACTACATGCGCCCCCATGTCGGCAACATCCTGAGCGATGGCATCGACAACATCAAGCCCTACCTGGACAAAGTCATTCCCGCTGAGTAAAGAAGACCAACTGGAGCAAACCACCCGTCAGCAACCTGTAATAGATGATAGCTCATAGAAACTACACCAGTATAGGCTGAGAGAAGCAATGCACAATGCAAATACCATCCTTTGCCAAAGTTATCAAAAAAAGGGCAAACATGTCAACACCATCTATGCAAACTGTGCATGTACAGTATTTTGTGTTTGATACACTAACCAAAGTCTGCGTGTGATTGTGTATGTATAAGTGTGAATGTGTTCAATAAAATGAACTGGAAACTAAAAGAGTGAAGGTTTACTTCCACACTTAATATCATAAAGCTTCATTTGTGTGGCTGGAGCAAAGATATGGCTTTATAACCAAAGTTGTCCAGACTCCACTAATCACCATGTTATATAATTATATTTACAAATTTGAATTAAGCTACAAACTCCACATCTGAATTTGTTGGCACAGGCATGAATTAAACATTATGGGACTGGTTTATGAGCTGAGCTCCCACTTTGATAAAATGGAGCTGTATTTTAAAATAAATGCTTTACAATATTAGCGATAATGAAAACCATTCGGACACTAATAATAAGACTTGAGGATGTCTTGTATTTTTAACATTTATATTTTGTCATCTTTACTCTAAGGCTCAGTTTGTGTATATCCTTTCCTGGATGAATACATGTGTCTTACTGAGCACAGTAAAATAAGCACATGCATAGCTTCCTCCAGAAGTGTTATTTCCTGGGAATGAAGGTGGCAAAGACAACTTCACTTCTCAGTGTTGATCCAGTGATTCTTTTATTCAGAGTTAATAGATTCTCCCAGTGGACCAGCTCTGAGAATATTTTGTGCAATTGTTTTTATGTTTCTGCCTCATTTCATAAGTTCTGGTAATTGTAAACATTTTTTTTTGCAATTTGATCCCAACTGTGTAATAGCAGTGTTCAAGACATGGTGCAGAGGCAGAGGACATTAGAACTGATTATTGTGTCAGTGTTGCTGTAAGCACTGATAGTTCCATTACAGCATTTAATGATCGCGTTTAGCTACAGAGATCATCAAGCAAAGACTCAAAACAGCACCGAATCAGCTGGATTTAATCAAAACTGTTTGAATCTCACCACTGCCCACAGCTGTCCTCAGACTGACCTGAGCTCTCAGGTCACAAGCAACATGACATGTGAGGCTGGATCACATGATTGGCTGGGATGTTTACTCAGGACTCCCAGGAATATATTGCCATTTAAGAGAAAATTACTTCTGAAAAACACATTAGATCAAAACTTGGACGAAACCATTTTGTCAATTATGAACAATGAATAATGCAAGTAGCTTGGAATGTCATAAATGTCTGCTGAATAGATAAAAAAATATGTTCTTAAGAAAAAGAGAAAAAGAAAAAGAGATGTAAAGCTTTCATAGACTAGTAGTAGGCCTGTAAGAGTTTACATTCACAAAGATTTTGTTGTTCACAAAATTGTGTACATATGCTCTGCAACAGACACCAAAAAATTAAAATAAAAGAATTGCACTTATCAACTAGAGACTAGAATGAAAAGAATTGTATAGTTTTGAATAGGATAAACAACATTAAACATGATTAATGATTACAAATATTATTAGTAATATATTGAAAATAAAAAATAATCAGATGGTCTGCTCTTTGGACTTCCAGTTTCATTTGAAATCAAATCACATGAAGGGAGAAAAAACCTTTTATTTTTCACACCTCTGCCTTTGTCAGCAAATCCTGTGCTAAAACAGCTGTATCCATTTCTAAATAAGACCACAATGATGAGTAGAGAAATAATATTTCAATGATATTTTAAGAGGAAAGGTCGAGGAGGTTGTCTTCCAGCCCCAATCCCCAAAAAACCCCTCCATAATAAAGAGCTGTCTTTTGACTGCTACAATAAATCTAGTCTAGCTGACCTAAATATTTCATAACCTGAATTAGACTGGATGACGTGTTCAACACACTCTAGACTTAGGACCATCTTAATAGGACTTAGGACCATTGTAATGTGGCATGAATGCATCATCTCCATTACGCAAGTAACAAGTTCCTCCTGTGAACCGGGCAAAGTGTATGAGCGTGCTGCATTAATGAAATACTAACTTAATCAAAGGAAAATTGATTCTGATGTATTCAAAACTGCCCTTGAATTATGTACCAACATGATGCTTATAAAATCAAATCAGATTAAATTCCTCATTGACTCCTGATGACGTTTAAAACACCTTTTGATGACTCATTCACCATCCTAATGTTTACAGATAGTAACAATGTCTGTTTTATCAAGACACATCCTCCCACAAACACAAACGAGGACAACATTGTGGGTTTATCTCCCACAGAGTGCACTTTGGCTCTGGGAGCGACAAGTCAACACATTTGCTCTCCTATATAAACTGGTTGGGCGAGCGGTGCCTCTTCCTCTGTTTTCTTCACCACAGCCATTTCTACAGAGGAATACAGTGAGTAGTGATGCTTGTACTTTTTTACTGAATGGGACAGAGGGTGAAAGTCTAAAATTGCATGAATGTAGAGCTGGTTATCAGAGTACAAAGATAATTCATATTTTCTGCCACAAGTTGTGTGTCTAACAGAGCTGAAGGTCAGTAAATGTTTGGTTTTCATGATAAATGAGTAAAAAAAAATAAGTATCAATATGTGCACAACCATACATATGAATGGGGAAACCTATGACAATATCTCTCCCTAGTGGATAAAAGAGGTAAGCTTTAAATGTCTCTTCGTTCTCTTTCCTCACAGATTCAAGGGACATTATGAATAAGCTGCTGCTCGTCACTGTGCTTGTTGCACTCCTTGCTCTCAGTAAGTGTATTCCCAAATCACAACTCAATTCAGAGCAGAAATAAATCAGTGATGAAAAAAATATATCAGGTATTCCTGATAATATGTGATATTCTTTCACCCATCTGACCTGGTATTCCTTTTGCAGGTGCTGAAAGCTTCCGTTTGCCGAGGCAGGCTGAGGAGGAGCAGGGTACTCTGGCCAGCATCACAGATAAAGTCAGATCCCTCTATGACACGACTCTCACCAAGGCTAATGAATACCTGGACTCCATCAGGGGCCTGAAGCTGGAGGAGAAGGCAAAGTAAGGGATTTTAAATGCAGATTCATTAATGCAGCAAAAAAGTGTGAATTTATATTTAAACTCCTGTCTTTCTGTGTTGTCTGCAGGAATCTTTACACTGATACCACCTCAGTTATGAGCACATACGCCGGCATAGCGCACGACCAGCTTTACCACTTGTTCTACTCTCAGCAGTAAACAAAAACTGATTTCCAGTTTGATATGATGATAACCACCCAATGGGGACTGTAATCCTTCAAAAAAAACACACAAAAAAAAAACACCTAATTGCTTGCACAGAGGAAACGAGACAGAACAACTTCGCAAGCACAAGAAAAGGAGCAAACAGCACCTTTTCATGGACCAGCGGATTTCTCCATGAGTCTCAAAATTATAAAACAACCAGCCAACCTATGGCAAACATGCAAATAATTGATCTATCGCCCCCTACTGGTGATTTTGTTTCCTCGTTGCTGACTCTTCACCAACTCTGAATAAATTTAAATATTTGTATCTTAAAATAAAAATATTTGTACAAAAAAAAACTACTGTCTGTGATTGATAACTTGTAATTTAGTTAAGTGTTTGATGCAGCATATTTCTCTATATATGTCTGTTTGTGCAAGACCTGTGTTTCCTTTTATGTCACTGACGCAAAGGACCACGTGTTTGTGTCTGTATGAATCTGCGATGCAGCACCAGACTTTTATCGGCTGAGGCAGCAACAGAACAGAGGCCTGTTACAATTAATAATGGATGAAAAGAAAACAACATGTAAAATGTGAGCCGCGAGAAACCGACAGAGATGAATAAACAACAAAGACTCTGAAGTTTGTTTTGTGGCTCCTGACAAGAAGCGGTGATGCAAGAGTGTTGTGATGATTTTTAATTAATGCATCAACCTACAGCATGCGGCCTCTTCTGAAGCTACAAGCAGCACAAACTAAGAGATAAATTCGCTTTCAAGTGTGATCATGTGTAGTTGTTACAAAAGATGTATACTGTAGCAGAGAGCCACAGGACAAACTACACATCAGTGTGTGTGGTAAGGACAACAGTATTCCAATATTCGCTTTATGAATCTGAGGAGAAGTGCATTTTGTATTTGCTATCAGAATTTGTCTTGCATGTTTTCTCTCAGCTGACATCTGTGATCAGATTTGGCTTTGACAGTAATTTGATGTAATCGGTCGGCATCTAAACTGCAGCAAAACATTAAACCGTGAGAGAGAGGGGGAAACCTGGCTGACTGGCAGACCTGACTTTTTACAAATATGGTTTGATTAATTGGATTTCAGTCTCAGCTTTGATTCGAGTGTATTTACATCTTTATTCAGAGCTGTCCACCCATCAGATTACTACATTTCAATGCTGTTAGAGCTGTCACACACAAAGGGATGCTACTGCAGTGAGGGTTTATACAGTACATCCAGTGCTGAGTAGAAGTCACCATGAGTCACATGTGCTATAAGGATGGGTTCTTGTTGCACTAGGACCCTGTGAGTGTGTATTGACATGGGCATGAATGTACAGTATGCATTAGTGAGGTGAATCATTATATTAATGAAACTGAGAAATTAAAGTATACTTGACTTTCGATGATCCGTTTGTGCCATGTTTTCCTAAGAGACAATTATGAAAGACAAATTCTGCTCACTCAGTTTGGTTGCAGTTGGAAAGGCTGAAGGTTTGCTGTCATCACTCCTTGTAGATATTTCTCCTGGGACAGATAATATGGATGACGGACCATATGAAATTACTGCTAGGTGTTTGTCTCTTCCAATATGTCATATATTAAACAGATGTTTCCTAAGGGTGGCATTTCCATTTCATTGGAAACACACCATCAATTTGATGTCATCAGTCATCAATTTTGCTGATTACTTATAGGTGCTTCACCCCTTTGACTCTCTCCCTCTGACAAGAAGTTATCTTACAGAAAGTGAAAAGTATTCTACAATGGCGACCTTGGACTGTAGCAACACACATTGTCGGGTGGCCTTGGTCCACTCCTCTCCTCCATATTTTCAAATGATGTGCCCCTTGTTTTGAAGAGTTATGTATGCAGGTGTCTCGACACCACTTTACCCATGCATTAGCAATTGACTTACAAACAGTGTAAGTCAACTGGGTCAATTTAAACTATGGTTTTAAACACGCCTACATTTAAATCAGTGATAACAGAAAACAGAAAGAGATCATCTAATAGTCTCCAGGCTTCAAGCTGGATCAAATCAATCTGATCATACACTCGATCAACATCTGTCCTGGTTGCTGCACATCTACAATAATAAGGCAATGCTATTGAAAGGAAAGGTCATACTTTTGTCAATCCGGTAATGACAATTGACAAGTGTAATGACTTCATTAGTGTTGAGTCATCTTGAGTATTGTTCAGTGATATGATTCCCAGGTAATGAAAAGGATCTCAATAAACTTCACTTAGTGCAAAACAAGGCTGCTAGACCTCTTCCCTGTTGTTCATATCATATTAGTGTTACTGATATGTATAACTCAGTCATGGCTCTTAGTTACAGCCAGATTACATCCCAGTCTGCTTGTTCTCATGAGGAAAGCTATATCTTTAGGTATAGCTCAATCCTGCTGGAGTACTCCAACACATATGTACATATAGCACTTGGTATGTGAATAATAGATAGTTGATTATCCCCAGACTTATGACTAACATTTTAAATATAGTTATACAGAGAGCCTCTGCGGTATGGAACAATTACTAAACAGTATTAGAGAATCAGGAAATGCTTACACTTCAAATGTGGATGTTCCTAAACTAGACTATATGACAGTATTGTTACAGATATCAGCTATCCCTCTCTGCCTTTATTTTCATGATATTAGATGTGATAATTCAAGCCATTTATTGATAATATTTATAGCTTTGTGTAATTATTGACAATAACAACTAAGGAAGGGAATATTATGCAATATTTTATTGGTCCCTGAAGTTAACTGCACAATTTGTTCTTTAATCGATGAATCTTGTCACAAAAATTTAATGTTAACCAGCTTTGCGAGTATACCTCTACCTGAATGTAGAAATAAATTAAAACATTATTTATCAATAAACAGAAAATATTTTCAATCATCTTTTTAGAGACTCAAAGAGTAATCTATTATGAAAGCTGACAGTTAAGTAACAGTAATAGTTGTGCAATCTGTGACCTTTTAAAAGTACGTCATGGTAAATAATAAAGTAAAATATTAACGCCATCATGTTAACTTCCCAGCAGTGGGAATCATATCTCCACTCTTATCTTTTTTTTTTTTATTATTACTGTACTGTAAGTAGTACTACAGAAGCTTAATTTATCTGTGGCACCATTGTAGTGTGTAGTTGTGTTGCACAGGTTGAACCTAAAAAATGGTTTTAATATAGCCCACTAAGCCCAAACAAGCTGTGAACAGCAGGTCTTTGTTGATCTTAAATCTATGAAAACAACATAAACTTAACCAAAATACAAAAGCTGTAATCTCTTATACCTCTGGAGGGTCTTCCTTGTTCTCTGGGAAGGAACAAAGAGCTACAGGGAACAAGGTGTGTCTCTGTAACTGAACATGGAAGTGTTGAAACTTTCTTGGATAAGGTTAAGTTCTGGCTCAACTGGAAATGAAGATGAAGCTGAAGCCAAACGTCTGTTCCTCCCACTGTCCTGCAGATATAAAGACACAAGACTGGTAAAACGGCCATCACATGTTACTGGAGCTACAGAAAAACACTACAAAAACAGATATACAGAATGAATCATCTTCTTCTCTTGGTTGCTTTGGGGCTTGCAGGTTTACCACGTTGATCTACCATGATTTACCATGTTGTAAATCTATTAACAAAAAATTAATATAAGAATAGCCTTTTAGTCTCTGTTTAATCTTATTGTTGTGTTGCAGGAGCGTCTCCCCTGAACGACAACAAGGTGTGCCAGCCGCACTCCAGACCCTGGCAGGTCTATCTGCATGGCGGAGGAGTATCCTGCAGTGGAGCTCTCATTGACAGATGGTGGCTTGTAACCTCCTATACTTGTGCACCCACGTAGGTGTTACTGACTGTTAATAACAAATGAAAACTTACTGCTGATGTTGAATTAAAATCTTTTGTAGTGTCAACTTTTTAATGACTGTCACAGTTTTGAGAGTCATTCAAAACAAAACTTTTAATGTAAAAAGTTGCTCTTGTTTTGGTTAAGTAGTTTTCATACTAAAAGCTTTAGTTTAATGGACATCCAATTTCTCTAGACTATCAGCAGTTAAATCACATTTGGGCTTGGTAAAACCTGGGTGAAGTGCCTGATATATTCTACTTTGTTAAAATTCAACAATGTATTATTTAAATCGAGCAGTTTTGTTTTTACCTTTAATTCAATTGCTGGAGCATTTTCAGCGTGACCTTCAGCTGCATTCAGCAAGCCAGTGTCATATGCAATCTTCCTGAGGAGACAAAAAAAAGCAAAAATGTTTTGTAATTTTTTTCTCTTAAAAGTGACTAATGAAGCATTACGCTTGCTGTAATAGCTTTTAAGAAATAATGTCAAGAAAATATACCATTATAATCTGTCTTGTGTCACCAGACTACTCAGTCAGTGCAGAGAACCACTGCAAATTCCACTTGTATTGGTGCTTAATATACAGCATTCATTAACCTGCTGGTCCTTAGTCACGAACCTGTTTCTGCCTGAGGCCTGAAAGATCTGCCTGAGCTTTGTAAATAAGAGCCTCTCCTCTCTTCCTCCATCCTTACAGATCCTACAAAACCATTGCATCCCTTGGGGAACATGATGTGACTGTGGTGGAGGGCACCGAGCAGCACATTCAGGTTGCTGAAGTGATCCGTCACAGCCCCTACCGCTCACCGCTCCACAGCCTCACGATGGTCCGTCTGGCCGAGCCAGCCCGCTTCAACCAGTACGTCCAGCCCATCCCTCTGCCCCGTCGGTGCCCGCAGCCTGGAGAGACCTGCTATGTCAGTGGCTGGGGCACCACCATCCCAAATCAATGTAAGTGAATTTAAATGTGCTACTGTGATTTTTACACCTCATTAACTTGTAACCACTGTAGAATTTAGTATAATTGCAGGATAAACCAGTGTTTCCTAATCCAGTCCTCAAACATTCCCTGCCCTACAAAGTTTTAACTCAAGCTTTACTACAAGTATCAGCTAAAGGCCACTGGAGCTTCTTCGGTAAACAAACCTTTCTAATTAACACAGCTTGTGTGAAACTTTAAAGTAGTAGTTCAGCGTTTTGGGTAAATAAACTTATTCGCTTTCTTGCAGGGAGTTAGATAATGACTACTAATAAAATAAACAAGATATTACCTTTTAGTTTGTGAGCTTTAGAAATGTTGGTAGATACAGTATATTTTGCCTTTGTGCAGCGTCAGTGTCTAGTGCTTTCCTCCTGTTTCCAGTCTTTATGCTAGATTGGCTTCATAATTAGCACATAGATGTGAGACTGGTATCAACCTTTTCTTTCAAATGTAAGTGTATTCCAATAAGTGCATTTCTCAGAATGTTGAACTCTTCCTTTAATCTCTGATAAATATGTTGAAGGCATTTGTTTTACCACATAACGTCCACAGGCTGATACATATTTTTGCTGCCTGCAGTTGGGTGAAATATATGTTACCACTGCGCTCGTACCATGCATCCTTATTCATGTACTAGTTGAATTCAACCTCTAGCACAAAAAACTGCCATGAACAGACAGGACCAGCCATGAGAAAACTAGAAAGCACTTGGCTAGCAGTGTGTTAGACTTTAAAGGAATGGTTCAATATTTTGGGAAACATGTTTATTGGCTCTGAGAAGATTGATACCATTCCCGTAGCTATCCGTGGGCACGTAGCTTAGCTTAGTTTAGCATAAAGACGGGAAGCAGGGGGAAACAACTAGCCCAGCCCTGACCAAAGGTAACATAATACGCCTACCAGCATTTCTAAAGCTCACAAATTAACATGATACACCTTATTCGTCTAAGCTATACAAAAACCAAAATGTTTTTTTTGTAATATTCTAACATGAACACTTAATCTGTTGAAGCAAGTTATAATTACATAATTTTTTGCATTTTAGTATGTAGTAAAATCGTGTATAAAATTTGGAAATACCTATATGCAAATAATTTTTGGTAATTTTTTTTTTCAAATTTTGTGAAAGGGCCAAATAAAGGTTCCAGAATCAAGAAATCAGAATTTTCTGTCCATTTTTTCTGGGGTCGGGCATTGCAGGGTTAATCTGGAGAGATACAAAATGTGGCATAGTTACTTTTCTATTTTCAGCATGACTCAGGGAAATGTTGGATTCGGATCAGCAGGTGAGCACGTGCTTGTTAAAATGCTCATCAGCATTCTGGTCCTTGCAGCCCTAACAAGGCATGAACACTCTATTTTAATAACAGCTAAAATGGCATTCTTTAATCAGAGGAGTTTCAAATTGCCTGTCGAAATACCCAGTCAGTGATCAAGACTAATTAAAAGAGGAAGACCTTGAAAATCATATTTACTTAACGTTTAGACCTTATGCTCCAGTGCAAGTGGTAACAATGCATAAAAATGGGGACTAATTCATAGATCAGCTGAAGGAACGAAATGAAGGATGCTCTTGCCAAAGAATGAGTGGCAGATTGCTGAGTGATGGTACTGAATATATCACAACGCCTAAGTTGTATTCACGTTATAAATTTGGATGAGATTTGAAGCATTTAGTTTGAAAGGATCAGACCAATAACACACCCTTGTCCTCTCCAAAACAGATGAGCCACCTCAGCTTCTGAAGTGTATAACTGTACCTATTGTGGCCGACCAGACTTGTATGAACACATTTCCTGAGTTCCTGTACTGGAGCATTGGCATGGTCTGCGCTGGTCAAGTAAACACAGATAACTGCTTGGTAAGTATGGACACAACCCAAAGAAACTGTAGCTTTGTATTTTTTCACCTGTATGTCTGTTGTGCATCTTAATCTAATCTGTGTCTCTGTCCTCATCCTTCCTCCCGGCCTTCCACTGCATTTCCATCTCATTTTAACTCACTTACACACATGCATTTCCCATAAACATCCCAGCAGAGTATCTTATTGTCTCCCTTCTCTCCAGTATAATGGTGGCAATGTGATGGTGTGCGATGGCCAGCTGCAGGGTGTGAAGTGGTTCGACCATGGCTGCACGAACCCAGCTGACCCAACTGTCTACACCAAGCTGTGCATCTACAATGACTGGATCAAAGATGTGATGGACCGTTATGGACCCACTCTGCCACCTGAAACTACTACAAGGATGACGTCATGAGGCAGCAGAGGGAGATATTTATTCACAGATAACATGTAGTCATTATTATAAATATTGCCTCTGACTACTTTGCAGGCTAGATTTAGTTCTTGAACCCATAGTGTAGGAGTTGCCCTTTCAGTCACTTCAGCCAGACACTGTATGAAAAGTTAAACCCAAGAATAACAGACATAAATCCAGTGCTCATCTAAAGTAAAATAAAATAAAATGTGTTGCAATACTTCATGTTTCATTCATGAACTTCAGTGCACCCTTTAAACCGTTTCTACAGCTGGCTAATAGCTGCTGCTAATTAGCTCAGATTTCTTTCCACACTAGATCATAACTCCACACATGCTGCTGTGCATGTGACACTGTCAGTGAATTAGACATGACAGGAAATGTTTATTTGTTCCACACGTTGAACACCAAAACTGCAAAATCTTGTAACAGTCAATTCCTTGATGACCATTTCAAAAATGGTCCTTAAAACTGCTCTGGTCAATATTTCTTTATTAACAAGGGATCAAATGACTACGTGTAATTTGATGGGGGTGCTCATTGTGAGGAACCCCAGAGAATAATCATCCAATTCTGAAGCACCCTCCTTAGCTCAATGCAGCATTTTAGCATCTTTCAACTCGTTGTTTTGGTCTCACAACCTACAACTTTAATGTTTTATACATTATCCAATTAGCACCATTTTCAACCACAGCGAGATGATGTTCTCAGCAAAAACCCAAATAAACCCTAATAAAACTAAAAAGTACATGGTGGCAAGAAACATGACTCCAAATTTGTTGGATTTACAAGTGAGGAGCTGTTTGCTAAAAAAAAGTTCAGAACGTCAATTTTACACAGTGAAAATACTGTCTGTCAGTGTTGTGTTCACACCTTGTCATGCTGTCCCTCAATGGCCAAAAAAATCTACACATTCAGGTTTAATAATTTGAAGTTTCGAATGAGTCAAGCTGGATAATAACGTCATCAACCACAAGCTGACTTTCATATCATAAAGGATGGTTACCATTTTGATAATAGAAACGTTATTTTTGGAATGAAGCATTTCATTTATGTTTATTACAGTTTCATAATGATTAAATCAAATGAAGTCACACAGATTGAGCCTTTTAATGAGGTGTGCCTGGGAATATTGCACCATGCGAATATTACCATGATAAAAGATAGGCAGCAATAATGTGAAGCACCACTAGATGGGGATAAAGCCAAATTATATGAGAGAGAGAGAGAGAGAGAGAGAGAGAGAGAGAGAGAGAGAGAGAGAGAGAGAAAGCGAGAAAGCCTTTGCTCATAGCAGCATGGCCAGGCGACATGAATCTTACATTATGTTCAAGGTTTTGTTTGAGCTCCAATCTGAGATCTGATCTCTGCCATTGTTTCAATATGTCCACAAAAATGTGTTCTGGTAATAAACACATGGATCAAATGTAATATTATTAAGACATATTGAGTACAAAGGAGCTTGGAAATACATGGGGGAGTTGGACACAAACACAAAAAGCACAGGCACTGCACGCACAGACACACTAACATGCAAAGTGACTGACAGCTGTGTCCATCATCACCCAGCCAGTTGAACATAGGGGCCACTCCGCCATCTGTTCTCACCATTTCTCTCCTGTTCCTCACCCCCTCTCCACCTCCTCTCAAACCACAGTGGGAGGCAGGAGGCAAACTGAGGGGCTCACTTTGGTAACTGGGATGTCACTTTAGAAAGCAGTGTGATATTAATTGGTGCAGGTTTTTGGAGCTGCTGTTTGTGTTTCTTTCTTTCTTTCAATTAGGATAGCCATTGTTTATAATTCTGGAGGATTTGACTGAAACCAATTAAATGTAATAGCTACTGTGTCAGTAATTGTTAGTTTTCATAATAGATACAATAGATACTTCACTTATTCCCTCAGGCAAGATATCCAATATAACAAGCCTGAAATCTCGTTCTCCCCAAATACCCTTTTGGCCACTTTGTGTACTTAATCCCAAATTATCTGCAGTTTGTTAGGGCTTGTAATATGTGGTCTACCACCCTCTGAAGAGGGCATGGTTCCTGGTTTATCAGTCTGCTTTGGGGACATAAAGCACCTCCCTAATTATTTCCACCTGAAGTCTCTGAGAATTAAAATAAGTTATCTTAAGTGCTTCTGAAAACATCACAGCCTATGTCTTCTGTGTAATTCATAGCAGAAATTGAACCTTTTATATCCTCTGCAAAGAAATGTCAGTGAATGTAATAAAGTTGAATGGTGATATACAGTAGGAAGGCGCGGCCCAATGAACCAATAGCTGCTTCAAGGTTTTAAGTGTCCTGATCCACATTCATAGCTCTGTGAGGCAGTACTGTGGTGCAGTGGTGCTTTGAACTAAATGCTAATGTCGACATGCTAACATGCTCATCGGTAAAACTGCTGATGGGAATGTCATTAGTTTTGCAGGTATTTGTTAATCAACTAAGTATTGAACATTTTAAATTTTGACCTGATGATGGCGCTGGATGAAATGGTAATGGTTCAGTAACATGCTGGATGCACCTTGGATGTCAGTGCCAAGTGACACGGCAGCTCATCCAGCAAATGTTAACACATTTCACTCAAAACCATAAATGTCACTGTCATGGTGGCAGTAGAGGAAAAGTCAAGGGACTTCAAACTTCAAACTCAATGGGCTTCACTGTCCTAGTACCATGACAGTTTGAAGAAAATTTCATGGCACTGCATCCAATAGTTGTTAAGATATTTCAGTCTGGACCAAAAAGCTAAAAAACTGACCGACCAACATTGCAATCTGCATAGCGATCAGTAAAAAAAAAAAAGGTTGACTACCTGGCTTGAGGAGAAATCTTCTGCACCAAAGAAAAAACTGACTTTATAACAATGACATTGCATTGAACATGTCAATTGCATTGAAAAAATGTGTGCGTTCTCTAGAATCACAGATTGCATTCAAAATGACACCTTGTTTTTGGCCTGCTGAGGTCAGATACACCTTCCTAGGATCCCTCCCCCAGACAATTTAATGGACCAACACATTCAGAAGTTGTAAAGATAAGATGACCTTGGAGGTGAGAGGGATTTGTGTGTCCTGAAATAAATTCTAGACACAAATCTGACTCCAACAGAGCTGCCCTCTTCTTCTGTGTTTCTACCCTTCAGACAAACATGCACACATATTATTGATGTCCCTGACTGACAGACTGCGGAATCCTTTCTCTCAGCCCACTTGAATATAATACACTTACATCTATTAATGGTTAACCATCACTCTTTTCGTTCATACCCCACTCCCTGTTTTTAAGATCCTGTAAATTATTTCCCAATTTCTGAGTGTTCTCCCTTCCTCATTCTGTTTCTTCTGGCTTTTATAACTCAGGCATACTTGCCCAGCCCACACTGAAAACAAATATCACCCTCAATTGCCCAAACACCGTGGCATAAACTGATTAATGAGGGAATTAAAATGAATGATAATCCATAGGGGGGAATCTTTTTCCTGGGATGTGACAGTGCTTATCAGTGGTTGGTGCAATATCTGTGGAGTAAACGTAAGGCATCTCCCTCCATCGCTCGGTTTCCCTGGCAAACTGTCACCATCACTCATCAGTGGCTTACATTCCCAGCATTCCCCTGGGGCACCTGGCTCATGAGAGAGGAAAAGTGACGAACACGCACTCGAACGCGCATTCACAAACAGAGAGAAAGCGCACACCGCACACACGCTCTCACACTCCTCCTTCCATCATACACTTTTTCTTCATAATAACTGACAGGTCTTTTCACAAATATGTAAATGAACATGGGAAGCTGACTTACATTAGCACAAGCCCTGGTACGTGTGTGTCTGTGTGTGTGTATATACAGTACTGCATGTGTGTATTTCTGCTCGCTAGGCTAATGGCTCATGGAGAGCTGTACAGGCCAAGTCAATCATGCCGGATCTCTCTCCATTGTCCCATTGAGACCTGTGGCTCATCAGGGGAGATAATTAGTCTGAAGAGCTTTAATGATACTCGCCTAATAGCTACAAGAGCACACTGAGAGGCAGCACTGTGTGTGTTTGTGCATGTATGTGTGGGATGTGTTGTGTGTAAAGGTGTGGGATGTGTCTGAGAGGCGGTGGGTAAGCGATTAAGTGATTAAAATCATGTTTTGTTAATACATATGTTCAGGAGAGAGAGACAGAGAGTGTGTGTGATTGTGTGTGTGTGTATGGTGATAATGTGGAAGGAGATGGGTTAATGAATATTGTGGCCAACCGAGTGCCACAATACCCCCCCCCCCCCCACACACACACACACACACACACACACACCATCCCTCACTTTGTTTCACTCTGTTTTTCACCCACCCTCCATCATTGTTAGCAATGATTGGAGCAGTGACACACAAACACTGTATGTTTGTGTGTGTGTGTGTGTGTGTGTGTGTGTGTGTGTGTGTGTATTTGAGAGACCGAAAGAAATAGAGGTGGGGGTGGCATTATGTATTCATATTGGAAATTGCTGTGAATTTAAATGAGTATGTGCACTCTGGAGGATAAATAAAGTGCACTGCAGTGCCGTGAGTGCATACATACAGGGGGTGGACACAACACTGGGGACAGTGTCTGTCCTATAGCTTCTGTATTGAACACAATAACGTATATGCATGAATATGTGTTTCTTCCACAAAAATCCTATATATTTTTACTCAAGATCTGTTAACAAGTATACAGTAAAGCCTGTGTAACAATTCCTGATTAACATTCACCATGTTAATTGTGAATATTAAAAGTATACAAGCCCAGAACACAAACACGAAAAACAATAACAACCCTGCTCAGAGATCCTCTACAATTTGTCCTCAAATAATCCAAATGATCTTACAGGGAAAACCTGATTCTTTCAAAATGGAGAGTGACAAAAAAACTAACAAACAAACAAATAAATCTTTCATATATTTGAGTTTATCTTTTCATTCCACACCCTGTTTTTCTGTGACCCGAGTATGAACCATGCCTCTGACCCTGGAAGAGAATGTGGTTTTGTGCCTCAAAAGAGAGGGAGAACAAAGTAAGCAATAATGAGCCATGTTAGTGTGCTTGTGTGTGTACATGGCTTCAATTACACACAAAAACAGTAATGGAACCGCATCGACTGATCTCCAAATGTTTAGATGTATTACACACATGCACACTCTGATAATGCATTAGTATTGATGGCATTGTGTTGAGGAAGATCAAACACACACAGTCAAAATGTCTCCCCCCCCCCCCCCCCCCCCCCCCCCCCCCCCCCACACACACACACACACACACACACACACACACACACTCACACACTCACACTCACTCACTCAAGCACAAATACACATGCATTTTCAGTAATGGTTTTCTCAAAAAGGGGGCACAGCTACAAAGAGGTAAACCCCACAGGGAATCCATTTGCCTTCCCTCGCAATCATCACAAAGTTCTCTAAAAACACCATGGACGGATGCCGTTGCCATGGACACCTACTGCTTCATCCCTTCCCCTGTCATTTTTCCAAAGTATCGTTCTTTTTTCTGGAAGACCTGTAATCTCTAAAGATTGGTTAACACTCCTGCTACATACCAGAACATGTTGTTTCCTGTGAGTTAGCATGTGTCTGCGTAAATGTGTGTGAAGAATGTCCTATGAAAGCTTCACTTGGGGGCACACTTTACTTCAGGGACACAGAAAAATACCATCCAATGGTCCTACACAAACAGATACACAGTGCGTAATGCTGTGAACAGCTGCTCAGTGATCAGGCGATATGGAATGTATGCGTTAACTCTTACACACACTCTGACACACACACACACACAACGCCAAGCAGAGAGAGATGTCCCATTGCTTACACCAGGTAAGTCAGACAAACTCCCCTGAGCTATAAGCTGGGACTCATTGATAGATCTGTCACACTGAGGAGAGAAGTCGACTCATATTTCACCGTGAACCTGGAAACTCCCCGCCTGCAGAAAAATGTCATCCACCAGATACTGAAAATGCCACAGACAGTGTTACTTCCCTGAGAGTTATCAAAAGGTGAACAGCTAGTGTATTTCATCTCAATGGTCCTGTTGTAGCCAAGTTTTCCTGCTTCATGTCTGAGAAACATAAATAATAAATCATTTGGCAAGATTCTCTTATTACACCTGGGAGGCAATGAAAGCATGTTGTTTTTGTAAGAAAAAAAAGAAAAAAAAGAAATGGGCATGTAACTATTAAATTAAACATCTTAACTACGGGAAACAGCAGCAGCTGATTTCTTTATAAACCCAATAACATGTCCACCTTTTAAAGTATGAGATTTCTTTTGCTTTTTATTCCTGAGAATAGGGAGGGATTAAATTCAAAGAGCAAACCAAACTTGTCAGTGTGAGTAAGGGGAGGAAAGCCTGAGGGTTTGGGGAGTAAATTATTTTAAATGAATAAATCATTTAAAGTAACAACTTTACAACTCTAATAGGTTTCACCTATTTAAACTGGGCAAGTGTTTAAATTTTAAATTGATTGAATAAAAATAAAAAGAAATCCATTCATCTGCCTTATTGTAGGAAAATCACATTCAAAAGACACGTGACAAACAAACATGGACATCAACAGTATCATGAATTGAAAAGAAACTGAAAAAAAACCTTGTCATGATGTAACCTTGACTAATTAGAAGAGAGGAAGAACATCAAACATTTAAGCAACTGAAATCTTTTTTTTCTAACAGTTCAGATGTATTCAGCTCTAAAACTTCTACACCTAACTTCCTCCCAGACATTATCATCTGGATGGCATTTTAATGAAGGTTACGCATGAAGGTAATTTTCTGTAGCTCTGCAGTTGTATCACCGCTAAGAGCAACTCCTTGTGTTGGCTTTAAACAAACTGCTGTCGCCACCAGAGTGAAATGCACCATTTCCTGTGCAGCAAAGGATTTCTACTTGGAAAAGTCCCCTGAGGGCTAAAGCAGCAAATGTAAAATCTTTTATGAGCTGGGTTACAGATTGAGTTGATATTGTGCTACATCTTTTGCCGATAGAGCAAATGTAGCAAAACTAATACTGATTTATAAGTATCAGTATCACAGATTATTATTTTGATTTACTTTTACATTTAAAGACACAGAGCATCTCCACATAGAGTCACAACTGGACAAGTATCCCACTACATGATCTCTGACTCTTCTTACTACTGCAGCATCACAGCAAAGCTTTGAACCATAAAACCTGACCCCGGACACAACCCTCTGTGGCAAAGGTTGACTTCACAAACACATGTCTTGGCAACTATTTTCCACAACTATTCTGCACCATGAAGCACAGACACACACACAGACACACACACACAGACACACACTGAGGGGAGGGAGGGATTGAGAACACATACAATTAGTAAGGAATGTTCGCCCCTTTAACCCCACCCGTGCTGCCCCTTACCCTGCAGCATGGCTCTGAAAAGAAGCGTGTTTTCATACAGCTTTTTGTACAGTACAGGTCGTGACCAGAGGATCAGAGCAAATTTTTTTACGGTTCTCTGAAAATATTTAGGAGGAGGCAACTTCACACTGTACTGGTTGTGATCAGAGGAATCGGATTATTATTATTATCATTTTTTAATGATTCTCTGAAAATAAAAAGGTTGTGGCAAGTGAGTACAGCAAGGAAACATACTGTTTGTATGGTGCATTTATATGGTGTGTATAAGGAAGCAGCAGTACGGTAAGAGACAGGCACAACCAGGCGGTACAAAGCGGGAGGGAGGTGAGACTGGGGGTTTTGGAAGTAAATAATTTACACTAACACACACTTACAGTAGCGGAACATCTGCAAAACATCTCAAACATACACACTTTTACACACTCATTTTTTATCCTATATATGTGTGTGTGTGCGTGAGAGAGAGAGAGACATTATGCAGAGCTATGTCCTGTGATCCTGCATCAAATAAAGTGGACAGGTCTGATAAGCTGATAAGGATGAAGCCGAGAGAAATACCAGGGCTCCTTACTTACACACAAAGAGGCGATGTGGGCGGGAGAAGGGAAACCTTAACACAGGTACAGCAGCTGTCCGCGAGTAACCGCTGTGTCGTGATTTCTGTTACTGCACAGAGCAGCTTGATAAGGCCCCTCTGGCTCTGTAATAAGCAGGACTCTCTCGCCACTTGATAGCTCGTAGATTTTTTTTTTTCCATTAAGGTAAAGAAAGTAGGGAAGGTTGCAGGAGTGAATGAGTGGTACAGTGTAAAAGAGAAGCTGAGCTGAAAATGGGAAACTGAAAATGGAAAGGAAGGAGAAAAAAAAAAGAAGCCTATCCAGGTTGCTCTAAACCCTCTCATCCTCACGTGATACGCACATGAGATTTTGTTTATTCCATCAGCAGGAGAAAAGTGAGAGAAAGAAAAAAAAAGGAGGACAAGATTGGATATAATGGCAAAACTCCATTAGTAAGTCAGTGGAGCATATGATAGTAATTATCCAGTGTACTCTTGGGATGCCCTAAGTCGCTCTCACTGTCACTGCTATTACTGTTACAACACTCAAGGGAAACAAACACTTTCCACAGCGTGTGCGCATATGCATGTGTGAAATAAAAAGAAGAGAACGAGCAAGAGAGAGAGGGAGAGAGAGGGGAGAGTGAAGGAGTGATACAGTATAAGGTGGCGTACTGTCGGATGATGTAAATGCAGCTACTGTTTTTCTTGGCTGTGTGTTGGCTTCAGGCAGGTGTGGTGTGTGTTTTAAGGTGTATTTTCTGCAGTGAAACTTGGGCAACAAGGTCAAGTGCAAAGAATGCGCTACCCTTTCATTACGCTACACAACTCAACTTGCTCCTAGGTATGTACGCCATTTCTGGAACCTTGGTTTTAACACACACACACACACACACACGCACATGCACATGCAAGATAGGGGGTGATGATTGTGTGTAACTTCAGTTTCAGTGTGTGTTGATATGGGGATACGGCGTTTTTGAGTGCAAATCATCACCAAAAACTTAAGTGTGTAAATGTGTGTGTGTGTGTGTGCATGTGTGTGTATCTTATCCTCCAGACAGCTGCTGTGTTGTAATGTTAGCCCAAGGGGTGGAGCCTCTAGCATGTAGAGAAGTTCTCAGAGGAGCAACACTCAACAGCTGCTCTTCAGCTCCTCCGGGCCCTTCTCCCTCTTCTTTTAACACTGACTTTCTTCTGTGATCCTCACTCTCTCTCTTTTTTACTGGACCACAGGGGAGTTTTTTGCTCTTGGCTGTACTTTAAATCCAGCATTCCATGTTGTGCGAATGTGCAAAGACAAATTCCTGAGTATGAGTGTACACCAAACAGTATTCTATCATAATCCAATATGTTGTGAATAAGTCAAAATTTTACACCAAAGCTGATGTAACTGACAGTCTGCTTCTCATGATGTTTGGTTCTTTAAAAAAAAAAAAAAAGGCTCATCTTTAAACCCTTTAACACATACCCATCACTTTTGGGGTTGGTCCACTTCAGTTATAGCAAGTCATCACTACACTGAATTAGAATATGTAGTTTTACAAGGCTGAATAACCTGCTTGACTTACTGCTTTACACATAGAGAGAGTCAAATCTGTTGGCTCCCAAAGTATATTACATATTTGAGCATTCATTGGTCTGACAGTTTTTTTTGAAAGAAATGACATTGTGCCAACATCCTGATCTCACTTAACTGAGTCCATTTGACATGACTCTGTTTGAAGAGTTAAACTACAAAAGGCTAAATATGCACGAAAATGCAAAACGTCACTCGAAAGATTTTCATTATTCCATACCGCCATACTCCAAAAACTTCTGTGTTAAAAAAGTAACCCAACATTAACCCCACAACTGGGAAACTATGGGCTGGGCTGTTGATTTGACCCAAACTGGTGAGTGATTTTAACTCTGTTGCTGGGCTGCATATTACCCATATGCCCATATAAGTGGGTTGTCAGATTAGTTGATAGTATTATTAATTTAGCATGTTTTGTCTTTACTTTAACCTTTACTGTTAATTATTCAGTCTCAAATGTATTTTTCTGTAGAGAAATATGCAAGATTTGACAACAAGTTTTTAGTTGTCACTTTTGTGGTGTTATATAATTCATTTCCACCTAAGAAAGCGTTCTCTATGATGATGTTTTACCTTTTAATTTTCTTATTTATAATATGCTTAATCAACTCTACTTCAGGTAATGAAAGCACAGAAATCTAGCTACCATTGATGTTTTAGACCAGTATAGCTTTTGTTCTGTCATCCTCCACTCAGCTGCAAAGACTTGTTGACTTTGTCCACATTTGGCCAATGACAACTAGAAATGAACAAATAATGTCATGGATTCCCAAAGGCAAAGCACGTCCCCAGTAGAGTTGAAGGATGTAATTTGGACAAAGTGTGTAAATAGTTCTGGTTAAAAATAGTCCTGACCTTGTGTTTTTTATGCTTTAAGCGAATCTTGAAGTTGTACTCAACCCCTCATGGAAAATTTAAGTGACCTTTGACCCTTGCAAACTGATTTACATGCCACATCAATCCAGTAACTTCAATGAACTCAGGGAGAATGAAGCAAGTAGACACAGTTCTGACTCAATTACATTTTTGCTTCTGCACATCAGTGCCATGTATTTATTGTCAGCATTTTAAACACTCTTTAGGCTATAAACCCTGCTGGAAATTCTATCTCCCTCTGTTTCATTTGCCTCTAATTCCCTCAGACACAACAGAAAGTAGCCTTACCAATTAAAATTAAAACACACCCAGCTGGGCCTTAATAGCCAAACATCCCGCAGGTGGCCTGGCCCTCCTGAGCGACACTCACTCACACACTCGCTAAAGCTCGCTGCAGCGGGGGATTGGCCTCCACTCGGCTTAATAGCACTCTCACAGATACAATCAATGGAACAAATCTTTCATGCTGTGAGATAGATATCAGAAATACAGCAAATAAATGCAGGCTCACACAGGTAGCGCATAGACACACACACACAGTGAGTACACAGGTACCGTCTTTGTTCTGTCTCTCATAATCGCACCCAAACAGTGAACACATTGAGACCACACAG
Organism: Trachinotus anak; assembly: GCF_046630095.1. NCBI lineage: Eukaryota > Metazoa > Chordata > Actinopteri > Carangiformes > Carangidae > Trachinotus > Trachinotus anak. Next base: position 9,562,775 of record NW_027273883.1, on the reverse strand, counting down.
GATATTAAACCTTAGGACTGAAGGAGATAAAGACATTTATCATACAAATGCTCTTTCAGGTACTATCTCTGCCCACCTATCTGCAAACCTTCACTCTTTCCCTCCCTTCCTCCCTCCCTCTATTTCCTACTTTATTCTTTTAGAGCCCATATTTGTTTAACTCCCAGAGCCAATGCAGATTTATGACATCTTAACAAGGCATCTTCTGTTTTGTCCTTAGTCACCAATCACTACTTTCATTTCCCCTCGACTCCTGACAGTAACCCCTCCCACTGCATCATCTCCTCCTTCAATTTGCTCCCCTCCCCTTCCTGCCTTTAAATCCATTTTCAGCTCACTCGATCTAGTGTTTTCCCATTTTCTCCTCTGCCTTTTACAATTCTTTGTATCAATTATCTTGTATCTTCCTTCCCCTCCTCCCTTACGACAGACAGACCTCCATTAATCTCTACATTCATGCTGATCTTCTTCTCGCCTTATTGCTCTTGGGGTCATGTGTGCAAACTTTATGTGTGTGCTGCTGATTATGCAGGATGATAAAGCACATCACGTCCACGAGGCTGTCACCAGAGCATTGTTCAACCTGCAGCCATCTCACCAGTGCTGCATAAAGAGTAGTGTGTCTACTTCTGTGTGTGGGTGGATATTGAGCATGAGCCAAGTGCTACTGAGTAGCCATCAGATCTGGGTCGAGCAGGCAGAGGGGACAGACAGTGGCTGTCATCCCTCAATAGGCTGACACTAAATGGCTAAATCAGTTTAAAGCTACTGTAACTAAACCCAGTGGAGACAGCAGGAAAACTCACAGAGGGAGAGGGAAGGAGGAGGGAGGAAGGGAAGGACACTGGGAGGAATGACAGTAATCCCCTTCATTGTTAGCAAGACTGAAAGGCACTGATCCTCTCATTCTTTGCAAAACAAAAAATGAGAGAATCTCTCTCTCACACACACACAAACAGCAAGATACACAAACACACGCTTCCACGAAACACCCTTCATCCATATCATTCTCTTAAAGCCAATTTTTACTGTGCTTATAATTACATTTCATACATTTATTCATCACTATTGCAAACATCACAGAGAGTATGTCCTTGAAATGAGACTTTTAAAAGAGGAAATAACTCAGTCCTCCAGTCCTTTTCAAGTGACAAACTGAATCAAAAGCAATGAAGGACACCTTTTCTCTGTTCAATAAACTCAGGGGTTTTGTTGGTGGAGCCATATTTGACCTGTTGTGACCAGTAAGCTTACTTACAGTGGCTAATGTTGGCAATTTTTAGTAGCTATGTATTTAACATTACTGAATCAGTTTACAGACTCAGTTAGAATAACTGTCTTAGCAGGGATTTTTATGGAGGATGTATATCAGGATTTACATCAATATCAATTCAGTGCAGAGCATGCATGGTCTACTACAGTCTACCAAAAGAAGAAAATGACCCCTCCACTCAAATGTTCTGTGTTCTTGGCCCAGTTGCTAACTTAGCTGCTATCCACCCCACAGCTTGTCTGTGAGGAAAGGACTTTTTTTTTCAGTGTGCAGTCAGCAGGGCTAAGCTATCTGTTCATGGTCAGGAAATACATCCAATATGGCTGGCTGCTTGTAAAACCACAATGTCTCCTTTTCTGTGTTTACACATGTTAAAGTAACCAAACCGAAACTATTGTTGCTGTTGAGTAATCAGTGATGCAATTACTATTTCAACCAAAAATACTTTACAGTACTACAGGCAGCCTAAATGTTTCCATTTATCAACTTGCACAACATCTGGTCACAGATAAACATTTTAATGGTTTTATCACTAAAACAAACACACTGTACCTGGTTTGTTTGTTTGTGGCAGGTCACCAGGTATCACCTGTGACAGCTGAACCAAGAAAATCTCCAGGAAACTCTGGAAATGAAGGTAAATTAAAAAAAAGCATCCCAGCAAACAATGTTCAGTTCAGGGAACATTCTGTGAACACAGCCTGAAGGGTGCAGGAACATAAGCTCAAACCTTGTGGCAAACATTCCCCAGTAGTAATTCAGAAAAAAACTTTTCTTAAGTTTTTTGACACTGTCTGTAAAGGTTGCAAAAAAATGTAACCTTTGGGGAACGTTCCCTGAAGGTTTTCCTATGTGGAAAATGTATCTGAAAGAGCAAACGTCTGAGACTTTCACTTCAGGTTTTACAGTGGGAGGCCAATGAATATGCTGACATGTATCCTCACTTCCATCACATCAGCAGGGGATGACACTGACACTGTTATTTATGTTCTCCATAAATTCCTCCTATCCACCCATACTCTTACACTGCTGTTTTTGCTGCTTTGTATTCTGAGCACAGATCGATTTCTCCAGGTCACATTGATGAGGGCGTTCTAATTTCCTAATGGAAAACCAGCAGAGCAGGGCGTGTCTGGTAGAACAATGGCTCTGATAGGCCCATAACCGGACAGCCTGTGCAGATGCATGGTGTTGGGCAAAATTGTCCCAAAGTGGTACAAGGTTAGAGCGCACGCTAATGTAAGCTAAATGTCAGAGGGAGGGGATGTGGAGAACGAAACAGCTTATTTTAGATTTTTAGAGGAATTCTTTTATCCCATCTCTTGATTAATGTTTGGTTCTGATATATGAATTTTCAAATAGCCAATTATGATTATAGCTGCTATTGATAAAAGCCATCCTACTAACTGTTACTGATGTATGGCACAAAGCCGCACAGCAATTTGCTGATGATTGATGGCTTCATTTCGGCTCATTTCGAAACATGAAAGCGGGTGGAGAGAGAGCGCTGCATCATGAAGTCGGCAGTGAGCCCATCCTTTAAGCAGTTATCGATGCAAAACATGAGCTTCCTCGATTTTTCTGTTCTGTCACAACAAATCATGGGATCAATCAGTGTGTGGGGAAATTTACATAACGCTGTTTATATCAAAGAGATTAAACTTTGCACAAGCTGCGAATCAGTTTAGATGTCATCTTCTAGGAAGTGTAAGAAAATACACGGCTGAATTACATCAAAAGCAATCTGATTTCTGATAAGACTCTGGTCTGGTATGTGACAATTTTAGAGATGATGTTCAGTGGGGAATAAGTGTTTCAGCTGCCTTATCATATAGCCAGAAACCCTTTTTTGCTCCCATGCAACTTTGTTTATCTTAAAAAACATACAAATATAACGGCGATATCACTAAAGAAATCCCAAAACAACTTTTCTGTGAACTGCCTATTGCAAAGATGGGAATAAAAACACACAGAATATAGGGGTGTGATTGGGTTTCTCTGTTGTTGTTTTTTTTCATTATAAATTCTACACAGCTGGAACAAAATAAAAAGATACATCAACACACCACAGAGGTCACAACAGTGTACCACAAAATATACAGTATACAGTACAGATAGAGAAGTAAAGCACTGAGACTGAGAATAGCTCATAAAAAAACAGACTCCTAAATCAAAAAATTCTCTCTTCTCTCAGCAAATGGAAAATCATGGGAAAATGAAAACTCAGTAGTTGCAAAATTAAGAATCCCCTTTCTAAAAAAAAACCAAACAACCTGTATACCACAATATATTTTATATAAAACATTAAAATCAGAAAAGCGATGCTCCAAGTTCACTTATCTATCTTCGTCTGCCATCACAGGTTCACTAACAGTCAATATGGCAAGATCAGTAGATGGTCATTGAAGAATAAAAATGAGCCTTGTGGCCACAGATAGTGGTTTGAAGAAAAAAAAAAAAAAAAAATCAAGGCCATGGGTTCCAGTGTACAACAAAGTAAAAGGGCACGTCAACCCGCTATCAAACCTCTCTGGTCTGACGACAGTGTAGGGGAGAAACAGCAATGCCAGTATTGCAAAGCTTAACACAGAAACACTCCTGATGTGACACTCAAAAACTCTTTCATTTGGTAAAAATAAAAAGGTACATCACATACTCCAACAATAATCCCCATCCCTCCCACAGCTTCCCTTCCCTTCCTTTCCGTTCCCAGCTTGTATCAAACTAGAGTGAACCTGTGCTTGTGATTTCTCCTAACAGGTGAATCTGTGACTACTGCACCGTGGCCCCCGAAAGTTCAATTTTTATTATCATATGAAAACAACAACGCAGCAGGCCACAGTTTGAGGCTGTCGTCCATTTCGCCAGAATCCACCGATTTTACAGTGAAAGTTGATGATAATTGAGCTTTGTGAGTGGAACCGCTGCGTGCCGTGCCTGTGAGAGTGGTTTCATGACAGAGCAGAGGACTGAAAGGCTGCGAAAGACTTGGGGAGAAATGAAAGCAATTACAGTCCCAGGCCAGCAGCTTTGTAACCACAGACATTTAGAGCTCCACATCATGCACAGTGTACCTCCTGCTTGGTAGACAGGGTAATCAGTGATTGAATTTACAAAGAAAACAGGAGAGCAAAGGAAAACAAGTGAACAATTGGTAAACTAACATAATATACAAGTATGCTGGAAAAGGCAAGAACAAATTTGTACAACCTAAAAGCTTGCTTGTTCAGTGGCTTTTTAGCTGGATTTAAAAAAGGCAAGCAATTGTAGCGAAAGGACTGACGTTATTAAATGCCCGGGCTCTTTCTACTGAAAGCTAATTAGGGATATTGAGAAAAAAATATATAAACATTCACAGGTGGCAAAAATGCAGTTAAAAAAAACAGCACTAAAGCAAATACAGAGCTTCTTTGATCAGAAATATTACAGCCATGTGAGCTAAACAGTGTGTTTAGGGATAAAATTTGAGCATAAATCATCAGTGAGCAAAACAGAATGACAGTCTGTGATAGTTTGCCCGATATCCCCAGCAGAGAGCAGAGAATTTAAGTGCAGACTCCAAGACAGAATAGACGTTCAGTGTTACCCTTAGAGGTGAACCCACAATCCCGTAGAAAACACAGCGGCTTAATGGCATTTTGTGTTTCATGTGGGGTAGATAAGAAAGATTCTGCCACTGTGTTTGGACTGTGTCACCCCTGCCTCACTGCTCAGCTCTACTCTGCAGTGGAGTCAACCAAAGACGTGATTGGTGAATAAGAGTTAGGATCAAAAGAAGCCATGATAATGATGTCATCGAGTGATTACGAGTCACATTATGATTTTGCCCATGTATGGTTTTTAACCTGTGGGTAGCACAGATGGATGGAGTAGAAGCAAATCAATCGTGGAAAAAAAACAAAAAAAAAGTTGGGGAAAAAAAAAACTCCACCCAACAGTTCTACTCCAGGTTACAAAACAAGCATAACCAATGGAAAGCATGGCGTGCCACCCGATGTCCCCAAACTAAACCCATTTCCATGCTCCATCTCTTGTTGTCCCCCTCAGTGCTCCTCTAGTGTAGTAAATAAAAAATTAGCCCTGTTGTCTTCATATCAGTCGTCGCCGTTCCCTTCATCTCTGTCGTTTGCTTTCCTCGATTCTGTTCATCACTGTCAGTGAGAAAAACACAAGAATAACAATATCACCAATGTGCAATCATCAATGTCTTCTCATAATGATAAGAAATGCTGTATATTTTGCTTGCCAGTAACTTTTTTAAACGTGTTAAAAAATATGCCCCAAAGCAAACAGAATGAAAAAAATTGTAATTAAATATTCCCTCTTCATAGTAATTCACAGCTTATCTAACAGCTTGTCAAATGCTAATAAACTGTAGGTAAACTTTTGCCTTTAGATTACAGCACAATAATAATAATAATGACAGTAACATTAGACAAAATAATATTTGTGTTATATAACACTGTACAGAGTGGTCAGAGCTGCTGTTTTTTATGTTTTCCTCATTAAACACACAAATTACTCATTCACAGCTGGAGGCCATGAGATGCAAAGTATTTTGTCTGTATGTGAAATCGAACTCAGTGCTTGAAGATTTGTGAATTCATGGAACACATTATTTTTATTTTATTTCATATCTACAATATGTACAATATTACTACATTTTGAGATTCACTGTGACAGCTGAAAACTGAGGGGGACAGAGCAGAAGAATAAATGTAGTTAGTACGAGTCAAGATTTACTGGTATTTTAGAAAAACACTGAATCTGTCTGTGGCTTGGCTGCTGCCTCTTAGAAGACAGCTTAAAGAATGATTATCTTTTTATTTATTTATTTTTTTAATGGCGTCTCAAGAAAGAAACATGACTTGATAGCATTTGGACAAACAGGCTTTTGCATCTCCTTGTTACATCCATTTCAAAAGCAGAGCAAAATGTGTCTGCAATCTCCCTGCAATGCTGAAATGTCACCCAGTTTTCTGTCTGCAGTTTCAAAAAAATCACATAAAACAAGACTCACTTAAGCTGGCTTTCGCGTTCACGTCAAATATGCAGCTACCATAAATTTCATGATGAAATGTTTTACATTTGTGATGACATTCTCAGAAGACTGCATGCAGCTGTCACCCTCCATCTTCTGAGCTGCAGGGACAGCTTTCTCAGACCTGCTCCCTTTGTACTGAAACTGACTTTAGTCGCTCAGTCAGCCTGACTGATGCGCCTGAAGATGTTTCTGCTGATTGTAAAGCTTGTGTTCATGTCAAACTGATTGCAATCTTTAGCTAAGATTATGTATACGTGACTGTTCTTAGACTTTAGGTATTGCAATAAATCCACAGAGGAACAACTATTACTCTGCTTCTAAGTTGCTATTAAACACCTGTACACCTCTAAATAATCTGACTGTGTTTTGTTTTACTACATTAACAATAATTAGGCATATTTACCTTATTCCCCACAATATAAAATAAAAACATGATTACAGGTTTTAAAATATCACTTGTCTCTTTTTGTCTTCTGTCAGAAAAGTCTGCATTTCACAGACCTGACTAGAAAACAATGAAAAACTAACTAAATGGAAACTATTTTTATGGGATAAGCCCATTTAAACCAGGAATGGCTGTGTTTTCATCCACTGCAAGGGCTTTAATAGCTGAAGTGCCCTTGACCTGTCCCTGCACACCAATAGCCTGTAGTGTTGTGAGTCACACTCATTAATACAGAAGGAGGTAAACCGCCCTAAACTCTCAGAGTGCAAAATGCACAAGTTAACTGGCTGTTTGCCCTATGATGATAATTAGCTGGAGCTCACTGGTAAAACCAGTGTTACCAAAATTCAAGCCTGCGACCCCTGAGCCCTTAGTCCCGTCCTGTGTCCACTGGCCTGACCTGTTCTGTGGACGGCCTCTTGTGGAGGAGACCGGCCTCTTCATTGGCCTTGTCTGTCTTCATCTCCACTACGATGTCGTTGTTCACCTCTCCGCTGGCCCTGCAGAGAGAGTGGGAAAAATGAGCTGTGTTGAACAGTGTTTAGCTTGCACAGCTGATGGATCTAGATATGACTGAAGCTTGCTCACCACTGGTTTGACCTCTGCACAGTGTTCTTGACATAACAAATAACACTGAGCTTTAGACAGCATGCACTTTAGACTTTTGTTAACACTTCTCCCAATTTGTCTGCAATGAATACTCCATTTTTTAAGGGTTGCTCATGCTTTTTTTTTTTTTTAAACCCACTCTTAACTGTCTCAAATCAAAGACGAGATCAAACAGCTTTTCCTGCTAATCACCACATCTTGACTATAAAGACACGCAAGAATCAACTTCTAAGGCTGTATCTTTTTGAGGATTATTTTCTAATAGAGATTTTTTTCCCCCCCACACCGTTTCACACTGCATATTGATATGAAATCAGGCTCAAAAACAATTAAAAAGGGAAGCTCAGATTTCCAGTATATTGTCATGGGTCGATCAAATTCAGACACATTTTGAGTCTGAGGACATTTGGACAAAATGAATGAACATTTTTTAATTTCAGCAATTTTTCAAGCAACTATTAATCTAAATATTTTACACACATTCTACAGATGTATACCAGCAGTTCTAGTACAATAATGCTTTAACGCTAAAATATAGCGTTTTGAGAGGCAGTTTTCTTGGCATAATGTTAATAAGTGCAACAGTCAAAACTATTGGCATAAAGGAAGAAAGAAAGCAGCTCTGTTAGAATAATTAGCTCTAATTCAGGTGGAGAAATTTGGGTCTTTCTCATCTTAATTTCTCAGAAATCACATATAAAATCTCTAACTTCTGATTACATTTGTTTTATCAATCCATTTATTTACCAAATCACTATATGTTTTTTTTATCAATGTGATATATATTTTTTTATTGCATTTGTCTGTTTTGTAGAAATCCATATAGATGCTGGAACATACTTTTTATTTCAACATCTTAATTGTAGAGCCCTAAATAAGTTTCCCATCCTTTTCTTAACTTTAAAGAGCACAGTGACCAAAAAAGCCCCATGATGCAGTTCAGTTTTAGTTGTTATGTAATCACAAGAATCACCCATGATTCAGAATTAATCTTTTCTACCACCCCGACTCCCACCCCCCACCTCCCTACTCACACTTCCTTCTTGCCCTTCTTGCTGCAGGGCAGCTTGCTCTTCTTGTTCAGGAAGTAGATAAGGGCCACCAGCAGCAGGAGCAGCAGAACACACACCACCACGGCTATGACCACCCCGCTGGAGCCTCCCTGCTGCTTGTCAGCTACAGCGCCACAATGGAGGTACACATGGAGGGAGGGATGGAGGGGCAGATGGTGGGGTGGAGGGTTGGTGGGACAGTGAAGGGAGGACAGGGGTGGGAGGGAGGCGTGGAGGGGAGGTGAGGGATCAATCACAGTGGAGGAGGTGGGAGGAAGGTGGAGGGAAAGGGAGACGGGGAGTTTTTGATTTTTAAGGGGCAGTAGTAGGGAGAGGGGCATTGTGGGAGGTGTAGGGAGATGGGGTGTGTGATTCGTGGGGTAGAAAAGAAGAAGGAGGAAGAGGGAGGAAAACAATTTCATTCGGGATACCATGGAATGGGGTGTGAGGCAACAGGAAGATGGCGAAATGGAGAGGAAGGAGATGGGGAAGAGTGGGATCCAGGTGAAGACAATGGGTGGATGGATTGATGGATGGGTGGAGAGGAAAAGGAGTGGGAGGGGGGAGTGGGATGTTGGATTAGTCTAACTTTTGAATGCAATGACTGAAATGTGATGGGACCCAAAAACAGGGCCTGTATTCTCAGATAATATCAGACAATTGACCAGAGCCAGAAAACAACACTGAACATACTCACCCATCCACCTACTCTTGTATTATTATACTTGTGAGGACATGACTCTGCAACGGTTTTCTCAAAATTTATGTTGCTCTACATAAACTATAACATTACTATAAATTTAACAAGAGTTTTAAAGGCCAAATATTGATATTAATTTATACTATAGGCATTAAGAATACTTATTTCTAACTGGATGGCTGGTGTCCTTAAAAGAATAGTTTGACATTTTGGGAAATATGCTTAGTTGCTTTTTCGCCGAGAGCTGTATGAGAGGATTTATACCTCTCTCATATTTATTATGAAGCTGGAGCCAGGAGAAGGTTAGCTTAGTTTAGTAGAGAGACTGGAGACAAGGCAAAGCAGATAGCCAAAGGTATGTCCAAAGGTAAAAAGTCCACATACCAGGACCTCTACTGTTCATTATTAACATGCTGTAGCTCATTTGTTTAATAGTTTTACAGGGTGTAATGTGATGGACTGTTTCTTGGCTGGGAGGAGTGACTTCCTGGAGTCTCAGGTAGTTGCTTGGCAACCTCACAGTGAGGACAAAGAAAATGCCAAACAATTTGTTTAAATTTAGACCTCAGTTCTGCTAAACAGGGGAAATAATTTGAAAATTATTCCTAAACAGTGCACAAGCTCTATTTAACTAACAGTAACCATGGCAACAGCTGGCGGTTAAACTGACCTCACCAATCAATTTAACTGCAAACAAACTATAAAAATGGAAGTACATTAGAAAACAACAAGGTTCTTTTCCAAAACCTTGTCCATCATATCACGATGCATGAAACACTTCAAGTAAAATGTTTCTTTTCAGGTCAACCACTTTGGAGCACGGGAACTCATCATTGAAGCAAAATATTGAAATTATTTAAATTTTTGCAAATGATCGGGGCACAGTGAACATAAAAAAAGAAATAATTGAAAGAAAATTTGACAATATTGCAGACCAGTTGTTATGTAGCTGTAGTTAGGAAGTCATGTTTATCATATTCACTTAGGCTCTCTTGTAGAGGTGAAATAATTATTCGATTACTCGTTTAGACTTTTATTTTGGCAATTGACTGAGGTAATTTTTCATGAAAATTATAAAACTTTCCCTTGTTCCAGCAAATCCTCGCAGCTCTCTCAGCTGCGAGGATTTGCTGTTTTTCATTGTCATGTCACTTTCATTGTTGATTAAAGGAGAAAATAATCAGACGATTAAATGAAAAGGAAAATAATTGTTAAAATAAAAGTTTCTAAAACCAAAACAAAATCTTTCCCTCCTTTTATCCCTCAAGACCTAATACAGAGTCTGTCCTCACAACTACAGTAATACAAGTTGGCATACACAAGCACATTAGCTCTTGTAAACACAAATACACTAACCTGCGTGTGCACACAGACATAAATAGACACACTGTGACTTACAGTTGTAGACGCACACCATGTACATGTCAGTAGGGTTAGCGATACAGACCTGACTTAAGCACAGGGTTTCCAGAGAGCAGCACTTTGAGAGAAAGAGAGTTTCTCAGTCCCATAGCATAGCAAAGCAACAAGCACGACACACGCACACCTCTAAGAGCACACGCACACAAAAGCTAAGAGTATACACAGTTCTACACACAGCAACCCGGCGGGTGGATACAACGAAAGGGAAAAGCCAGAAAGAAGACATCAGTTGGAAAGAAGAGGAGACCACAAAGGAGACACAGTGAAGAAACAAAGAGAGGAAAGGAAGGAATAGAATAGAATAGAATCCTTTATTGTCCCCAAGGGGCCACAAAAAGTTGTAGTAGCATCCACAAAATATAGGACAGACATCATACAAAGGTGACGAGAGAAGAAGAATAACAATATACAATATCCACAGTGTTCGGTAGCAAGAGGGCAAATATACAAGAATACAGTACAGCGGTGGGAGGTGGGTGTGTGTGTGTGTGCGTGTTTGTGGATGTGTGTGTGTGTGTGTGTGTATGTGTGTGTGTGTGTGAGATGGAAGGGCCAGGGCAAGAGGAGATGGGAGGAGGGGGGGAAGGGGGATTTCTAAATTACAGGGTCTGTACAACAAAGAGTCCTGAGAGAAGGAGGGAGAAGAGGAGGAGGAGGAGGGAGAAGGCTCTACCTCTGTCGGCCGTGTTGTCAATTGCTGCAAAAGAGGAAAAGAAAAAGAAGAAAGGCTTGAGGTTGCAGGTGGTGCTGGGAGAAGAGCCAAAGGAAAGCAGCAGTGGGTTGGAACAGCTATTTGTAAATCTATTAGTAAGTTAAAAATGATTTGGTAAAAACTTGGTTAAAGTACAAGCAGACTTGTTTTTTTTTTTTTTAATCATAATGATCAAAAGCTGTGCTGAAGAAAATATAAAGACAAAGGAAATGTAGTAGCACCATCACTGCCGTCATCTCCCGACACTGACCTCTTTTGAGAGATACCGGCAAGGCCTTGCTATCAGTTCCATGCTCGTTGGAGACCTCGCAGGTCACCCCGCCCTTCATGACCTCGGCCGTGGCCTTCAGGGTCACGGTGCTCACCACCTTGTTTCCCTCCACTGATATTGACTGGCAGCAGCAAAGGAAAGGATGGAAGAGAGGGCATGAATTCTTACATATTCCCTCATCATTTCTCCCCTGTATTTAAATTTTGTGGCATAATTTCCTGATGCATTTGCGCTCATCCTTCTTTTTTTTACCTAATAAGTCCTGCTCCCATCATCGTGCACACTCTAGAGAGGTTTTACTCAACTTTTCTTCCCATTATTCTTATTTACATGAGAAAATCTCTTTAAAAAATTATCTGTTGTGAAAATTTTAATTTCTCTTGTCTTTGATCATACATACATCACTATTTGCCTCTGAAATGATCCACATTTTCAGAGGGATCATTCATTTTTTATCTCTTTTCAGAACTTTATTTTATAGAATATTTCACTCACGAAACTGTATTCCCACTGTAAATTTCTTTAAAGCTGCTTCGTATGGGATTTTCACATCAATATGAAAAAAAAAAAGAAATATTACTTTCCACAGCCCTGTGAGCTGTTTCTCGCTCTCCTTTTTCTATTGCTTTTGAAGTTCAACATTTGCCAGTCCTCCAAGAAAAAGATCTTAGGATGTTATCAAAAATAAATCATGCTTCAAACTTCACATCTTGACCCAAATGAAAACACTAATAGTCATAGCTGGGTTTGTTTGAAACACATCGTCACCCCTGTTTCCTGTTTTACATTTCCTTTCAGGAAAGTAGCAATGACTTCTGTTTACTAAGAGCTTACTGTAAATTGCAGACTTGGAAAGAGGTGGTTTCGTCTCTGCTGGTCTTAGCTCTGTTTTCACATACGCACCTCTTTTCCTGAGGGCTTCCAGGTGAACTGAGGGGCAGGGAAGCCGTAAGCCGAGCACTTCAGAGTGACCATGTCTCCTTCCTTCCCCACCTCTGCAAGAGCCGGAGTCTCAATCACTGGCTTTCCTGGAGAGGGAGTGAGCAGTGAGTAAATAATTGGAACCTTTTTTCACACACATCTGGTTGTTACGTCCCATATGGAATGATCAGAAGACTGACCTGCCTCTCAGCTGCTTCCACCAACTACACAACCTCCTTCCTATGACTAATTCTCTTGTTAATGATTTCCCTGTTCACAATAGAGTATGAAATCCTCAAAGGCAGTTCACTTCAGAGTTACAGTCAGTGGCTAGCTGAGTTGTGTGTGTGAGTGTGCGACTTAATCTTTCCTGACAACTGTTTTATTGGTTTGCTTGATATAGTCAGTGCATGTAAGCTTGTGAATGTGTGTGTCTATATATATGTTAGCATGAGTGTGTATTACCTTTGACAGTAAGGTTGACACTAGCCTCGGCTGTCAGTCCTGGCACAGACGGAACGGCTCCAATACACATGTACTCTCCGGCTTTATCATAGGAAACATCTTGTATGGACAGAGTGCCGTCCTGAGAGAGGACCTCAGAGCCCTGGAGGAGCACAAACACCCACAAATAAAACCAACTGGACCCACAATATTATTCTCTGTCCATGTGAATATGAGAGCTGAGCAGCTCTGTGAATATCTAGTTTATAGGCATGTTGCTATGCTGGGAAAGCAGCAGAAAAACCTTCACACACACGATCTTCCAAAGTGCAGTGATAATGCATCAAAGCAAGTCCTCCCTGATGAACCTGTCTCTTGCAATCCCTCTCAACTTCTTCTCATAGGAATCCATCTTTCTAAGAACAAACACGTTCTCTTCCCAGAAAACCAGCCGTTGGTGAGTTTCCCTCACACCCAGGAGACACAACAGATAGACAGGCTACAACAACAAGCCTGACACTGGAGGAACAGTCTGCGCAGAACAAATGGAGGAGCAGGGATGAATACCAAAATACTGATGGTATCATGTTGATTTGTGGCTTTACAGAGAAATACAGAGTTGCTTCAAATGGACTGAAACAGTGAACGCATTTTTTGTTCTTTGGTATATTTACTGTAGGACATTCAGGAAATGAGTTGGGGGTGCTTCTCATTGCCATCAACTGTTACCTTCAGCCTGTTGCACACAGAATATGCAAACTCTAAAGAGTTTTTAATATCTATTACCCAAACCAGTCATTGCTAGTCAGAGAGTTTACACTTGAACTCAGACAGTTTTAAGTTCTTGCAACTGTAAAACTGAAAACATATGAAATATATTCTGCTCTTTGATGTCTCCTACATGGGTTCAATTCTAACTTATTTCAGACCAATTAAGCCCTTCTTAGGTTTTACAGTTACATGCTGAATTACATGAGAAGTCATTAGAGACATACAGCATGTGTTGGTGTTACTTTTTTCTCCTTCACAAATAGAACAAACACCAGTGTCTACTCTCCAGCTGCTGCAACTGGACACAACACAATGGAGCCAGTGTAGCAGGCCCACAACTGTCTATACGGGGAGGCCTGGTTAAGACCTACAGGCTCCAGTGTTGAGGGGCAGCTGCACATAAAGTTAGTTCTGTGTCACATTGAAATGTTGTCTGCAGAAAGCCACTGGAAAAACACCTGGTTGTTAAAAAGCCGGACCAAAGCTGAACCAAATGTCCAAATGCAGTGGCCTAGGAGGAACTGGGTTCTTGTTCATCTAGGAACTGATGAGGAAAAGAGCAGGAGAAGGGAAGGAAGGTGGAGAAAGTGATGCAGCACACCTTTTTCCACTGAACAGTATGTGCAGCAGAGGCCTTGGTCTTACACTGCCATTCCACCTTGTCTCCGAGCATGACGACTTGAGGTTCGACAGGGGTCACGTTCACCGGGTCGATGTCTGACACAGACAAAGAGAGACGGATGAGGACACACGAAACATAAGGCCTTTTATACAGACTGATGGGTTAAAGAAGTGCCACTTAAAATCAAAAAGCTTCTCATTGCTGAAACAACCATGTAATAAAGGCTCTTAGTACGACCGTACTAAGCAGAATATTTCACTTTTTTAGTACAAAGCTAATGCACTTACTCTGAAGTTAAGCCCATTTTGAAGCCCAAGTTAAGCCTCTTCCTTGCTATTTCTAGGCTATCTCTGCTAAATGTGTGTGATAAGATCAAATTAGGTAGCGTGGTTGGGATAACATTAAAGTACCAGATGAACTGTGAAAAATTGAATTGGATATCGGCCAGCTGAAAGGATTCCATTAAAGCTCATTCTGTTTCAACCCTTTTAATTCTATGATTTGCTGATGAAAAGAACGGCTTTACTGCAGGGGCTAACCCGCGCAAACAGGAGGTAAATTGTTCTTTATCTGCTTTTACTTCATTCTGCAGTTGAGTGTGTGTCTCTGCGTTTTGTCTCTGGCTCACTCACACTGGACATTGAGGGTGATTGTTCCGCTCAGGTCGGCTTCCAGGTTATCGAAATCTGTGGCTGTGCACTTGTACACACCGGCGTCTGTGCGCTTGACAGATTTCAGCGTCAGGAGACCTCCCTGACCGCTGACGTCTTTCCCCTGGAGGTTGAAGGACAGGGGTAGATAGAAAGACTGAGTGACTGAGTTTTTAGAAAAAAAGCTGGGACACACAAAACAACAAACATAATTCTGTTTTCTCATATGAAATGCTTACGTACGTCTTTAGTGAAGTCAAACTCAGGCTGAGGGTTTCCATCAGTCTCACACTTCATAGTGACAGTATCTCCCTCTTTGACTTGATCGGTGTTAAGAAGGGAAAAGGTTGCTTTCTCAGATGGGTCTAGATGAACAAGGACAGACATGGAACAGGTGAACATTCCTCATTTGGAGGATTTCCTCATCTACAGTGTCACACTGTATTTCATCAATCACAGATGTGCCATGCATTCCAGAGAGAATGTTTTACTTTCAAGGAACCTCCTCCTTCCTTTCCTCATCATTCTTCTTTAGCCAACAATCAAAGTCCACTGTAGCTGCAGTAACCAACTGTGTGAATGACACAGGCCCAGAAAGCGTGGATACAACCCAAATAGCTGTTTATGGGTTGCATCAAATGATTATTTTCAATATTTGTTTCACTATTCACCATTCTTTTAATCTTCAGATTTTGTCTATAAAATGTCTAAATAGTGAAAAATATCCAACAAATGTTTGGCACTTTTGCTTAATAGTTAATTAAAATTCGATCAATCGTTATATTTCTCTCCACACATGAAGTATAATGGTGATGGCAGACCGGGAGAGGCTTTCAGACCGTCTTCATTACCTTCAGCAAACTGGTCTGATTTGTTATTGCTACTTCAAATTTACTAATTTGCCACAAAACTCCACAGACCCTTATGGGAACTTAGGGACCCCTGGCTGAAGACCCTCATCATAGATTCACTGGATGCAACACCCCCACCCCACCATGCCTCCTCTCCACTCACAGTTGAGGTTGATGGTGATGGTCTCAGACTTCTTCTGTTTGATCTGGTCTCCTGGCATGCTGTACTCCACAGTGCACTGGAACACAGAGTCCTTGTCGGCCTTGGTGGGCTGCATGTACAGGGTGCTTTTGATAGTGAAGAGACCCGAGGCTTCCTTCACCACCGAGGGAATCATGTAGGTCTCTGGCAGAGGGGAGGGATGGAAGAAGTAAAAACAAGATGAATTCCTCTTCTCTGTAGAGCATGTGAGATAAGACTATATTTTTGTTCATCTGCCAAAGGACACATACGCTCTTTCCTGTCCTTGACTTCAGGTAGGGGCTGATCATCTTTGAACCAGATAATTCTTGGCTGGGGGTGTCCATTCATTGTCACACAGGTGCCAATCTGATACACAAAATGCAGCAAGGACAGAAGATAAGTGACAGAAAATGTGTATCTTAATTGTTTATACAAAATCGAGGAATGCGCGCGCACACACACACACACACACACACACACACACACACCTCAGAGCTGGTAGTCTCTCCCACAGAAATGGCCTGACTTGATGGTCTTGTGAGTTCTGGCTTCTCGGGAGCAACTGAGACGGAAAAATGGAGGGGGAGAAATCGTTATTATATCATTATGATTCACAGGAACGAAAAACCTTTAACGTTAACACTGAGATACAGGCACATGCAAAGACACACACAGCTCTTTCTTATATGCAGTTCAGCTCACATGCCTGCTGACCTTGTTAATTAAGCGGAGCAGTAAAATATCCTGCCACACATTACTCCACTGTGACCTGCTTCACATGAGCTGATAAGGGTCAAATCACAAAAAAAACACCCCCTCCCCCTCCCTTGGATCACACACACAACCACAGGTTCCTCTTATTTCTCTGCTGTATTCCCCAACTCCACATGCAAGGTCATCTTATCACTGCCTGCAGCTGTCGACTCCTTATGAAAATAAACAGTAGATGGGTATTTCACCCTCTGTCTCACTCAATCAATTCTTTTTTTTCATTTTTTCTTTTTTTACACTGCTCCAAAAACTACTGTAGCATCTTTAAACACATTCCCTTCCCACATACTGTGCAGTGCAGGCTGCAGTATGTAAGCACAGTCAGTT
The DNA here is from genome assembly GCF_046630095.1 of Trachinotus anak. Taxonomy (NCBI): domain Eukaryota; kingdom Metazoa; phylum Chordata; class Actinopteri; order Carangiformes; family Carangidae; genus Trachinotus; species Trachinotus anak. The sequence goes on along the minus strand of NW_027273883.1, from coordinate 9,545,706 downwards.
AAAAGCACAACGGGAATTTGTCAGTATTCAGAAATAGGTCTCCTCACCCTGGACACAACTTTTACAGTCTCTTACGTTCAGCTTGAACGAAGTTGAAGTTTTTAGCCTAAATGGAGAATTATAAATGTTAAGAGAGCAAAGACGGTAGCGCACAGTGGCAGTTGTTTTTACTCAGTTAAAGTGTGCTTTCCCTCAGCAGGCACACTGTTTACTCTGTACTGTAAGCCTGCAGAAAGAGATAGAGAGTAGCCAGGCTATCAATGCTGTAGCTCAACCCTCAGGAGACCTCATAACTCAGTCCTATTAAGTTAAGGCAGGACAGCCACGCTATAATTCATCCCCCAATGAGTCAAGTGTTCAAAATGTGGACAGAGAATAATTGCTGGTTTGTGAGATAGGCTGCTTTCTTACAACTGCGGGCATTAAGTGCATCTAAAAAGGCCTTTGTCAAATAGCACTTCATTGAGGTATTGTCAAACACTGACTGGCCCATTCACAATTAATAGCTCATTTTATGAGATTGCTTTAAACCCCAGTTCCTCTGAGTGCATAAATGTTAATGGTTAACTTGTAGCGTCTTAACTGAAGAAAGGATTGTTTTGCTTTTCTCACAACACAGACGCTTCCTCTGTATGGTGATTGATCGGCCCAATCCAACATGCAAATCAATCCCACATTTTGGTGTGACCACTAAATGCTAAAAGTATGATTGATGTGTGTTAAGGGTTTGCTATGGGAGCGGCAAGGACACAGCAAGCTGCACCAGGGTCAGCCCTCAACGTCACGGTGATAAATCTGGACTGTTATTAAGGAGAGATATATGAGACATGACAGGTGTGATTGAACTATTCATCAATTGTGTCAAGAGTGATTAGATTGTGGTTAATTGACCTCTGGGGAACTTATCAAAGGAAATTGGTAACACTGAGCATTGGCAGAAGCTCCAGACGATGAAACAAAATGTAAGCTGAGGTCTACTCGGTTCTTGACGGATGTAGACAATTGTGACAAATCATACTTTACGATAATGCATTTCTATTGAAAGGTTTTATAGAGAGTTACGTAAAATATGTGTGAAATGCAATAAGCAGAATGCATCACATGCATTAGGTACAATTAAGCCACTTCTAAATCAAAGTATGCATGACCTCACATGCAGATCTGACTAAAACCACAAACCTTCAGGGGCAGTGACAAACCAAGTCATAAATTCCACACATCAACAAGTGATGTGAAAGTATGTGTGTCCAGTGGGGGTGGGGGTCCCTCTGAAAAGGGCATGTGGGTCATGTTGAGGTCATATTAAAAGGCCAAAGTGCACTGGTTGACTCACAGAAGACTTTGAGCATAGTGGCGGCATCTGCGACCCCAGCGAGGCCGGCGTTGACTTGGCAGTAGAAGACGAGCTCGTCGGAGGGCTGAGTGGAAGAGATGGTCAAGGTGAAGTCGTCTCCGATAGTGACCCGGCCAGTCAGAGGGGTGCCCTCGTCACTTTTTCCCTCGCCACCCTGGGAGCGGAAAGCCACGCGCTTCCTGGTTCCCTGCTCCTCCTAAACGTTCAGATGGAGAGAAAGGTTTATACAAAAAAAAAAGAAAAAAAAAGAAAGTGAGAGAAAGATGGGGGTTAATAGGTTTAGGAAAAAAAACAGAAAAGATTAAGTAAGAGGAATAAGGGGACCCAAGATATTAAATCAAACCTAAAAATACAACTTTTGACTTTTTGACAGCTTTTATTAATATTAAAATCTGGAAGAAAATGAATACTTGGAAATTACTTACAATGTACCATTCGACAATAGTGCTGCTTGCTGATGGTGAGACAGTAAAAGCGCAGGGCAGTTTGGCAGTTTCTCCTTTTAACACCTCCACTTTAGGAGCCACCTTCACGTTCACGGCCTCACTGCATACTGTACAGAAAAACACACAGCGAGAAGAAATATGAGTAAGGATTCCAGAGCAGAGGGATCCGTTAACAACACAGTTTTTACAAACTTATAGAAGTATTTCATTTCAAATCAAGTCACTTTTAATAAATACAGCCCACAATCACAAATCTAAGTAAACACAGGAAGTGCTCCAATGTTAGACCCTCCATTCAGACAGTATACCCTCCATATATTCAGTGTCTGACAGCACAAGATAAAGAAGTGAGTTGAATCTCCACTTTATTACAAAATCTTACGACTTACACTAACATCTAATGGTAGAATTGACAGCACTGCATTATGACATGTACTAGAGTAAAGCATGATTACATAAGCTGAGGTTCACATTTGTGACGAAAGTAAACTTCAGATCTGTACATTGTCTCTCAAAGAAAGACAGGAGGAAATGAAGGGACGCAGAGGGGAGACGGAAAGACAAATAATGAAACCGCAATGACTACAACTCGTCTCCATGTTATTAGATTGAAAGTCTGTGTGTTTGTTTAATACCCTCGGGGCCTCCGAGTGTTCAAACACTGTTGCGAGAACTGGGGACAGCTGCATGGCGTCCATGAGGGACTTTATCAGTGTGCAGCATGCCGTCGCCTGCAACGCCTTGAGCAGTTCGTACTCATCACTCATCGTGCACGCATCACATACACCAGCAGCAGCGAGGGGCTGGGGTCTGTGATTACCCCATGCTTTTAGGCACAGCGCCTCCCCCGACAAACATTCATGACGCACACACACACACACACACACACACACACATACACAATGCAGTAAACAGATACACAGTTGTAAGGCTCAAGGAGATGACAGCTGACACCAGGGTGCTGCTAGAGGGACAGACCACACGTGCATAGACAAACACAGGCTTTTACTGTACCTCACCCTTAACACAGAAACACACTAATTCTCTAAAGGAAGAATCTTCATTGGAAAGTTCATGCATAATCAGCGAATTATTATTCCACCTGAAATTTAACAGATTGGATTGACAGCAATCACAATATTTCCAATGACAACAGAAAGTCGAGGCAAAAAAGTAAAAAATATATCAAAACTTTCTCAGGAGCTTGTCAAGCCACTCCTGAAGCTCTTATTAAATATCGTCTGAACTCGTGGCCAAAAACCTAAACAGCTAAAATACACTATTTTCACCTTGTGTTACTGCCAATGCATTGAAGTTCTACCTGTGGCTTTTTATGATTGTGATTTGTGGGCAACAACAAGGTTTGTTTGAAGCAAACAGTATATACCATTTAGTTCAATGGCAGAGAAGTGGACTCTGCTGCAGGAGTGGTTTGTGATGTTTCTACAGATCTTTTTACACGTGCTTTTTGTCAAGACTCTTCATTGGAAGCTTTGGTGACTGCAGTGAATCCAAACAGACTACAGCATCTGTTCCCTGCAAAGGTAACAAGCTACAAGTATCTGTACTGTGTAAACTTTAAGGGGATCCCTGAGGGAAGCTAGAGGGCCCTTGTGACTGGCACTGTCCGTGTTCTCCATTGAACAGAGACATTAGGATGCACACAGTGTCCTAGATCTCAATGGGAGAGTGTGCAGCTAGAGCACAGCAACTCAAGCCGGTTCCTGCGGGGATAGGGAACATTATAGCTCTCTAAACTCTCCGCACATTTAGCTGTGGAGAAACAGCGCAAAAAAGGGGATTACATTAGAGGACAGAGAGGCGGGAAATGATGGAGGGGAAGGATGGAGAGCTGGAAGAAGGGAAGGAGCTCCATTTCTGCTAATGAAATCACTGCAGCACATACGGTCATAAATTGTGAGGTACAGTGATGCATAAAAGCAAGAGAGGTCACTGTGTTGTGAGTGTGAGGCTCTGATGTGTGGAAACAAAGGACAACAGCAAGGAAAGGACAATGTTGTTTAAGTGACTTGGATTAAGCCGGGAAATATCAGTTCCACTCTATCAAGCCATCAACATATGGAAGCCATATTTCACAGTCTGTGCATCTTGATTTGCATGTATATTTTGGCAGGCTTGTATGAAACACAGTGTTCGACTGGCATGCTTGGATAGAATTAACTGAAATGGCAGCAAAGAAAACACAGAGGTTTATGGGAGTTGAGCCAGGTTTACAGTACTTTCACAAAAAAAAAACTAACTAAAAAAATGTTTATACAAAGTAAACAAGTACACAGCTGCTCCAAAACATTCCCAAAAATCCTTGCACGCTGCAAACACAACAGACACTGAGTTAAGTAGCATTAAAAAGCCACAGATTTACACTCAAATTAATATTCATAATATTGAACATACATGTTGCTAATGAACAACCCAGCCCCATACCCTGTGTGGTACCATAAATTAATCATGTCATCAATTTCTGGACAACAAAATCTACACTTGAATAATTTATTTCTTATGAGAAACTGCCAAGAGTGGGGAGGGTGGACTTCTGGGAATCATAGTTGTTTGACAGGCTAGTTTTAATAACAGAGTGGAGAGATGCAGACAGGGAAGATGAAAGAGTGTTTGCTCAAAGTGTCTAAAGAGAGATGAGGGGAGCTGAGGGATGGTCGGCTTGTTATCACTCTACTGTGAGAGAGGGCGGGAACGAGGGATGGAGGGAAGAGAAGACAGAGAGAACGTATGGAGGAGATAATAAGGGGAACTGTCAAAAATACACACAGTGGTGGTTTAGTGTGTGTGCATGTGTGTGTATTAGTAAGAGACATTCCATCAAGAACAGATGCTGCGATTCTCCATGACCCACAAACCACACAGAGGTCAAGGGTCAGTCAAGCATTGACATTTGATGAAAGGATCTCATGTCTCTCTCCTCTGTTGTGTCCTCTCACTTCCTCTTCATCTACTTTTTCCACTTCTCTTCACTCTTCATTTTTATCCTGCCTCTCGTTTTCCTTATGTACTTATTTTCTTTTCTTGCTATCTCCATATCTATCCAGCATCCCTCCCTCATTAAATTTTTTCTTGTGCCCACTCAGTAGCTCTCACATGAACCAACATTGGTTTTACAAACTGAGTCTCATGTTCCAAGTTTGTCAGAAGGATGTAGCCCGAAAAGAAAATCCTCCTGTTTCTGCGCCAACACAAACAGCAAGCCAGACAAGCAAACGCACAAGAATGTGTGAGTAAACCAAGTGCTGCACTTTTAGGGAGCACTCAGGATTTAAGAGTCCTGTTAAGTACTGCATGGGAAAAATACACACTCACACTCACATGCCACATTAAATCAAGTGACTAACTGCTGCGTGTGTAGAGACTCCACATGTCCACTTGGTTATTCAAGTTGTTTAGCTTTTGAAAAATACCTGTAAACTGTGAATCTTCAGAGTAACTTTGTAAAATAGTTGTGAGGAATCTAGTTGAGAGTTGTTACAATATAACTGGTCACTATGGTCACGCTAATATCTGAGAGTCTAAGTTTTCAGTGGACTTACTTGTAGTTTTTCAAACTTGTGTATGTGTCCAATTGATGAGCAGAACTTCCTTTCATGAACTGAATCAGGAAGCTGGTGTCTGAACCTTTTCACACATCTTTCTAGTAAATCCCACTCTCTGTGTATAACATTAGACTATACTCTGTCACTTGGTTTACCAATAGAAAAATGAATCCATCAAATGCTGTAAATGCTGCATGCAAACCATACTAATCAAAAATCAGTACTAATCAGACTTTAATAAACCACACCATGTTCTGTGGGGGATGTTGGTCTTTTGGCCCACTCATTTGTAAAAAGATGTCAACACTTATCAAAATAAGTGGTTTTTACACTAGACTGAGCAAAAAGTAAGTGGCAGGAAAATTAGGACATTCTTTTTATAAGCCTGAGCTCTACTTTGTGTTTAGTGCTAATTAGCATATGTTAGCATGCTGACACGCTAAGATGGTCAGGCTCACAGTGTCACTGGAGAGGCTGTGGAATCTTAGTTTGACTACAGTATGTGGAATGATGAGGCCTTATTTGTTTGTATTTCAGTGTGAGCAATTATGTATTCATCTGCTGTCTACTAACATTTAGCAGTGGAAGTCACATGATACTTATCACATTCACTTCTTGTGGAAAAATAGAAACATCTGTTATTCCAGTGTCATGATTTTTGACACAATAGAACATAATTAAAATCGCTGAACACCTACTTTTAGAAATGCTGCAAGCCCTAATTTTGTCTTTTGTGGGATAATAATAGTCACCTGCTATCAGTCACGATAGTCTGGGTCAAAGTGCTTGTGTCTGTTCTTCTCACTTAGCACCCAACACACTTATTTTTACTGTTAACTGTGGTTAGGTGCATGTAAATACATACATGTGAACCGAGCTCCTGAGAGGAGGTTAAAACACTGACATGGTCTGAAAGAGTCCATCTGTGCCACATCTCTCTCTCTCTCCCAGCCTCTTCCTCCTCCTCTTCCCTTCCTGATCTCTCATTTGTTTTTACTCTCTGTCTTTTCTCTCTTTCACATGCATCTTTTGGTGTCATTGGCAATATGTTTTGGTCCAGGGTGATCAATCAGGCCGCGGCTCTGTTTCACACACGAGGCAGCTGGACAGACAGAGACAGGCAATTAAAACATAATTAGGGAGTCCTCTGTTCAATCTGAGCCTAGAGCTGTGTGTGAGTGTGTGTGTGTGTGTGCAAGAGTGTTTGTGTATTTAGAGACACAGGCTGTTGGCTGTCACTGTGTGTGTGTGGGTGTGTGTGCACGTGTATGTGTGTGAATGAGAGAAAGAAAGAGAGTGGTGGGGGCTGCTGGACGGAGAGAGGGGGGGTTGCTAGCTACATGGGGGTCTCGTTAGCTGACGCAGGCCAGCTAATCGGATTTAGCCAAAGAGAGGGAAAGTGTGTGTGAGGTGGTGTGTGATGGGGTGCGTGACTGGGTGGAAAGACAGATGGGAACGAGACGGTCAGACTGTGACCTGTACACACACACACACACACACACACACACATATACAGTATATCTATAATGCATGTGATATTTATGAGCAACCAAACCAGCCCAAAAAGCTACAGTTAAGTAGAGAGTGTGTAGAAAAAAAAAGTCTGCAGTCAAAGCAGCGTGTCAGGGTGGAGGACATCCACATCTACTGAAAAGTTAATGTGAAACCATCTTTAATACTCTCTGTGTCTGTCTCCTTTCGCCTTTTTCTTTGACTCGCTTCTCTGCCTGCATCTCTTTCTCTTTCACACACACACACACACACACACACAAACACACACAAGCGGGTGCCCCTCATTATGAAAAGAACCAGCTGGATCCTCTCTCTTCTGTCCTCTTTTCCTTCCTCTCTTGTTCTCCCCTCACCTACTGTCGTATTCTGGACATCAAACCATGAGCCTGTTTCTCTTTCTGACTCTCTTCTTTTTATCCCTCATTCTCAAAGAGCATTTTTTAATACCCAGAGCACAGACTCGCTCGCGTGTCACGTCTGCGCATGTGTGTGTTCGACAGAAAGAGAAGAGAAGCGAAGGGAAAGATGGTAAGAAGAAAAAGGCACAAAGAAAATAAGAGATGTTAGACAAAAGGAGAGCAAGAGGAAAAATGGGAACAAAAGAGGATGTGTTTGTGCAAACCTGCCCTTACCTACACGAGTGTCACCCAACTAGAGCCACCATGAACCTCCTTTCACAGATAGCACCTGCTTGTCTCCTTGCTAACCCAAACAGCACTCAGCTGTCAAGTGATGGATTTTTTGTAATGCAGTCTACTGTATACATCTGGATGGTGGTACTAGGGGTGCAGGAGAAGTGCGTTAGAGTCAGCATGTGTCAAAGAGATAGAGCATAAAGATCTACACCAGTACCAAGACTGCAATGAGGAGTGTATGGAAGACTTAATCTCTGAAGTGTGTGAAGCTGAAAAGGAGCAGAGGAGGGCAGCATGGTGAGGGAGTGTGTATGTATACCTGCATATGTGTGTGTGGTCTCAAAAACATCCCTGGCCTCTAACAGGATTAGTGTGTTTGACTGTTGGCAAAGCAAACAAGGTCCTGCTGCATAGGACACAGCCTCAATGTCACGAGAACTGAGTCACCTACAATATGAGGTCATTAAAAAAGAGTAGCTTCCACTTTTTGTTTGTTCTCTGTCTGCTGGACAGATCTTTTGCTCTCCACAGCTCTCACATAGAGTGACTTTAGGACACATAAAATCATGACACTGCATTTAAATATGTTGCAGTGGTGGTGTGCATAGATGAGGCCCATCACTGAGCTGTTTCAATTCCCACATCAGAGGTATCTACAGTGCAAGTATAACTGTGGCTTCACTCCCACCACACGTTGTAATAGCTACTAACAGCACAGACGCAATGCGACTGACTCACAGCAGTCATCATCATCATCCTGAGCCAGAGGGTCTGTGTATGTGAGCACAGTTGTGGCAGCAAGGTGTGGCAGAGTGCCCTCAGCTCCCTAACGCTGATGATGACCCGGTAATGTTTCAAACTGGATCCGACTCAAATCTCGTGTGTGTGTGTACAGGACGTTCATATTCGCTTAGCGCTCCCATTAGTCTGCCTGCACCGCAAGAAGGGAACAGTTTGGACTCCTCGGGAAATTCAGTTTGTTCAGTGAGATTCATTCTGGCTGACAAACTCGATGCATCAAACTAATTTACCAGCTGTAAGGTGGAAAAATAAACACAAAAATGCTGTAAAGTGACTGTTCAAATATGAAAAAAAAGTGTGTTTGCTAATGTGGTGAAAATGACTCTATGTTGTTCCATTTGCAAATACTACTGTTGTGGTTGGACATTGCAAATAAATTCTGGTGAAGCAAGAGGAATAGTGTACATGAATATATACACTTTGTACGGTATGTGTGTGTGTGTTTGTGTGTGTTAAAGGGTAGGCTGGGTCAGACTGCCAGTGTCGGGGTGGGTCCATGTAAGGCCTGGAGTCCGTCAGTGCCTGACTGATGAGACAAGAACAGGTGCTGTGCCGAAAGAGCAGCTGCTGCAAAACACACAGGCACAGTGACACGCACAGAACTACAGAGATGACAGACAAGGACAGAGAGGAAGTGGAGAGAATATACAGACCCAAAGAGTTATAGAAGTAAAACTTGTAGAGCTCAAGGAGACAATGAATAAAAAAAAAATCATAAAGCACATACAGCAGATAAAGCAGATACAACGTACTCTCGCTGTCTGTCTCCTTGGAAACTTCAAATGTTAAGTGAATCCATACAAAAAACCTCACATAGCAGACTAAGTGCTGCAATGTCTATTGGTGTCCTGCTAAGTGTTGACCTTTGAGAGGGAAGCATGATGCTCATTAGAATCCCATTGTCATTTACTATATTTAAAGGGGAGGAGAGAGAGAAATGGCTAGAAAGAGAGAAGAAGACAGGGACAGTTATTAAATCCATGAGCAGCCATAACATAGTGTTTTTTTCATCTTGCAGTTGCTTTAATACTAAAAAGTAAGTAAGCAGTGTCCTGCTGTAAAGGCCAGGAAAATCTCAATTACTTCACTAGCAGCCTGATGAAACAGCTAATACCCTGTTGGACTGAAGGTCTGATCCTGTACAGTACGTGTAGTGCCTCTGTGCACATATGTGAATACATCAACTACGAAAATGTCAACATATTCTGAACAATACAATTCATTTCATCATGTGTTCATTCATCACAAAATGGCCAAACCAGTGTGAATAATCATAATGAATGCCTGGTTGACCTTTCTACACACACGGGTGGTTGTGCACGCACAGTGACTGCTGTTTGCACTTTGTATGGTCCTTTTGTATTTGCTGTTGTGACTTCATTTGCTTATGATGCTCCATGACAAGGAAATTTCCACAAGTGGGACATATAAAGTATTTCAATTGCCTTCATACTATAGTCATAAGAGTCCCTAATATTCCGTTCCCAATCCAAATTCATGTACATTTGTTTCATTTGCTTGATAAAGTAACTGTGATTCTACTTCAGGGGGGTTCGGCCTGTTATTCCATCTTCACCAAATACAGTGAAATAAGTGAAAAGAAACTCAAAAGAGTTTTCAACAAATCCTTAAAAAACAAACACAGATGGACTGGAATGAACTTCACAAGAAAACCATGAAAAAGTTTTGAGGATTTTTCACAGTCTAAAGTACCAATTACAGCAATCAGGGAATCAGACAAGAGTCCTGTAAATCTGCTCTGACTGTTCAGAGGAACAGTCAAAAGCTTCTGCAGTTCCAGCTCAAAGTCGATAAACGAGGTGTGCTGTGCTTCAAAGATGATATCAGGGCCTCTAATTGGAGTCAAACACCATGTTTTATGAGGGTTATGTGTGATATGTGTGTTTGTGAGAAGGGGGCCTTGATTAATGGTCAGATAGACACATCCCGGATGTGCACATGCTAAGCCCTTGCACCACAATTACAGGATATGGAGGGGCCTGTCTGTCTTCCTGTCTGGGCTTGCACTGAAGTACCACCTGAGTGGAGGTAAAACTCACACCTGGGACCCTGCGGCAACACACACACACGCACACACACACACAAACATTCAGTAGCAGCTGGGTGTGGAGGTCATCTGAGTCTGGCAGAGGATACTGTGTTTTACCACTTTGTTTATTTATTGGCACTAAAACCACCAGCCTCCGTGTGACTGTTATAGAGAAGAGAGACAAAGGAGAGAGTCTAAGGGAAAAATAGATTTTATTAGGTGTTAGATACAGTAAGAACTCTGCAATCTTTTATTGTTCCAGTCTCAGTTCTCTTAAGTTTTTGTATTAGCTCCATTTGTCTCTTCTGTCAGGCTCCAGTTTTATGGTTTTGATATCAGCCTTCGTGCTTGAAATCTGACTCCTCCTTTGTGCCTGATGTCTACAGCTAGCCTTGAAAGAAGCTGATGTGATTAGCACTAAAAAAAGGTTTAACTTCATTTGGATTCAGAAGTTGAACTTCATTTAAAATGAGGAAGGAGAGACAGAGGACAGAGGACAAGGACGTGAGTTTGGAAGAGCTCTGATGTTCTCGGGGACTTGACGTTGACATAATGCAGCTGTGTCAAACATAAGGCTATTAGCAATTAGTCTGGGTACGCATCAGTCTTCTCTGCTGCTATAAAACTAACAATATTAGCATCTGCGCATCCTACTCAATGTAATAAAATGCAGAGCCCAGAGTCATCGCAAAGTTCAATGACTCGGCAAATGATGTCTGCCAGCTGAGCTGCGTGCGCGTCTGCTTTTTTGTACAGAAAAAAAGTGTTTTGTGTGGGACTAGAGGGCAGAGAGGTAACATCACAGTGTGTGTGCAGTTGTGGCAGATAAATCACAGCTTTACTGGTGTGTGTGTTGTGTCATCTCATGGCAGTTTAGGGGCTCAAGACAAACAGTGTGAAGTGGGCTACAAGGTCGGCCCCTCACACGCTCTTTTGTCTGCTGGGAGATTCCCCCTCGCCGCTCCTGTTGTCCCAGCAACGGGGTGAGAAGTCAACCCCATGCAAACATAAGAGTTTGGAGCTGTGTGGTCAACAAGTATGTTTGTGTGTGTGTGTGTGTGTGTGTGTGTGTGTGTGTGTGTGTGTGTGTGTAGGGGGGGTGGTGGTGGTGCTGGGACGAGAATGGGTGTGCCGGTGAGTGGGGTGGAGAAAATGAGGACAAGGATAGATGGTTGGAACAAGGAGGAGAAAAAACAAAGAAAGATGGAGACAGAGTGCATGAGCAGAATATGAATTCGTGGAGCTGACGTTGCAGCCTTTCTTCCCATTCTGCAGAAAGCAAAGGTTTAAAAAAAAAATAAAAAAATAAAGCCAAGACGTTTTATAAAGTGATTATAAATAGAGCTATGACTACATGAGTCTTGTGAGTTTTAGTGCTGTGTAAGTGCTTCTGCAGAAGTAGCTTTGATATATGGTCTCACTGATAAACCTAAGGATTCTCTGAGTGTCCTTCCCCATTAGAGTTACCTGAGAAAAACTGAACTCATCTCTCACACACAATATCTAGGCCATTTATAAAGCTAGTATCTTTTAGCTGACACAATCTGGTGCCATTATATGTGACTCCATTAACAGTGAGTTCGCACGAATAGCCGGTGTCTTGCTCCTATTAGAGCTCACATTTGGGTGTTAATACGGTGGTGGTAACAAAGTGGAAAAAAAAAAAAAAAGCCATAGCAGTGAATGATGTGGAAGATCAGATAAAAAAATATCAAGTAGAATTTCATTACTTTTCGAATCAAAGGGCACAAAACAGAGAGGGTCCACCAATTACCGCAGCATGTTTCCTCCTGGCTGCCTTTCATTTTCAGGAGGAACTCAATTTGGTGAAAGATAGAGAAAGAGGGAGAAAGAGAGAGAGTGTGTGTCCTGATCAACCGAGAGAAAACCCAATCAGTGGATGTCACTAAAGGGGCAGAGATGAGAAAAGGTGTTAATATTTAATGTTTCGGGGGCCCCCGAATCTGGGCCTCCTTTCCCTCTTCTCCCTCTTCCTTCCATCCCTCTCGCCTCAGGCACTCCAATTAACACACCCTGTCCTTTTCTTCCCCCTCTCTCCCAGTCTTTCTTGCTTTTCCCTCCTTCCTTGAAACACTGCCTCTGGCGAAAAAATAAAATATAGAAACAGGAGGAGAGAAGAGGCAGGAATGGAGGGATAGGCAGGAAAAAAAAGAAGCAAGGAGAGTTTGACTGGAGTTAGTGTTTGGAAATGCGATGCAAAGTTTGGACGAGAACAAGTTGAGAAGGCTAGAGGGTCCCAAAGAAGAGAACAAGCAGACACAGGAGAGAACTGATGCAAATGCAAGCATGAGCATAAAACCAGAGAAAAGAAAGTTTGCACAGAAGCTCTCGTAGGTAGAGGAGTGAAAACTGGAGCAAAGGAGAAGGAGAAAGATGAAGTGAGGGAAGCTGAGGGTCCGCTGTGTGTTTTCAATTCCCCCCAGCCTCTACCTATTTATCAAGGTAAATGACTTGCTTTAATGGGCCAGAATAATATGCAGTGTTTGGCAGAGGCAATCTGCTTGCATATGTTGCCGCTAATGTTGCTGACGTCCATAATAGAGTATCCTAATGAGGTGCATTCAATGATGAGTGAGGCAGTAAAGATTATAAATTCCTATGAGGACCCCATGAGGGAAAGGCCAGCTCTGGAAAGAGGACAGAAGGATGGACGGATGGATAGATGGATGGAAATGGATGGAAGGATGGATGGATGGATGGATTTGACAATTACGTGGTGCAAACTAGATTATTCTGAATACTGTGTTCATATTTATGGTTTTTACATGTTGAACTAGATTTTAACAACGGATTCAGCATTGCACTTATAATGCATAAAGCTGGGTGACTTTCAAGAGATAGATTTTCTTTTAATGTCATAATTTTAGTTCCTGGGAAGAGTCAAGCTCCATAAACGCTGGCTTTTGTATTTCCAATAATGTAACTATCTTTTAAGGCCCATTTATGCTTCTGCGTTAAAGGCTACGCCGTAGCTACTTGCATAGGCTTTGATGGTACGCTGTTATGGTTACATCCTGCTGTACAGCATATACACAAACAGAGAACAAATTAAAGAACGTCTGATTGTCTCTCCATTACAAGTACTAACAAATGACCCATAACTTGTGGTGGACGCGAGTAAACACGTGTCTTGTGTGCATTACTCAACTAGTGACCATATAAATGCCCAGGTGAGCATGACTGCCCTTTAGTATTGCCAAGGTTCTACATCAGTCAACTAGGAAAGTTAGAGTTGAACTATAAATCAAAGCATATGCATTACACATCTGCAGCGGCATCACCATAACCTGTGCTGTGACCCCTTGAATAAACTCCCTGCCAAGTAACACTATAACCCCAGTTGGTAAAAGAGGCTTCTTGTAACAAATTTATAGACTTCAAGCTCAAGCTGATTTCAGAATTGACTCCCTCCAGAGTCACAGCAGACTTTATATTACTGTTATCACAGAGATGATGGAGTTTACCTTTGAATATATCGCTTGTTCCCAGGTGGTGTTACAATTTGTTTGTATACGATATATTCACACATTTTACAAAAGGATGAAGAAGGACTATAGCATTTACTGGCAGAGTGATGTTCTGGTGACTTGTTTAAGTTATTGTGTAATTAATTACCTTTGCACAGGACTTTAATGACCTTTGAAGTCATCACATGATTTATATAAACCTTAATAAAACTCTAGACATTCAGTGCTCAAGATGTATTGCTTTCTCAAAGGGCTGTGTTAATTTGGACAATAAACTTGAAGGAAGATATTCCAAATTTTGCAATGCCATGTCAAGCATGCTAGATAACGCACTTTACAATGTGTCGCTCCATTTCCCTGAGCAGTGGTGCCCCAAGGACTTCAACAACAAAAAAACAAAAAAAAAAACATGATCCATCACTTTTCATTGTTTGGTGATATAATCCTCGAGGGAGATTGTCCTCAGGATTCACTGTCCTTCCCCTTTGTTTTTATCTAAGGTAGAACTCACATGGCTGCGTGTTGTTTTGAATTACAGACAGCAAAACACTGCAGAACAGGGTCACTGCTGTTTTTCCGATTGATAAGAGAGAGCTCTTAAGAAAGCTTACTCAGGACAAGAACTTCCGTGATATCCTGTTGATATTTTTGAGACATTGAACTTGACTGGGGGAAATAACCCTGCAGGCACAAAGCTGGCCGCCAGCGTCATTAGGTGTTGATATTTGGTCAGGACGTCTAATGCCAGTGTTAATTTGATGTAGAATACTGAAGACAGCTGATGTTCATATTTTGTTGGTTTTAAGTTGTGTTGTTTAGGGACCAAAATGCATCTTGTAAATGTCTTATGTCATGTCTTCACATAAAAATACCAGCATGCTAGTTGTGAGCAAAACCCAACATCTACTAATCATCGCAATGTGCATTAGCCAATGTTAACCCGTTTTTCATTTCCAACCAAAACTTAGAGACTCCAACATTAGAGTCGTTAGACTTGACCGGTACAGTCTGTGTTGCTCTGCCTTTACTGCTATTACTAATTGTTTTACATTTTCAAAATGAAAACTTATTGACGCCTCTGTCTTTTACAGTCAGAACAGAGTGTAAAGAGAGGAGAGAGAGAGTGCGAGGAGAAAGGCTGACTCAGAGTATAAATAAGCAGAGAGACATTAAGACCACAGCTAATCTCACTAAAAGGGTTTGGACAAAGTGCTGCTGCCTCTGCCGTCTCTCTCGCTTCCCCTCTTCCTCTATCCTTGAATCTATTCATTCTGCAAGTCATTTCCTAGCGTACTGTGCAGATAAATACTTGGCGCATGGTAGCTCTTATGCCCATTTACTGTAATAAAAAACCTACCGGAGCATGTCCACCACAGTGTTTGTATATGTGTGCGTGTCTTTAAGAATGCACCAACATAGGGTGTGTTTGATTAAGATTAAAAAAAACAAACCCAGACACTTTCATTCCAAGTGGAAATAAGATTAGAGGTAAGTTGTAAGGTGAGGAAAAGGTGAAAGCAGGCCAACATGTCTCCCTGTGGCTCTCAGATTTCTGCTGTGGAGCCTACTACCACACGCACATGCACACACACATGCACACACACACACAGTAAAGCTGTAGGCTTTAATATACCGTCCTGCCAACCCATGTGTATTTTAATACTGGTGAGTGTAGGGTTTAATGTCTCATGTTCTATTTACAGTAGCCTATTTACAGTATGATCACTGTTACATTCACAAAAAGAGTGAAACGCACGCACAAACACACCTGCCTGGCCTTCATATCTCAACAGCTCAATTCCTCAAACACTCTGGTTCCCTCTGCCACCTTTTTTTCTCCAGCAGTCATGTCATGCTGATTTGTAGCACCCAGGTGTTTTGTTGGCCTGAGAGAGGGCCTTTTCCTGGGTGGATGGGTTAGACACACAGTGCACAAGGTGAGGTAAACACAGAGAGTAAACCGAGGGCATATGGGTAAATAACACTAAGATGTGACTGTAGCCCGCTTCCACAGTTTGCTCCTTGTGAAGATAACACTACTCTATGAATTCTCGCTTTAGACTACATCCATCCTGAGTCGTCCTAATGTGAAGAGAGAGGAGGAATCTGAAAATGCAGGCCAACTTTGGTGCTTGACTGTGTTAAAACACAAACGACGTGGACAGAACAGAGATTTAACCAGCTGAGATTCAGACTAGCTGTCCTACTTTTTACCAGATGCTGACTGTGATCACAGTTTTGTTGTTTGCCAAGTAGAAAAAGATGAAGAAGAGATTTCACCCTTTTCTTCTTGATATGAAGTTTCAGTGTGGATGGGGAACTTAACAAAAATAATAAAAATGTTAGGATGGATGCTCAGTTTCAATCAAAATTTGCACTTTTACATTTAGTCAGCTTACTGTGGACAAAGTCTGACTTTTCCACATTTGTCTTCATCTAATGCAATAATTAAAACCATGGCAATGCTCGTACTTGCATGTTTTTGGCTTCACTTCAGCTGAATCACTTTGTCTGCATTATCTCTGAGGCGTCCTCTTTCACTGTTTGTTGTCTTTCATTCACTCTCTGTAGGAGTGCTGAGTAGCACTCTGCCCATCTCATTTAGAAACAGCCCTCCCTTCACTTCTAATGAGGCTTCATTTTGGCAGAAGAGGGAGAAAAGCCAGAGAGAGGAACACCATTTCCACTATTTCAGCTGACAGCAGTTCCCTCTTGAAGCCCTCTTCTAATACCCGCATGGGACTACACAAGAGGGCTGGAATAGGGAGAAAATGGTGGAACAAATGGATAGCCACTCTCCCTATTAGTCTCCATTATCCGCAAGCATCATTTCATAACTAGCAACTAACAAGGCTTCTGTGTGTGCGCCCGTGCCCCCGTTGTATGTTTGAATGCGCGCCTTGGCTGAGCTAGGATACACAAATCTGGCGTGGACAGCTCAGAAACCAGAGAGAATTGGCCCTCTTTGTGCCCAAGCTGAAATAGGAGAGCGGCTGCTGAATAAAGGGGGTCTTATAAGGGGGCGAGGGCACTCCTTAGGGGGCCAGTCAGCCGGGCGTGACAAGCCGGTACCGCTGTAATGAGATAACAGGCCACTGGAGTACGCGTTGATTCATTCCTCCTTTCTTTCCTTTCTCTACATCCATTATCCCTTCGCTGTTTTCTTATCCATCCATTGCTCCATTTTATTTTTTTTTTAAAAGCAGGCCATCATGCTCAGCAGGCTGGTAAAGCCTGTGTGTGAGGGACCGATAGAGGGATAGAGAGGAAGGGGTGAACACACTGGCAGAGATACAGATAGAGCGAAGGAGAAAGGAAAGGGCACAAGGGTGTGGAAATGAAAGCCTGGAAAAGGTGTGTGTCTCTCTGTCTGTGTGTGTGTGTGTGTGCGTTCCTGAAAACATATATTCAAGTTCATGTTAACAGGAGCTTGGAAACTCCTGTTAACATGAACTTGAATATATGTTTTTTTAAACATGGCCACAGTGGGGAAAAAAGGCACACTTAAGAGACAGAGAGACAGGGTGTATACAGTATGGGTCACTGCCTCCAGACAGGCTGGGTAAAGCCCTCCTCCACTCCTCAGCCATCAGAAAATTACCCCTGCACCTGCCCTCCAGCCCTGTTCCCTCCCTTCTTCCCCTCCCCCCTAACCCCCTCCCCTCTTGGACAAACTGACTTCTGCAGTGTTGACAGTGGCAACACTCAGTCGGAGGCTGCGAGATACGGGAAATCCCAGCTAAAAGGTGAACTCATTCATTGTGTGCTGGGAATATATGACTTGTATCCTGGCAAACTACCCCTGACAAAAGCCTCGCCACATGACTTTTGCTCTTTCCATAACCTGTGCTAATTCATTACTGCCACTGACCTCCGTTTGTCAGATGAACCAACAGATTCCAACTTATCTTTCTCACCTCTTCAAACCACAACAATGATTCATTTATCAAAAAAAAAAAAAAAAAAGTCTTGCTGTTAAATCAGTGTTTTCTTACCGTGGATTTATAGTTGTGATAGTCGGACAGTCAGAGCCATGATTTCATCTGAACGACATGAGCTGTGCGCCTGCCTGGGCTATCAACACTTGCTGTCCCAAAACAGCGTATAAGCCGGAGATTTAGAACGGTCTGTCTAGCCCTAAATCTGCAGTCTCCTGCCTGGCATACCTCACACACAGCAGACTGAACTACACACACACACACACATAGAAACACACACTCACTACCTTTTGATGCTCTACCTCCCACCCCTCGCTCTTTCTCCCCTACCTAAGACTCTCCCCCCTGTTCTTTTTGCCTATTATGGCGGATTAACTTATAATGCTTGGATGAACTTCAGTAAGTGGGGGGTACAAAGTCACACATCGGTACACACACAATCGCTGGCCGGCTGGCTGGCAGATATGGTCACAAGCCCACTGGCACAGACACCGGGGCCTTCTGGAGAACAGCGAGACACATGCTGACATACACACATATTCATGCACACACACACACACACACACACGCACGTTTACATACAGGAACCAGACTCCCATGTTGAAACTGAGTGAAAGGTGCAGAATCCAACCCAAAGCCCATATTAATCCCTCTGATCCCTCAGAGATAGAATAATTCAGAGTTAATTACTATTCTCTTGCATTCCCCTCTTTCGTCTCCTTCATTTCTAAATCCACTAAACTCCCCCGTTCTCCCAATCAGGCGACCATTTGAATATACACTGTATGTCTTTGTCTCCTCTTCTCCATTTTTATTTGTTTTCCAACGCTGCTCGCCTCAACAGAGTAAAACGAGAGGTAAATATGGCTACGAGCTGCCTCTCCCTCTCAATTTTTCTCTCTCTGACTGACATATACACACACACACACACACACACACACACATGCACAGGTCTTGGCAGCAGCTGACACAGAGTCTGGCACTGAGATTGTGTCTTTCTGGTTGGAGTTTGGAACCACAGTGAGTTTAATTAGAGTGGAGGGGGACCACATGGCTGGCTGCCTGGCTGGTGTAAGACTGGCTGAGAAGGCTGGGTTGTGGAAAGATCTGCTAACAACCACGGCAAAGATGCTAGCTGCGAGGAGAATTCACAGACAAAATATACACACCAGTGTGCACACACTCTCTCACTGCAGTATATTTATAGTTATACTAGCTGCACACTCATTTGTATGCAAACAGCTTCCTCAAATATCTTTCCATCTCAAACCAACTGTGTTCTCATGCAGATACCTCATTATTCCACCAATAAAATGCCCTTGTAGTATCAAGTTAAAAGCATCCTACATCATTGCCCGTGTCACACCGCATTATCTTTTGTGTCTCATGATAGTTTGTTGCATGTGAGGTGCATGTCTTACACGGGGGGGGGGGGGGGATGCATTCCCACAAAGTAGATTCTATTTTCTGCACCAACACTTCAAGACAGGCCAGCAGATAAGCCGGAGACAAGGAGATAGTGAGGGGCTAACACTCGGCCATACATGGGTAGGGCAAGGAGATGGAAAGAAGCTGCGGTATGCACACACACACACGCATATTTACACACCCAGAGCGCATATTTTACATATCATTCAGCATATGGACAGAGCAAGCACACACATCATAACTGGCATGCAGATCACGTATTCTGCACACATATTTTAACGTAAACTAGTGGGAATATGAGCTCGCAAGCACGCACAAATATACATTCCAGTTTGCCAACTCCCGTCTGTGTTAACCTTCCAGCATTCCTCGCTAATCTGCACCATAATGGCACACCTGTCTTCTCCCATTCTCTATTACTTCCACAAAAATACAGTTGGGGGGTCGAGGAGGGAGCGGCAAAGGCAGGGCACACTAAACATATTCATGAACAAACAGCTGATCCATCCTCTCCTCTTTTAATTTTCTCTTTCTTTATGCATCCCTCTATCCATCTCCTTCAGCCCTCACTCTCTTGATCTGTTTCCATAGGGAACTGTCTATTTTTTAAACAACAGGAGCAGTGGTTTGTCTTTGCTTTGGGGGGGGTGGGGGCTGCATGTTACCACGGTAACAGACATAGAGGTTATTGTCATAGCTAGACAGGCATTATTGGTGAAAGTGGGGAGGACGGGGCACGAGAGGGGTTTTTCTGCTGGGGCTGGGGCAGGTCAGAGATTGGAACAGTTGCAGGCCAGGGGGTGAATAACTAAAGCAGTGGGGCAGAAGAGGTAGATAGGTAGGTCACATTATTATTGATTGCATGGCATTATGTGGACAGCAGGGGAGTCCGCAGAGACAGACGAATAAATTGTGGCTTGACATCAAAGTCAGGCTGCTGACATTGAGCCTGCAGGGGACAGAAGCTGCCCAAGGCTGGATTAGAGGTGGATAGATACACACAGGCACACACAGACACAGAAATAAACAATGAGAGCACTGTTAAGCAGTTACCTGATAAAATGATGGTTTGTTAGAAGAGAGCTTGAAAATGAAAATGACAGAATGAAACAGGAGGAAATGTCAGCCATGAATAATTTCAATTCCAAGCTCAGATTTTTTTTTTATGACGCCACTTCTCATAAATTGGACATTTCTCTGACTAAGACCCCAAAAATGTCTTACTCATTTACACATCAAGGCTCACCAGAGACCTTCACAGGGTGCATTATTCCAGTCCTATAAAATTGCAATCTGCTCCCCACTACATTTTTTCACATTCATTAATGCTTCATTAAATTATTATTCATAGCTTGGATGATGATGTGATTAGAAAAGAAATGGGAGACAACAGATGAAATAATTAGGGAAATGAGGCTAAGATTTAAATATTCAACATTCAATCTCATTCTGACTGATTCCAGGGACACTCGTCCTGTGACTCTGCAAGGCCAAACACAAAATACAACTGACAGGAGAACAAAGTTGTCCCAGAAGATAACTGCATGACTGTCCAGCATGACATACATATTATCCTGTTAAGGCGACGCCTGGCGCAGGCCTTTCATCTGTGGGCATCAGGCCCGACACAGAGGACACCATCCGTCATTGTCTGCTAAGTGATTGACCGCCCTGTCTAGATGGCTATCAGCTACGCTAACCGGAGCCTGGTGATACTATCTGGAATGTGTGAAACTTGAGAGAGACAAAACAACACGAGTCTCAACTTGAACAGACCTGCGACTCCGGGAGATGGAAGGTGGAAGGGGGTGATGAAGATGTAAAGTAGGAGAGTGTGAGGGGGGTGTGGGGGTGGGGGTTCAGGTGAGGTTGACTGGGAGAGACGGCCGAGTCAGAAACAAAACAGTGGGACGTTGTCATGGATGGAGAAAGACACAAAAACAAGCGGTTGGGAGGGGGGGAGCAAGAGGAAGAGGGTGGAGGGAGAGAGAGGAAAAGGTTAGGCAGAGTAACTCTCCTCTAACTGTGGACGCAAAAGCAAATCAACACCCACCACTTCCTCTGCTCACACTGTACCCATGACCTGCTTTTGAGGAAAAAATACCCTCCACTCTATTCCTCCTTTCTGGTGTAAATACCCAAGGTCATACACTGAAGGGTAATAACTGTTGGCCTAAGATCTCGCACCAGATGGGCCTGTGACCCTCTAGGTTATGCTTCCTATTCTGATGCATCCTAATTTAAATCAAGCAAATTTACACTTGTATAAGGTCTGTGTTGCCCACTGACATTTCATCAATATTGTGGCCCCCTCCATTATAGGTGACTGAAGCCTACTGCTTTCACTGACCACAAAAAGGTTTGTGTGGTTAACAAGGCAACACTGTGGCATTAAGAGTCATCTCTATAAGAAAAGCCAGTTCATAAAAGGTTAAAGCTGGTTTAAGTGGTTATTCATTTAAGTGCCGAAAGGTTAAGCCTTTTATTTTAGTCAATTCATATAAAACTCACTAGCTGCCTGACAAATGATTACATTAAGTTGCAACTTTCTAATTTGGACATTTTTTTTTTTTGGTCCATTTGAGCTACCCTGTGGACAGACATCAAAAAGGATCTCCTCCCTTCCCCTCACACACAGTTACACGCACCAACTCTTTGATGCACCTCTATGCATCCTTCCTTCTTATGCAAACGCACAGGTCACATGTCGAGTTAAGATACCACATCAAGGGAAACAATAGATTTATGTAGTCAGACTAACTCAAGCGATGATGGAACCTGACAAGCAGAGATTACAAGGCTGATAGACACTGATAGGAACAGAGGGAGGGAAAAAAAAAAACCCACCAAGCCAGTGTGGCAAAACTGGCATGAAGAGGCAATGCTAATCGCTAGCATACCAAGATCAAAGTAAAAATGAAGCATAAGAAAGGAGTGTGCCAGGGTGTCCTTGTATCACTTTAATCATGGCTGCTGCATACCACAGAGGCAGACAGTATGGAGAATGATTTGTTCGCCTCTTTTGATGAATAAAGCGTGTCCCAGAGCACCAGTTCCATCCTAAAATACAGAGCCAGTGATACCAGAGCCTCAGTGTTTGACTTTTGCCCTAACAACCCTGTGCAGTGTAATATGATAGAATTTTTTATCAATTTCCATATGCACATTTAATTGCATATTATATAAACACATAATGTTTGCAGGCGTAAACACCAGCACCGTAACATAAAATCAAGGTTAACTGAACCCCAGTTTTCATAAAAACGATAATAATGATAATTAAAATGTTCACCAAGCTTCAGCCTGAAAGGAAACAAGTAGATGAATCTCTGTTGTAGGTGTTTACAGGAGCAGATGGTCCAGGTAGGCGTTGGAAGTGCTGGTTGTTTGGGATAATGGAGGAAATAAAACATCATATGGTGGGAAGCCAAGCAGGCGGATGTGTGTGAGAGTGTGAGGAAAAGGCTTCTGGAACTTCGAAAGGGTGGTGAAGCTTAACTATCAGCACCTCTGCTACCCTGGCACCATCTCGTCCACCTCCTCCATCTCCAAGCATCTGGCAATAATGTGAAAAGGTTAAAACATATGGAGACAGAGGGAGGGGGAGCAGGGGGAGAGCGAGCATGGATGGGTGGGTAGAGATGGAGGAGGTGGGGAAGGGCAGAATGTTAGATAGCGGGTGAGCTGGAGGCCGTGGTGAGCAAGATAAAGATGTAAAGGATAAAACTACCTTCCAGTGTTTCTCACATTTTTAGCCGTTAGAAAGTGACATAAGAAGGGGAGAACATTAAGGACATGTCACTACAATTTTGCGAAAGTTGTTGAAATGGGGGAAAAATGAAAAGACAGAGGTGAAATTAAATGCACCCCGTATGTTACTGGACATCTGTGATCATAGCAGTATTTTCCTAGCTCTCAGCCTGTGCTTTTCATTACAAGAGTGGGAGATAGGGAGAAAGAGAGAAGCGGCATCAAGATAAAAGCAGACACGACACTATTGAACTTGTTTCAATTAGATGGACTCAAAGGTGGCGGTGCTGCGTAGCTGGGCCCTCCATCAGCATCACTCATTTATTATTCATAACACTGTGTCCAAAATCACAGGCCTGTTCTGATATTCTTTTTTTAAACCAAAGGCACAGATGAGTTAGAGCGTGAGTAAGCTATTCAATTTACATTTACATTACAACTTTTTTTTTTGTTCACTCACAGTGTGAGGCAGCAATGTGAGTTTTTGTCAGAGAGCGTCCTCTGACTCTGTATGTCACTAAATGTCAGGAGAGAAAAATGTGCTTTTATAATGCCTAGGTTAGAATAATACATAAGACTGTGGTTGGGTTCTGGACCCTTAGGCAAGTTTTGACATTTCTGGGGAGAAGGTAAGAGGGTGTTTGAGAGGGGTTTGCAGAGGCAGGCAAAAGCTTGTCCATGCAGGTATATGTATATGGCAGGAAGGGGTAGAGTGAGTGAAGAAGGGAAAGGACAGGAAGGATTGGGGGGAGGCTAGGGAGGGGGGAAGGGTGGTCTGTCAAATCCTGGAGGAGGTGAGGAGCACTAAAGAAGTGTGAGCTGAGGAATGTGGAAGAGAAGTTAGCGAAGTTGACGGGCGGGAGATGTGGAAGCTGTCTGTCACCAGCGGTGCTCCAGAATTTTCCATGACTTCAGCTCTCCATCTCCAAGCAGAAAAGGTAGCTGCGGGGCAGAGAAGCCAACACTGTATCTCCATAATGAGCTGGCTGAGGTGGAAGGCGAGGCAGGGAGACACATGGAGGTAACACTTGGAGGTAACACTCTAGCTTAGGTTTCAGCCGTGCACAAGTGAAGGCAGATGGGCTCCGGAAGCCCCAGTAGATTGGGCACAATGCGTTCCCAAGATTAAAAAGGCATTATACACATTTACCATACTAGCACCCAGATGCTCACTGCCCTCTGTTGTCATAAATCACACCAACTGGTAGCCTCATCCATAACATTTTGCAAATAAGTGGCCACATATGTGAGCTATGATTAAAAAAAAAAGGTGCACTAAGCAAGATTTCATATAAACATAAACACAACTGTCTTATCTCCACAGAGTACAGGGCTCCAGCAGGGAACTGTTTTGAGTGGCTACTATCTGCTCAAATTGCAGTTATTTTTCTGGTGAGCAGAGATGCAGGAAGTGAGAACTCCAAAGTTGAGCAATAACAAAACTTGCTGGACTCAATGACGGCTCAATGTGGCCTCACCAGCTACTAAGAAAAGAGTCTGGATAGGAGGTGTAAGTAACACACAGTTACTGGCATTACTTCACATGATTTCTGTGATACAAACTCCTCTTCCCACCCACATGCATAATAACCTTATGTGAAAACAGCCAGTAACAGCTTCTGTATTTATCTGATAATTCATTGCATTTTGGATTGTACTCCACCAAAAGCCAGCTGCTGCAAACAAACAGAAGCAACGCAATGTGTCAGTGTTACTGGCTAATATGGTTTTCGGGCAGACCTATGGACCGAGGCTGGCAGAAGCTGATACGGAGGCTTGTTTTCACGGTCCAAAGCCAACCAGCCAATCATTTGGATATTGTCTCATGTTTGTACTGGAGGTTTTGGCTGCCCTCTGTGAGTCAACTGACTGATAATCCACTGCAGGGGCTCTGACCACAGAGTCGAGTGGGAACAGACAAACACGAAACAGCAGAGAGAGTGAGGGAGTGAGGCAGAGGGATGTGGTTTAAGAACCAGCATGAGCAAAAGACAGAATTTGGAGAGATCACCAGTGGTAGTAATAGCAGTAGTGAGATGAGAAACCGAGACGCAAGAGGAAGTGGAAGGAGGTGAAAATGTCAAAAGACACGGAAGGGTGAAGAGACAGTGGAAAAAAAAAAAAAAGAAAAGAAATGAGGACACGGAGAGAAAGAGGTGCAGACAGTGTTGTAAGCGAACACATGCAACACGATCTCGAGGGCCATGACCGTCCAGCTGTCTCTCCTCTTTCTCGGTCCCTGTCACCATTTCCTTTGTCCCGCTAAATATGCCTCCCCTGCCCATGGGAGATGGCAAAGAAAGAGAAACAGAAAGAAAGTCAGACAGAAAGAAGTCCAGCGCTGACGGGGGAAGGAGACAGTGTTCGATGAAGGACAGGAGGTCCTGTTCTGATACTTGGACGCAGCCGAAGCGAGGGAGGAGAGAACAGGTGGGTAGCCACAGGAAGACAAGTACGCCATTGTTTGGCTGGTATCTATGTAACCATACGGTCCACATCTCCTCAAACTAGCGCTCTGCATCTCTCAGTGCAAGTCAGTTGAGTGTTAGCATTAGCTCGGGGTTACTGTTGCATACCGTGCTTTGACTTTGACTGCCCTGTCATGCCGATGGTGGGCCTGGCTTTCATGCACTCGTGAACCGTTATACCAACTGGCTCTAAACCAGCACCAAATGACCACATGTACACACACACACACACAAACAGATGGGGCGAGGTGGGGTGCGTGTGGGTAAGGGGCTACAGAAAAGGGTGTAGGTGGTGGATGGTAGATTTTTTGGCAAGCTGTACCTTCCTAAGTTCATTGCCAAGGAGAGCAGGCTCTGACTCCGACAGCCTGGATCATATACCACCAGCTGGCAAGCTAGGAGCCACAACCACGGCGGCACAATGCAAATGGGGAAAAGAAACAACCACCAATTTCGGCCAGAGAAAGAGAAAAAGAGGAAAGAGAACAATTAGAGAAACAAAGGAGGTGTTTAAGTCCGAAATACAGGAAGTGAAAGCTTGGTTTCCACATTTTTGGTCAAAAATATTAACTTGGAGACTTCATGTTGTCATAAACATCCTCTGATCAAGTATTAGAGATGGCTCTAGCCATGTGAGGCCCCTCAGTGTACCGGTGGGAGCTCCTACAAGTCCACCTCTGTCCCATCACCATCTGGTACTGCCATCAGTGTGGGACTGGACACACACACACACACACGCACACACACACACACACACACACACACACCTATTTATAACCTCAGTTAAGTCCGGAATCCAGTTCATGTTGGGGTTGCAGTAATGTTCACATGCTCCTAACAGCCCCGACTGCTCCGAGTGACGGGTGCCCACACACACAGCAAAGTCCTGTCATACACCCAGTGCTAACTCTCCCCTTTGTCACACTCACACTGCAGTGTTAGTCCAGTTAATGGGGTATGCATTCCAGACACACACTCTAGACACGCATTGAAATACCCAGACACCCCTTCTCACGAGTACATAGATGCGCACACACACACACACACACACACACACACACACACACACACACGCTTAAACACCTGCATACATGCATGTATCCATCCATGTGCTCACAATCGTACACACACACGGTTTAAACATCAACAAGCACCGCCGCTCGTCAGGCTCTCCCTTTCACTGTGCCCCAACTCCCTTCACTCCCTTCACTCTACACCTCCTCTCCTCTCCATTCCTTTCTCCTTTCTCCTTTCCTTTCCTTCCCTCTCTCTGCTGTGTGTGTAATCAGCCCAGTATTAATACCTGCATTCCAACAGCCTACAGGAATGTCTTAACAATGTAGCCTTGTTCAGGTGCAGGGGGAGAAAGACCTCACTGAAAAATACATTAAAAAAGTGCTGCAGTGAGGAGTCCCAGGGCTGCAGCGTAGAAGACCTGAGGCACGTTATGATGTGAGATGAACAAGGCTGAGTGGAACACACTTGGCTCTCATGCTGCCTCTAACACTTGCGGCCAATCTATGAAATTCCTTCTCATATAGACATAGAGTATATCAGTTAAGTACTGTATACCACTTGTTAACACTCTCTCACGCACAGAGTCTATAAGCGCAGGACAGATAATCAAACAGCTCAGCTATGCTGCTGCATCAGAGAGTGATAATTCACTGTAACAGTTTATTGACTCTCATATGCCTCATACTGCAATAACAGATTATATCTTGTTGTGATATAATCCAGATAAAAGGTGCAATGATTAGGCAATTAGTCAATCACTATGTATACAGAAAATTAATGAGCAATTATTTTTAGAAATGAATTAGTTTGATTGTTTATTATGTTTATTATTGTGTATATATGTGCAACTAAAATACCAGTTGGACTGTTTGGCAGACAAAAGAAGACATTTGAAACTGTCATCCTGGGTGTTTTTCAGTATTTTCGGATATTTCATAGACCAAATAATTCATCGACTAAAGGAGAAAATATGCAGCAGATTAAAGGATAATTAAAATAATAATTAGTTGCAGCCCAAGTCTAAACTAATTATTTCAAGAAATTTGCAATCAAAATGAGTCCATTTTATTTGTGCAATTCGTTCCGCTGCTTGTTTGTATGTGATGGTCCATTTCAATGTGGGAAAATATTCTTATGAACATAATGATATTGATTTCCAGACCTAAGCAGAAGAGAGAGATAATGAAAAGTAGTGACATACTGAATGCTCCATCATCCTCCCATCCTCCCTCCATTCCTCCCTCTGCCTGCCCCCCCTTTGTTAGGCCTTATTATTGAACATGTGTCCTCTCTGCCCCTGCCATTAACCAACCCCACCCATACACACTGCTTTCAATTCTTAGACACACACACACAATGTGCAGCGCACACTCCCGAATTGCTAATTGACATGGGGAGTTGGTGCACCTTTCATCATTCTCCACGGAAGTGTGTGAGTGTGTGTGTGTGTGTGTGTGTGTGTGTGCGTGTGATGTGAGTGGGGAATGGGATCAAAGGAGGTCCTCCAAGCTGCCTGCCCTAGTACTCTCAGCCTCTCTCACCACTCTGTATGGCAGCTAGGAAGGGCCAAATATCTATCGTACTCATCATTCACAGGCACTACAACGTAAACGTACAGTATGTTCAGCTGACTTCAGCTGGATAATCCTTCAGAACGAATAACTGTTAACTCAATGTAGTCTTACTGCTGCAACATGCCCGCCAGAGCAGAGTGCAAGATGCTCTGGAGACAAAACACTGGCGTTATAATTACTTTAGCCCTTAATAACAAGAGGCTAAATTAGTTAGGAACTCTGTATGTCCAACATTATCCCCACTATAACTATACATCACATTTGTTGTTCTGCAGATTGCACTGACATGTAATTGGGAATCATTTAGCCTGATGGAGTCATAACCCAATTGAATGTGATTGATTTTGGATTAAATATTCATATGAAGCTGGAGTACGCTTGTACTTTTTCCCCTGGTAGAGTGAATTGAAATGATGCTATGAAACTTGATGTGCCTTACATTACTGGAATATGAACACAACTGATGAACAACACAAGAGATTTGGCTGAAAAATGCACTTCAGTTAATGGAGGACTTTCTAATGCTGCTGCATGGAAATGATGCAACTACAAGTATTGTTATATGAGTGGGAAGTGCGAGTAAGTCAAACCTCTTCTGGCTTGATTATTGTCTTTAGATGAAACATCAGTCAAAAAAAAAAGATCACCTTACCATACTGCTAAGAATCATAAGGGATTTGAGACACCTTGGTTCTTTTGGCTCCTTCTTTTCAGGCTACTGTGATGACAACACATGGTCAGGATGATACATGAATTTTCTATTGGTCCTTGGCAGGGATGAGAGACAAATGACAGATGAAGGGTGAGACAAGGTTAGAGGAGGAAAGAGACTGATGAGAAAGAGAGAGATGTAGAGATGAAAAAAAAAAACAGTGATAAAAGTGATGCTTTACAGAGCTGGGCATGAAGTAGGGTGTGGTAAAGAGGCTGACAAGTGAATTCCAGGGAGAAATGTTACATACAGAGAAAAAGAGACTCACAGTGAAGTTAAGAACAGATTGTGACTTGCGGAGAACATTAACAGTCAGAGCATGGTAACGTTACCCCTCTACTTTTCTCTTTCAAAGTCAAGTTCACACAGGCAGAGAGGTGCAAAGGGAACTTTGGTGCTGTTGTCGTTGTTTCGGAGGGGCTCTGGTAAGCGAAACCTCAATAAAACAAAGACGAGTTATGTCCTCAGGCGAGTTGCCCGACTTGGAAGCCCTGAAAACTGACACCGTAGCTGTTCAGTGATGACACCCAGGCCTCGCTCTCAGGTAACGTGGGGAGCCCCCTTTTCTCACACAAACAGACATGAAGTCATACCAAACATCCAACACACAGAGCCAAACACTTGTGTTGTAATACAAATACTCACACACCCACCCCTCTTCCCCTCCTCCACGCCCTGCTCCTCCTCTTCCTTCCCATCGTGGAGGATTAATGTTCCCACTCCTGTCTCCCAGGTCCCTCCGGCCCAGTTAAAGCAATACGATCTCATTGTCAAACAGTGACCAGCCTCACCGGAGAGGTTAACCACCACTGCTTAACCATTAACTAGATTAAAGTCGGGGGGGGGGGGGGGGGGGGGGGGGGGCACAGGAATGTTCTCTGACAGATGGAAAAGGGAGATTGGACATAAAAAGTGGTTTCAAAGAGTAATCACTGTGGCTTTGGCCAACCTTTGTGACAGTGGTTTGAGTTAATTTGCTCACACACACATGTGTACACATAACGTATGTAAGCAGAGAAAATTCTGCAGCCTAGTGAACTTTCAGTCACCCTCATCTCCTGGTTATCATCATGCACTATAGATAAAGGAAGAAAAGAATCCTTTGGGGCTCCACCGTCATATTTCTGAAACCACTCCCTGGGAAGAAAGAATTACTGGGTCAGAGGTGCATTCAAATATTTTTCCACAGGCTAAAAACTGTGCCTCAGTTGCATGGGAAGTACTCACAACCATTTGGAATAATTTCATAAACATTTTCAGAAATGTCAAATAAACAATCAAGGAACTTAAGGGCAAACAAATCAGATTAAGGAAACGTACATTTTGACTCTCTCCTTCCCCCACACCAGGCGAAACTGGTGGTGTAGAAAGACACAAGGTGGTAATGGAACCCAAGTGTGTGTGTGTGTGTGTGTGTGTGAGGGAAAGGGGGGGAGGGCTTTTTTGGAGGGGTGCATTCAACAACTGCTGCTGAGGCAACTGTTGATGTCTGAAAAGCAACAGCTTGCGGGGCTCCCAGAGGACGCTCTGCCAGCCAACAGTCAGATGGAGGGTTTAGGGTTGGAGGGGCGCAGGGGTTAGGATTTCTTCTCTACTGCCAGAAAAATGATCTCCTTGGCCACAGATCCAGGCTTTTCCATGACATTCCCCATTCCTGACTGGTATTCCTCAATCCTGACGTACTCCGCCTGTCTGATCTTCATTGCTGCCATGTCTGCCTTTACCGCTTTTGTTCGTTTTATCCCCCGCTTTCCTGCTATTTGATTGATCGAAACAGCTGGACAGGACACAAGAGGAGTGTTGTAAAAGCTATTTTTTGTGGCAGATACCAAATATGTGGGTCATCACATTTCCTCGCTGATTTATGACACAAATTTGGACCACGCGTGACCAAAAAATGCCCAAGCCAATCCTGCTTCTTTGTGCATTCCGACAACAAACACCGAGAAATAGAGGCTCTTAAACCACATCTTATTACAGCACTCAACTGATAAATGGATTGGCAGCACTTAACCTCGTCTCCTGACAGAGCTTTGTGAATTTTTCAATTTCGCTCCAACCCTGAAGTGCAACGCAACCCCCATCGTCCCTGCAACTACCGGCACCATCACATACACAGATGTGGAGACAAGGACACACATGGAGCCTCGTTTCAAGGCTGCATTTGAAATTACCCATCACCATCATCTTCCTCCCATGAGACAAGAACAAGACTGCACGGTGGCAACACAATAGTCGGCTGTAATCATCTCTTATCCCATCCCTTGATCTTTCTCTGTCCGCCCCTGCCTCTCTGCTTCCTTCCTTCCCTCCCTCTTCTTCTCCGCTTCTTTTTCCAACTTTCCAATCTTCTTCCTAATATTCAATTATTTATTTATTTTTTTTTACACCTATGAAACTACTTTAAATCAACAGTCAAACACAGACAGTGGAAGAGTCGGACACCATACTTAATTTGTGCTTTGGAAAGTGAAAAACAGTGAGCATGCCAAGCAGGGGAGGATGGCCATTCTTATTTTAAAATCATTAATAGTGGCTATAAATCTGCTGTGGAGCGGCTCTGGGGATGGGCGTAAAAGCAAACAGAGCCCTCTCCCACAGCAGGCAATCTTCCCGACGCTATGCAAGGTCATTGACTGTGAACCGTGCACAAAAGCACAGCGGTCAACGCAGGCAAAGACAATATGGTAAATCACAGCAAGCAAACACACTAGAGAGAGAATGGAGGGTAAAAGAGAGACAGGACGAGACAGACCGACAAAGATAAGAGGGAAAGACAGGGGAATGTAGACAAAGCTAATCCGGCCGAACACACCTTTTGTTTATGGATGAGTATCTGTAAAAGTGTGTGTGTGTGTGTGTGTGTGCTTTGGCTATAGCTCTTCTGAAGCTCTTGTGGGGATATGATGATGAAAAAAGCGAGGGATAAACCACATCGTTCTTGCTAAGAGACTTCAAACCAGGATTAACCACGTGCACGCAACCTATCATCTGCTCATGCTCAGTTGCCTGTACCTTTGCTGTCTGCCAGCTCACTAGACAACATCAGTGCCCCGTCAAAGTTTAAAGCGTTGAGTGGGTCTATGAAGGCTGAAAAGCTCAAATCCCCTTCTCGGAGCTCAGTGTTTACTAAACGGACCTCCTCACACAAATCAGCCCGAACATGCCTCTTATTTTAACCGACTACTGTTTAACTGATGTCACCTGGATGTTCCGCTGAGTGAAGCCCGGTCAAACCTCATGAATGCACCCTGGCTGTGAACAGATTCTAGCTTTACACCTGTAACTGTAGCCCCTTTTACGCAGAGATCCCTCTAAATTGATGTTAAGAAGACCCCTCATTATCCCTCATTTGCTTGTTTACACTGAACCAAACAAGTCGCCATAATTCTGCCCCAAGGTATGATTTTAGACAGCATGCCGCCCGCCCGTAATCAGCGTAACACAAAAGTGCCGGCATCTGTCCCGTCATGCTGGCTGTCCTTTTTACACAGACATGGCTCTAGCTCTGTGACTGCCTCCGCTGCCGGCTTACTGCCGGAACAACAAAGCCCCCCCCCCCTTCTGTGTTTGTACCTTTTATACAGAATGGCGAGGTGCAACATTCCCGCCTTTACAGGCCGTGTGAGCCTCATTGTGGCTGCTTGTTTGTGTTTGGATTACTGTCTATGACTTGTGGTGAGAAGGGGGTTTAAAGCAAGAAAGGAAGCCCTTTTCCATAGAACTCAAAGTGGTGACAAACAAACGCACACATTGCGAGCTCCAACGTGTCCACAGGAATGCCACTCATTCCATCTCAGTGCTCAACTCCATCACTGTCTCACACACACACACACACACGCACACACACACGCACACACACACACACGTTTTCACAAACACACAAAGGTGAATGAATCACCTCAATAATTGTAGCCCAACCATTCCAAGGCCCACTCCCCAGGGGCCTAAATGACATGGGGGCAAACATGGACTTGCTCTCCCAAAGCAGCCACTATCAATCTGTCACTCACCGTTATATGAGCTAAGGTTTCCAGTGTTGCATAACACCAAAAATCCTGCAACTGGTGGCCCTATGTGTGTGTTCTTACATGTATAGTACATACAATGTGTGCATCTGTATGTTCATTTGTGGTTTTGTATGCGCACACTTTTTGGTCAGTGAATATATTTGATTTGTAAGTGCTTATAAGTATTCTTGGCTTCATGCAGTCAAGAATGCACTCATGTGTATGCTTGCAGAAAAAGGAGACTAAAACTAAGTGCCCCAGGACAGTTGTAAAAAAAAAAAAAAAAAAAGGTTGCCTGGCTTTTATCTCCTTGTGGCTAAATGGATCTTTTTCTGCCCTAATACCATAATAATTACACATGGCTGCAGGGGGTGCACTTTTGATGCTGCACTGGGGGACAGAAATTAAAAGTGAGGAAATGACTGTGGGAATTAAGGCAGCGATAGACAAAGAGGCTGACGCTGCGTGTTAGTGGTGAACACCTTGAACTCAACTGATGCTTGTCACATTGATTCTTTCCACTGGTTTCTAAATACTTTGGAGCCTCTACAGTTCAGCTGAAACTCATCTAACCATTTGACTCTCGTTTTGTCTCTTCAACTTAATGTCACTTTGTTCTTTTTATCCCCGAAACGTACGAAAATCAAAGTTAAGAGAGCATCTAAGGCAGCTCCAGAGTTACTGTGAAGTTAGTTCTTTTGGAAGGATCTTAACAAAAAACACCGGTTGAATGTATTCTTTTTAAATACATGAAGTTTACTTGTGTTTCTAAATGCAGATAGATTTTGCCATCACAATTTTATAATTCAGCATGTTTGCACTATTGATGCCATAGCTGCAATGGAAAAGGCAATGGCATCTCAGGACTGTAGAACAGGAGCCATTTACCAACATGTCTGGGTGAGTGGGTCAAAGGGTCAGCGCAGTCCTGGGCATAGGCACGCTGAGCACCTTAGGGTGTCCTGGGTTGCCATGCATCATATATCCATGTGTCACAACTATGTACATAAATACAGGCATTCATGCTCACAAGTATATAGACACACTTACAAAGAGGGACACACATCTGGGTGTTACGTGTCCCATGGTTTTATTTAGTGTGTGTCTATGCCTGACACTGACATAGTTAGAAGTTGCAAGTGTGTGACCAGTAATTGTGAAAATGTGGGTCTGTGTGACAGAATCCCACTGAGACCCAACAAGAGCTGCTATTATTAGATAAAACTATGCTTGAGAGAGAGAGAGAGAGAGGGAATGAGAGAGAGAGAGGGAGTGAGGGAGAGAAAGTGAGTTCAGCAAAAAGAGAGACCAAAGAGACCAATGTTGCACCAAAGTGAAAAGATGACTTTCCTTGCCTCAGACTTTAGCAGACAGGGCAGCAGGGAGGGAACGGGATGAGCTCAGCACCTGGAACCGAACCTTTAAATCATTGCACCACAGCTGTACAGAGGGCTGCGTGATCAACGCTACATCCATCAATTACAGGGCACTTTTTAGTAGGCACCTGTTAAAAGGATCCATAAAGGACAGGCTGACAGCAAAGCACAGCAACTGTCTCTGATGCCAGAGAGGAGGGAGGTGGGCAATAGTAAATCTGATCTGGGTACTGAAGTGGTGTAAAAGGAAGAGAGCGAAACCAGGTAAACTCAGAAGGGAGCTGTGACTTTATTTGGTAAAAAACAAACTTACTATTCAATGAAGGGCCCCATAAGTGATGTGAAATACACTGTGATGCATTGAGAACAGTCAGAGAGAGAGAGAGAGAGAGAGAGAGAGAGAGAGAGAGGGGAGTCAGCCACCACCCCGGCCCCGCCCTTTACCTCATCCTGCTTCATACCACCAAAAAAGCCTGACTGCTCAAGCAAGGAATTAGAAATAAGCTTCACAAAATTTCTACAGTGCAGTCTCACAAATTTGATTTTGACACACACAAATGGCCACAAAGGAGTCAACGAAGGCTCAACAACATTTCTGGTGAAAAACACAAATGTTAACGACAAGTAACCTATTACACATCTTGTAAGGATATTAAGCATTAAATATTAGTGACGCTTAAACAGAAAAAAAAACAGTAAAGCAGGAAACAGCTTAATCTCACTAGCAGCACCCTAAATCCCTATGGGACCTGTCAATCATTGGTGGTAAACATCAAGTCCACTAAGGACAATAATAAACTTCTAAGTACCACAGCAACTCCTCCAATTTCCAATTAATGCACACTTGATTTGGGTAAGTAACCACAAGTTTCTCTACATAGATCATATAAGGCCAAAGTCAAGTTGCAGTTAAATTGGCTTAGTGTCTCTGCCAGCACTAGAGTTGCAGGGGGTGAGGCGCACTGCCAAGTAAGAGACGCAAATCCCGCAGATCAGACATCAAAGCGCTGGAAACTGCACCACAGCAGCCAGACGCGGCAGACTGAGTGAGACTGGACGAGACTGGCAGCGTGCTCTTCAAAATAAAAGCTTACTATTTATCACTGTTCGGGTAAAATAAAAGAAATAAATGAAGGAATGGGCTGACCAAACCATTTGGGAGACTTATTTTGTAGATTTCTCATTAAAACAGTAGCACAGTATTAGTATTAATATGAGCAACGCGTTTTTCAATCAGTGTTTTACTTTGGCAGTTCAATATGTTTTATTTCTGGCTGTATCGAAGAGGCGCTGTTTGGCATTAGTCTGTGTTGGTTTGGCAGGAGGACGGGGGGCAGTGTGCCGCAGTCCCGGCCGCTGTTCAGAAGTGCACTCAAGTGCGGAGCTGAGACTAAAAGCGTAACCAGCCGACGCAGAGCCACCGTTAAGCCTTCAAACATTCCCGCAGTGTCGATAACCCGCACGCAGGAGCCGCACAAACTGACGGCTACTGCAAGGCTATGTTTTGTTTTTGTTTTTTAGTTTGTTTTTGTTTTTGTTTTTGTTTTTTTTAAACCAGTTGGACTACTGTTGAAACAGAAAGACTTTCTGATACATGATAATGAGATAAAAGCGTTGCGTGGATTGCGTGCAGCCACTAACAGGTTGCTCAGCGTCATCCAGCAATTTATGGCAAACAGGATCAAACTAGGAAAAATCTCTGAGTGGACTCAACGAGCCGCTCCTGGCTGCGGCGTGCACAGGCGGGCTCGTCCTGCACTCGTGGTTCCGAGAGAGAGGACAGTGTGAAACGCGCAGCCCGAAGCCATGAGAAACTACCCAGAGCCGTGTCAGAGGCGCGACAAAGTTAGTAGAAAGAGGTATAATGTCAGAAAATGAAGCGGGAAGTATCAAAGAGACTCACCTAGCAATGCCCAGAGCAAGGTGCACAAGAGCGACGAGCGTCCCAACGTTATCCCCTCCATGGCCGGTTTTCTAACTTTTTTTCAGGGAAAAGTATTCACTTTGTTTCTGGTTGTGGAGAGTGGAAACCTGGCAGCAGTTAGTCTTCTTTCTTCTTTCAGTGCTCTAAAGCTTTCTGGACCTCTCTGTCTCTGTCTCTCTCCCTCTCTCTCTCTCTTGTCTGCAAAAGGAGTGCCTCACTCCCTCACACACACACACACACACACACACAGAAATCTGATGCTGGTGGCAGTCCTCTTGGTTGATATATTTGCACAAAAGGTGACCCCCCCCCACCCCCCTCCTCCTAATACAACCCCCTCCCCTCTCTCTCTCTCTCCCTCTCTCTCTCTCTCTCTCTCTCTCTCTCACTTGCAGTGAAAAGACCTGCTTGACTAATCACGGAGCAAGTCTCCTGTGGCCCGCAGGATTCCTTTAAAGAAACTTAAAAGTGATTTTATCATGAAGCTCTGTGGCTCGTTTTAAGTCCTTAGACAAAATAACTAAAGTTTTATCAGGATAATATAAAAATGTCACAGCAAAACTAGACATGAAGGCTGAAAGCTCACATTAATATAGCCTACTACCATTAGCCTAGCTTATATAGTCCAGAATATAAAAATTATTTTTGGACTTGTTTGGAGTCAACATGGCACACTCAACAACTTTTAAATTTAATAATGATGGAGGCAATGGCACAGCTTTTTTTTTTTTTTGGAAAAAACATTAAATTGCCCTTAATAAAAAATAGACTGTAAAATAATTAATACTTGATTAAGTGGGGAATTGCAAAGGACACAATTTTGCAACTGCAGATATGGGAAATTATTTTCACCCACTATGGCTAAATGCTAGTAAATTAATCTGGCAGGTCACTAATCATTATTCAGAGGTCTTGATCTCCCAAAAACTAATTGGTTGGGAAAACAATCAGTTTTCTTTTGCCAGTTTATTTCATAGACAAATTTCCGGCACTGGTTAGACTTTTAACATCCCCAACTTACATATGTGTCAAATAATGATTTTCATTTTCAAAGCAACCGGAGGCCATTTCTTGGGTTAAGCTGTCTGTCATTGACAGACATACCATTCATTCCTAGACATATAATGCCTTCAGAATCTGTTTGGGTATTTACAGGGCATGGTACAACATATTTGGGTATATACAGTTCAGATATGCAGTCATCATATGCATCATGGCATATTCAAGATGCTATAGAAGCAATCTGGATGCTTGGGTGAGTATTGTGTGAGCTATGAAGTTGATTTAGGCAGAATCCCATAAGCTAGGACTTGGAAAGCATAAACACATGTCAGTCCTGTATAGGATGGCTTAATGGTACCATTGACCACTGAAGTGCTCAACAAGAACATCTATCTTCTTGCAGTTTCTTTCTCTGGAGCAATGCTACATAATGGGCACACCCTGCAGGTAATAATAGCCCCTTGCAGAGCAGTTGCATTCAAAGACATACATTCCAAACATAGTTGGCCTAAAACAGCTGGTTGATTATTTTCTCAGCCCTCTTTGAAGAGGAGAAGTGATACTTTCAACCTGCTCCACTGCAGCATATAGAACAGTCGCCCCTATGGATGGGATCTGGTAGGTGGAATACACACACAGCTGTTCTACGCATTAAGAAGTCACTGACAGCAGTGTATAGGCTACTGAGTTTCATTGGACCGAGGCAGCTAGTTTATCCTCATGTTCTTCAAAACTCTGTTCCTTTCAGTCTATTCCCAGCTAAGACAGCAGGAGGGGAAGAAAAGGCTTCCTACTGACTATCTAACATCAATACAGCCACTTATCCCTGATATCGAGCCAGTCATAATCATCTCTCCATGCTGTAGAGACATGAGGTCCTCTAACAAGTCCTGTGTCCTGTGGTGAAGGACTTAGGGCGGTGTAACCCTCACTCTGCCTTACATAAGACCTATATCATGCTGCATAGCTGTGGCGAATGCTGATATAGCCCAGCACGGGGGATTCTTACGTAAGGCCTTTAGTCATACATACAGTAGCTGTGGCTGTGATTTACTGTATTGGCTCATTACCTAATGGAGCTGCAGAAGAGGAGAGGAGAGGAGAGGAGAGGGAAAACAAGGATGGACGAGGACAAAGAAGGACACAGAAGAGGATAGTGCAAGTAACAGGAGAGGAGAAAGGAAGGGAACACATGAAGAGGAAAGGGACTGGGATTAATATGGTAGGAGAAGATAGGTAAGAAGGAGTGAAGAATAAAGAGGAGGAGAGTGAAGATGATGACAGGAGCCTAATCCCTCCAGCCATCCCTTGACACAAACTCCAGAGTATTTGCAGAGGTGACAAATGTCTACTCATCATCTCAGAATCCAGCCTATTTAGTTACCACAGGTGAGCAAAGGAAGAGCAAACGTGGGCTTGAGCATCATGAGGAGGTAGCCCCACACCTGACTGGTAACAGCAGGTAGTCTGCTCTTGTCAGACAAGAGATGTATTAAAATGACAGGGTAGCCATCTTTTTTCAGACACAGTGTGTTTGGTGTACTTTGACATAATCCCTCAAGTGCAGAGCAGTATTCAAATGCTATTATTTCAGAACGCTGTTCCCCATACTTGGCATTAAAACGATCTGTGTTCAAGTATATGCTCACTTTGTCTAAAGAAGCATAATTATACTGTTCTCATATTATGGTGCATATTATGCAAATTGCTTAATAACACCAACAAGCCCTTTACTTCATGAATGGTTGGCCATTGTTGACCTTCCAGTCTTTTATAAGCACAAGACCATAACCATTTGCCTCTAAAAATTGTCAGTGCGCTGGTTTGTGTCTTGACAGTTAATGAAAAAGTTTGAATCCACTCACTGATCAACCCATTTTCTGCATCTTACCCGGTCCAGGTTGCAGTTGTAGCAGACTAAGCAAGGCAGAGCATATGTCCCTCTCCCCCGCCGCACCCTCTTGCTTCCCACAAGGGCTCTGATATGTTCCCAGGCCAGGTGTAATTTAATTCCTCCAATGTGCTCTGGGTCTGCTCCAGGATGTTCTCCCAAGACCTGTCTAGAACACCTCCACTGGGAGACATCCAGACGGCATCCTGCTCCGATGCCTGAAACACAGCAGCTAAATTTAAGTATTAGTCTAAATATTAACCTGATGATGGTGATAGATTACAAAAAAAGTATTTCACCAATTTACCATTGCACACCTATAACACTGTTGGGCTCATTATGGACAGTTAAAAAAAAAAAGAAAAAGTATCAAATCAGTGGAGGAGAACAGGAGATATCGTCCTTCTTATTCTTCCTCTTTTTCAAAACCTGGAACCCACAACACAATTTGATCGACAGCAGTTTGGTTGGAGATTTGGGTGTGTTGTTATGCTAGTAGAGGCTAATGTAGCTTTGAGCTTCTAACCTCAAGCAGACATGAGGAGCAGGCTACAGAGATCTGAACATCCCCGGATTTTCTCTTTATTAAACTCGTAGTCTTCAGATCCAACCAACTTTGACTTCCATGACTTTACTTGAAGCAATTTATCTTTTTAAACAAGACTTTATGCAACTTTTTTTTCACATATGCAGTAGTACTCCCCGAGACCTGTAAACAGACTTTGATGTTATGAACCAGTGGAGTTCCCCTTTAAGGGATCACAAGAATTATCACAATTCATCCTGGGGGGTGGGGGGTGGAGGGGGGTGGGGGGGGGTGGGGTATTACTATATGTTGCAAATTTCAGGGCAATCCCTTTAATAGATGTTGAGACACTCGACTCAAACCCACAAGACCCCACAGTGGCACCAGAGGAAAAGTCATTATGATACACTGTCTGGGAATATCTGTACAAAATGCTGCACACATCCATCACCGGATGAGAAAACTTTGATCTGCCGGTGGCGCTAGAGGGAAAGTCAGGAGATCTCTAAGGTCATTAGGATTCATCCTCTTCAGTAAGGACCAAAGAGGAAAGAGACCTTTCATGGCTGTCAAACCACTGTATGACTGTTAAAATTATATAAAGGTCATAACGTGAGCAAAACCTGTCTGCTCGCACTGACACCTGTCAGTGCTTTTAGACTTCAAGAGAAATAAAAGCATGCAGTTAGGTGACACTCGTTGAAGGTACTCGTATAGGCAAATTGTCACACCTTGCAAAACATAAATCAGACAGCCCACTTTATAGTCCCTTGCTTTATGTGATTTACCACCCCCACCCCACGTCAAAAATTAGGCTACCTGACAGGGAGAACATTTGACACATCAGCCTAAAGCAAGGGGATAAAGAGAAACAGAGACACGGAGGCACTACAAAGGGAACAGAGATGTGTAATGAAAGAATAATGAAGAGAACAGATTAGAAGTGGAGGAGGAGGGGAGAACTTAAATCCCAAGTCAGGGGATGAGTAACATATACCCCCAGGGAATAAAACCAAAGTACAGGCAGAAAGAAAAAAGAGGGGGAGAGACAGAAACTGAGGGAAGCTGTAATCTTTTTTCTCATGTCTGGTCTCGACATGGCAGGAAGACTGAATGAAAGATGGGCTGAAGCTTCATCCTTCCCCCCATGATTCTTTGATCTCTCTTTGTCTCTCTTTCTATATGTGCCCGCCATCTCTGTCCACTTCAATCTCTCCATATATCTTTATTACCCCATCTTTCCGCCCCCTCCAGCTCTCATTCTGCCTCCTTCTCTGTCTTGGACTCTTTCCTCTTGGCTGGATTACAGATGATCACACAGCTGTTTTCCAGGCACTGATACACAGTGAAGCATGAGTCACAGTGCACGATTTGCACAGTGATGAAGCTACTCTTCGGGAATTCAACACTGCTTTTTGTAATCTGGATCACTCACATACATTAGCTCCAGTTGGCCCTGATGATCAATATACCCAACAACAGAGTCACTAAAATGAACTAATCAGCATAACTCATCCTTATATCATTCTATTTTCTATCCTGTTAGTTTTACTGCCTTAGATGTAATAGATTGTATATCTCTCAGTGGGCCAAACGGTAGTTTGTACAAAGCTTTGTGCATTTGTAGTTATTATAATGGGATAAAATGGGCTGCAGCTCAGTTCAGTTTATGCCCCCTATAGAGTTTCACTGGGACCATGTCTTTTAATATGGGTTTGTGTCTATCACAGTGTATTCTGCCTGAATGGGTGCTGGGCACAATACCACCCACTCTGACAGTAACTCTATGCGAGGGAGATCTGTCATGCTCACTATGGCCACAGCCGGGCTACAGGAAATGGTGCTGAACAATACGGGAGTCACATACTCAGCTCTGTGTCTATAGACTGCATCATAAAGGTCAGATTTGTGGTCAAGTGCTGGCAGCAGTATTTACAAGAACCAGGTCATACACCACAGGAATCAACTGTCATGTATGCACCTCAGTTGTCATGGTTTTCAAGGGGAAACAGCCCATGATACAACACACATGCACAATTTTCATGATGTTTTGCAGTTCAGTTTCAATTCATGAGTTTGTCTGTCCTTAAACTGAACGGCAGCGAGAGTTATCTACAGTACAATCCTGACGCAGACAGACAGTGAAGAATGCAACCGCTCCCACAACAATATAACAAAAGCCACGGTGATGATACTGGGATGTTGGGACATCTTCTGAATCACAGCTGTAAGCCCTGCATTCAATTGCAATTCATGTAACATCTCAAACAAAAATCATTTGATCCCCCCCAAGTCCATCACTAATTCCATGTGATAGAGATGTTCCCAAGCTTCGCCGGTTATAATTTTCAGCACTGCACAAATAATGCGTTTTATTATTCTGTTTGTTCTATTCAAATTTGTTCAGTATTATTTGTGCTGACAGACCCAAGAGGAAAACAGCTATGAAAATGACTTTTGCTTTGGCTTTCTTTAAAGGCTAGAAAAGACTTTTGGATGTTTTATTCCAGAAATCCGATTTTTTTACATCATTTTTCCATCTATTATGATACACTATATGAATCAATTTGCAATAATAATTTTCAGGCAGGTAATCTATGCCGTGGATATATCTTCTTTTAATTTTTTGTAAGAGTTCACTTATCATTGCATTGTAATGCAGTGGAAATGAAGCATGGCATTACTTCAGACAGAACACTGAAGTCACAGTTGTGTTGGCTGACTGGCTCCAGCTGTTTGCAGGATGCTGCAGAATAATTGGCTCACTCACTGCTGAGTAGCTACTAATCACGATAATTCAGGTGTACGTTATGGCCGCTATAACCTGACACTGCTTCATTGTTAGTCTCACAATCACGCTCATGCCGACACTGCAGCTCCCTCCACCGCACAAGCCTCCTCCTTATAAATTTGTTGTTGCTGAGTCATATTTATCTAAGCTCTCTAAGCAGAATCCACATAGCCGCTTAGATTCATTGAGATTTCCCTCGAACAGCAGAGCCTTTACTACCAAATCTAACGATGGGCTACAACCATTTGATACATATGGTCACTTCCTTGGCCAAAAAGATCTTCAAACTATTTGTTGTACTTTTTGAAAAGAAACAACAGTGGCAACAAAAAGTAAGTGAAGGATGATCAGATGATTGGAATGATCTTCATTTATGGATAAATTTGTCTTTAAATATGGTCAGATGTTCATCTAAGTTACTATAGTGAACAAACAATCTATTTCAACCAATGACACACAAACATTGTTGTTTTTGTCAATATTGAAAACATTTAAATATTCACTGTGTAGGCTGTGCGAACCCTTATCCTACTGACATGAACAAAAGCTAACCAGTGTCAGGAGTTAGTGAACCTGGAGTTCAGTCAAGGAAACATGATCAGAGGTGTGTGGTTAGAGCTACTTTAACTTGTAAGAAAACACTCACACATTCTCAGTTTGTTGTTTACAAGAAACATCTGCTGATGTGAACCATGCCTTGCAAAAAAGGAGAGCTCAGGAGATTTACAACCAAGAACTACATAAAGCTGGAAACAGACAGACAAAATACAAATGGAGACGATTTAATTCTGTGGCTACTCTCCCTAAAACTGGGTGTCCAGCTGTGTCCAAGGGTACAATGCAGAATGATCATGTTCATGTGTCTACTATACACACATCATGGTGCATGGACAACACTTTACGACACTACTGGGAAAATGTTTTGTCCACTGATAAAACTATGGTTGAATTGTTTAGGAGGAACATGCAGCACTATGTGTGGTATAAAAGAGGCACCGCATACCAACATGAAAACATCATCCCAGAGGTGAAGTATGGTGGCGGGAGCATCATGATTTGGGGCTTTGCTGACTCTGGGCCTGGACAGCTCCACATCATCAAGGGGAACATGAATTCCCAAGTTTATCAAGGTCTCTCACAGGATAATGTCAGGGTGGCTGACTGTAAACACCAAAGTAAGTCTGCTGCAGAATAACTTCAAACAAAGAAAATCCACCTGTTGCAGTGATCCAGTCAAAGCCTCGGCCTTAACCCTTAAGGACCTAAAGGGAACCAGTCACACCAGACAGCCTAAGAAATACAGCTGAGCTGAAGCAGTTCTTTAAAGAATGGTCCAAAATTCTTCCTGAACATGTGCAGGTCTGACCAGCAGCCACTCAAAGCTCTTGTGTGATGTTATTGCTCCCAAAGGAGTTTTGGCCAGTTGTTAAATTCAAGGGTTCACTGACTTACCATACTTTTTCTTGCCACCTGCCATCATAAATACAAGTTGCTTCGACTTCAAGCC
This sequence comes from Trachinotus anak, assembly GCF_046630095.1. NCBI lineage: Eukaryota > Metazoa > Chordata > Actinopteri > Carangiformes > Carangidae > Trachinotus > Trachinotus anak. Next base: position 9,501,943 of record NW_027273883.1, on the reverse strand, counting down.
TAAGGAAACAGTTCACCAGAGATTTTGAGATGAGCCTGAGGACTTGTTGGTCAAAAATCACTGAACAAGTGATTTTAAACTCCATTTTAGGGAAGTTTTTACAGGCATTCAAGAGAAAATGTAGGACCTGCAATAAGCATCATTAACAGGCAGTCATCAAGCATGACTGGCTCTGATGAATTCAAATTAAATCTTAATCCCCAGTTTATTATTATTTAATTTCATGCACCATATCAGGTGTAGAAATTAAACTTGATCTTCTTAACACTTAATTCCCTATTATAGTGTTCTCTAATTCATACAGTATATTTTGCCTGTTATTATCTGATATGAAATTACAAATGGAAACTTTATCTATTTAAAAAAAAAAATTAACTCGGGCTATAAAAAGGAACAGGGTGAACAGTTTAATGAGTTTCAAGAGCAAGACCATATGAATATGACTTTCCTACAAAACTCTAAATGAATATATTTTTCTACTGTTACTCTTTTTATGCAGCTTACTCTTTTATGTTTGTGAACCACAGTTGGCTTTTCTTCAGACATCTTTTTCTGTAATTCATGTAAATGCAGCTTTCAGAGGAAAATTAATTAGGAATCAGCTCTTTGCCTTCAAAGTCTCCATCGTCTCTACACTGCACTTTCTGTTGCTTACATATATACACGCTCACACACACTCACAGTCCTCCATGCCTGCTGGGCTGTGTGGACTTTATCGCGCCTACACCAACACAGCATTGGCGTCGTCTCTGCATTCAAAGCCTTGGGCTTTGAATATGAATACATAAACTATTTTATAGAATATTAATCATCCTTCACCACTAAATGAATTGCAGGCAGCTGCATTTTCTCTCTGTCTGCCCCAGGGTTAAGATATATAATATGAAATTGTAACCACCTCTGTCACACTTAAATGTAGTAGTTTTATGTGTGAAGACGTCCTTATTTGCATGTTTACACTCTCCTGGTGGGCTTCCTGGAGTCACCTAAAGCAACGTTATCCTGTAATTTAAAAGCCCTTTTGCTGTGTACATTCTTAAATATACGCATGTGCTTGTGTAACCAGTGACCTGTCAAACAAATTTTGGGATTTTGAGCCTTACAAGAACACAGTGGGGGGTTTATATCCAAAACGACCTGTTCAGCAGTAGACAATACATGCTCTGACAGATATGGATGCTGAAGGTTTATGTATCACACTGAGCAAAATGACTGTTGTTTTCAAATAGTATATAAACATATGTTCTCTTCTTAAAATAACGATGCTGAAATTCTGAATCAGTAAAAGGAAATCTGAAATTTATAAATATATCAAAGGTGGTGAGACACAGATGAAATGATTTTTATGATTTAGTGTTTCATTGCGTAAAAGTAGGTGAAATACTGCAGCTTTTTAACACAGAATTGACGTTTACAGAGACTTATTACACTCATTATCTGAGTGTCAACCAAATTTGTCTCCATGCCTCTATAATGGTGTCTGATCAGTTTTTTCACTTGTGTGTGCATCTGTGTCTCTGCTGTAACCCAAGTGAGGGACCCATCTGTGTGTGTCCGATGAAGCCTGAACCATTACATCTCTACTGATGTGGCCCCCCCACGACAGGGGCCAGGGGCAGGGTGTCCCCTGGGATGCACAGACCCAAAATGTTTTTCTCTCTCTCTCTCACACACACACACACACACACACCCATACACCATCCAACTGATCTGACCAGCAAACTCATCCACACATCTTTCCATCACTCATCTCTCCATCCGACTGATCGGCCCTCCACATCCATCTCTTCTCACGTGCACTCCCCTCCCTCCTTCTTTGTCCGTCTCCCTTTGAAACTACCTCTCTCTCCCTCAGTCTTGCCCATAATGGGGAGGGTAATTATGGCATTACAGCCACAATAACTGCGCGGTGGCGGTTGAGTAACCGTGACACACGCTCACGCACCATAGCCAAGTGTTGCCATCAATAAAGACTTCTGTGACTCCACAGGAGGGCATCAGGAAGGACTGGGGGAGAGGAGAGGAAGGGAGCATAAGTGATGAATGGGCAAAAAAAAATAAGAGAGACGGGGAAGAAAGACAGCAGTAGGTGGCTGTCAGAGGTGTGGAGAGTCAATTAGTGGAAAAGGAGGAGGAAGAGCAGGGAAGGAGATGAGGGTTTCTCCGATACGTGAAGGGGTAGAGAGAGTGAAAGACAGACGAGAGAGCGTGAGTACAGGCAGGATCAAAAGAAAGTGATTGAGCGAAGGGAAAGAGGAGGAGAGGCTGATGTGTTTGAGATGGGGAGAGAGGAAGGAGAAAGAGCAAGTCTGTGGGCCCCCTATAACTGACCGTGCAGTTTGTCTAGCTTGGCCTGCTGGGATGGGCAGACCACTCGGCGTGATGAGATTTAATGCAACTCTAGAGTGAGGCTGCCAACGGGAAAGAGAGGGTTAGTGAGGCTGTTTATCACACTGCACAAGGCAAGCAGAAACAGGGGAAGAAGAACTTTCAATTACATTCATTTCTAGCTGATTCACCCAAACAGACAGGGAACATGGCTTTTTTTTTATTCTTTGTGATTTTAAGAGAGAGGAAAAAAAAATCTGAAACACTTTCTAACTCAAGGAGTCTACAATGACAATGGCATTAAAAATTAAATAGCCAGATTAAGCGGTCAGCATATATTGTCACACCTCACCGCCTCCTTGTGAGTAAATTACTTCTGCTGCTGAGCTTGCCCGTTCAAATCAATATCTGTTATTGTAATCAATTGGCAGCAGATGGTTTTTCCCATAAATGGAATTCGAGTGAAACTCGAGTGCCCGTCTGTACAGCGCAAGACAGGAGCGCATCAGGGGCCCCAGTCCACAACAATAACATCAGTGTGTGTGTGTGTGTGTGTGTCCGCCATTATGTTTATAACTGCACGCCTTAGAATGGATGCTCCTGGAAGAGTGTATGACTGCTCAAACCCCTTTGTGTTCTGTCATCCCAAAACAATCCAACACATTCACAGATCACAAGTCACAGTTTGACTCAGCTTCCACCACTAAACAGAGCTCTGATGTCATCAAGGCGGGCAGAGCTGTTAAGTCACACGCTAACTGATGACCTCGTGGTCATTTGTCATCGCTGTCAGGATCCGGGGGAGGGTGACGCAGCACCTGACCGCAGGGCAGAGATGAACAGATATTGTCCCTGGCACACGAGCGGGAAGCGCATGAAACTGAATCCTGGTTTATTGGCTTGGTTGTGCAGGGAGTGACTCAGCTTTGTGTGATTTTGCAGAGTATTGATTATTCAAACAAAATCATGTTGAAAGTTTCTGGCCTCTAAGAAACTCTGTTGCTTTTCACATTTTTATTCCTCGGTTTTGAATCTAAGATAAATTACAAGCAGATTTTCAATTCACAAAAGGTCACACTGAGATATTTAAGAGTGAAAAGAGTTTTAATTACTAAGAGAGCAACATCAAAACTCCACTTCATTTTCATGTTTTTGCACTACTTTGCTGTGACCTGCCGTTTGATTTATGGACTGTGTTTTCTTGTCCTTTTGTCTTGTTTTTATTCGTGTTGGGAATTTTATGTTGTGAGCTGCAGTTGAATAGAATGATTTCCCTTTATCTGCATCATCTGCTTTGCTTCATCACATAATCTTTCATTCTTCTACCTCTGCTGCCCCTCTCTCTCTCTCGCCCTCCCGCTCTCCTTCTCATCCCTTGTTTGAATGTACATTTTTAGAAAAAGTCAACTCTTGGTCATCTGCATGCACAGCGCCTGGGTTCCAGCTGTGAACAGAGGATTGAAATGGAAATGGGAAGGAGAGAAAGAGCAGATTATGCTCCTCAAACGCTTGCACTGCCTCCTGGCTGGCCCACCGGCTGAGTAGAGAGAGAAAAAGGAACATGGGTGGGAGGATGATGGGAGTTTAAGGGGGAAATTTTAAGCAGCAGCAGTTACAGAGAGAGTTAGAGTTAGACAGCAAGTGAGAACAGTGGGGTCAGTAAAGTAATTTTGGGCAAAAAATAGAAGATAGAGACAGACCTAGTGGAATAATCCGCTGTAGGAGGGCTGCAAAATGGTGTAAAACTAGATAAAGACTGTTTGAAAGACACCAAGTGTCTGCACAGACACAAAAGTGGCCGCACAGCAAACACACTTACTCTAATGGAGTAGATGAGATTCATGTGAATAAACTCAGGCTGACCTCTCTGATAGCCAGACCTTGAATTTCAGCAGCTGGTTTGGGCAAGCAGACAGACAGTGGCTGAAAGAGATGATTAACTGTGTGTGCAACATTATACAGTGTGCTACATAAAGCTTCTGATAAGAGGTTTGTCTGAATGATATCTGCAAAGTTATAGGACACTAGCTGCATTGTGCTGAGAGTTTCATTTTTCAGTTGAAAAATTGAATTTATAGTTGTTTTTAGTGAAAGTTTTTAACTTCATTAAAATATTCACAGGTTGGATCTTCTGTACAATCAAAATATTGAAATGAACTTTAGTCCTAAACAGACTTTCCAAATGTCAGAGGGCCTGCTGGTACATTGCTATTCATGAGATTCCTGTGTCCTGGTGCAACAGCAGAGTGGTTGGTATTGACCTCAGCTGGAAAAGCCAGATGGGAGGAAAGAGGGAGAGAAAGGGTGAGAAAAAACTGTAAAATGTAAAATGATATAATGAAAAGAGAAAATGAGACAGAAGAACAATTTCTCCATCAGGACTCAGAGAAGCATGACCCTTTACTTTACTTGCCTGCTCGTATTCAGCAGGCCTGGAGGCGAGTGCATATTGTTAACCTAATGTTGTACCAAACCTCTGCCACAGCAGGACTCGGCCATCAAATTAAATTCTCGCTCAGAAGATGGGTCCCTGTAGTATGCTTTGATTTCTGTGGAGGTACAGTACGATTTGCGAGATCGTTATCAGTGGTCAAATGCAGGAATCAGTTTCTCTTCCACCCTAAAGTTATGAATCCAACAGGTCCCAAACGGCACCTAATCACAGCTCACAAACCAGCACATCTGCAAATTACTGTATCCACAGTCATCATGTGAGACTGGAATGTGCAGAAATGTGCACAATCTAAATTTGCACTAGTTTAAAAAGAAAAAAGGTAATCAGTAATTGCAGTGCACAGCAACGTGATTTCTCAGGAGATGTTTTGACAGAAAACTGTGGGTAAAGAGATGACGAAGCTTTGAAAGCAGCTGAGCACTTAATAAGATTTCCTCTAACACAACCTTACCTATCTGTCACACTGTTTTTTGCACGCACTCAGGCAATGTCTGGGATTTTGTCTCTCACACACTTGGCCTGCCTATCCTCTCTCTCTCTCTTTGACATACACGAGGAAGACACTAGCCTACTGACAACAGTGGAGGATGGGCAGGTTTCTCTATTTTTTTTTTTTCAGTGAGCTAAGATACACAAACAAAAGCCCATTGACAGACTGAAGGTTGTTCAAGTCCAAGGACGGATATATTTTTAAACAATTGTATGCTTGGAATGAGTGGCAAAGGATGGAAAGTAAAAGGTGAAAAACCAGGAGATTATTCAGGTAAGAGAATGAAAACAAGTGGAGAAACACAAGAGAGAATGAATATTGAATACAGGTAGACCAGGGTAGGAGTATAGTAAATGAGGAAAAAGGAAAAGAGAGACAAGACGATAGACGGGGAGGGTAGTAAGACAGAGTAGGTTGAGAGAAAATAAGGTCATATTGGAATTGGTCCAGGGGGAGGGGAGAGGACACTAGATTGAGTCAAGGAGGTCACTGTGTGTAAGAGAAAAGTATAGCACGCAATAGTACAACAGCTGACTGAAATGAGTTCCCTGCCCTCTGCAAGCCTGCACCACAAACACACTGGTATAGTAACATGTGTATATACACACACACACACACGCACACCAACACAGCACACTTTAGTCGGGTTGTCCTGAATGACAGTCTGTCAAATAGAACATGTAAGTACAGCCAGTCAGTGAGGAAGCACACATCTGTGCAGCGCCACAGCTTCTTCTTGTTCACTGCCCCAAATTTCACTGAGAAACATGTTAGAAAGTCACAAGATAACCACACTGAGGCTATACACAAACATGCTGTGAGGGGTCACTGATATCTGGATCGTGTCGCGTGGAAATATGGCTGTCATGAAGTCCAAGAGGGCAAGAGACATGAGAGACATCACACTTTCAAGACATTTGACCTACTGTACTGTTTTTTTAAGTAGCAATACCTCAAGGTAATAACAAAACATTACAAATAACTGTGATGCATTCAACATTTTACATCGCAATCACATTTATTATTACACTATTATCAGCAAAATATAAAAGTATTAGAAGTAATAGTACTTGTTAGGCAGCAGAATGACCCCTACCAGTGTTATATTATATTGGATATTATTACTGAAATATTATGCAGCATTACTTATTTTAGCTGGTTAAAGTAAGATACTTTATATCTTGTTGGGCAGATTAATCTTAACCATGCATCATATTTTATAGGCTGATCATATAATATTTTCTATGTAAAAACTGCTGTAAATGAAAGAGTTGTAAGAAAACTATATAGTCCTAAATTGTCCTTAGAAACATTTACAACTTTTCTAACAGCTTCTTCATCTTTACTTAAAATGAAAGATGGCCTGTTAGTTATTAAATATGCAATGACCCACTTTGCATGCACATTTCATAAATACCCCTCTGAGAGACTTCTTAGTCACATTTTACTAACAGCATTGGCAAATCTACAACTATTCATTTTTGTTTGCTTCCCATGTTAATACATTCATGAAAACCGTTCCAATGACACTGCAGTCTGCATTCTTTCGCTATGTAAAAACATGTCCATGCAAACACCATCATTTTCCCTCAAATAACAGAAAATGTTTGATTGGATTCCATGATTGATATGATTTATTGAGGCACAGGGCTTTGTAGAAAGCATAGGACCTTGTTCGCAGAGGCAAAGCATGACACAATGGCAATGCAAGAGGCTGAGAGCTTTTAGCCCTGATAAGGCATGGTAAAGCTGGGAGAAAGAGATAGAGTAGAAATGGTACTAAGGGATAAAGGATAAAGAGGAACTGGGAAAAAAAGATAGCAGGAAGAGGGAGAACATGGACATACAATAGAAAGGTTGAGCGAGAAAGATCATTAGAGTGATGAAGTTAGAGTCTGAGGGATTGTTTAGATTGGAGGAGGAAGTTGGAGGAGAAAGTGGCATGGACTGAGAGAAAACAGAGGAAGGAATGCAGGTGAGAAATCAGGAAAGGTTTTGTATTAACTGAAGCTTCACTTAAATCTCAAAAGTATAAACTGTACATCAGTGAAGATTCTCTGTCATCCAGGTCCAGGTATTTCTAAGTGCTATATGAAAACAACTGGACTTGCTTGAGTTTGAAGATGAGACGATGAGAGGTGAAACATCTTCAGCGACCTCAAAGCAAGACATTTGCCTTCGTATAGCACTTGGAGTATGATCAGTGAAAACAATGCAGTATGTGTCACACCTATCAAGCTTTTATCTCATAGGAAACTGTTCATTATTTTAAAAGCCAGTAAAGGGCAGCAGACATGACAGCTGTGATTACAACCGATCATTTTGGTTTTTTTTTTTTTTAAGAATTTAGATTTCATTATGTTAAAATAATCAATCAATTCAGGGAATCCTGAACCTAGAATAAATTATGTCCCAACCTGTCACTGCCAAGAGCCTGAGGTGAACTATTTCCCATGTCAGTTGCTCATGTTTACAGTAAATCCAATAGGACGTGAAACTCGGCAAAGGCCGTGGCGTTTAGAAATAGCTCGACCAGTCATTGTAAATGGAGCATGTTAATACGGATCTCAACTGTCATCTCATGCATGCACTAAACCTTGAAAATATTTCTGCATAAAACTTGAAAAAATATATTTTAACAAAGGAAAAACCTGTCAGGGCTGTGGGTAATGGGAAATGTGGCTTTTTAGATACTGAGTCTAGGAAACTAGGCGAAGCTGCTCTGTTGCTGGAGTTCATACGTGGCTTGGTCAGTTTCTGACACCACTGCCTGGCTTTTCTTTGGAGATTTCCCCTACCTCCCACAGGCATAGAGAGATAGGGGGAGACAGTGAGGGAGATATGAAATGAAATGATGAAGCACGGAGCTACAAACATGCCCACTTCTCCTATCTCAGTCTGTCTGTGTCAACTATCTCCACAGCCAGTCGTGTCACACTGGTGTCTAGCTGTCTCCCTCTGTCACTCTTTTGTTCTGTGCTGAAGAAAGCGTAAGGCCGCAGCATCAAAGTATGAATGACTTGAAAGCTCTGATCTGGAGCACACGCACACACACACACACACACACACACACAGAAGACACACTGTGCAATTCACTCAGTTCGCCTGGCTTTGTAGACAGCATCTGTTCTGCGCCCCGTCATCTTGCCTTTGCACCCCACCCTCTGTGACAGGTGGAGGGGATTCAGATTCAAGCTAAGAAGACAAACACACAAAGCTCACACAGACCCAAAAGTCAGTGATACATGGTTAGTGTTTTGCCTACACACACACACACGCCCATATATACACACCTGCTGTGGGGCAGTGCTACAGTGCCCCATGGTGCCAGGCAGGCTGAGCGGCACATTACATGTTTATACCACCTGCTCTCAGGCCAAACACAGGCTGACGGATTAGAGCTGACAGCACAAAGAAGTGCAGAAACACACATACAGCAGACAGATGTATACAAAGCCCATAAACTATTCAGAAAGTCAGTAAGGTCAAACTTATTCTTTCTCCCACACATAGAAGAGAACACCAAACCATTCCATTAATCAGCTTTTACACACCCACTGGGACAGATAAGTGTGTAAGCCTGACTTTTTGTAGCTGTGGAGTTTTCTCACTCACCAACTTGTAATGCAGAAGGGAGCAGCTCAGTTCGCGTCTAAAAAAACACTCACCCTTTGGCCTCAGACTAATTTCTATAAACACACTCTTGCAGACTAGGGCTGACCTTAGCCACACAGCATCAACAAACCATACGCGACCTCTACACCGCGTCTGATGTGTTAGTTTAACCACTGGCTTGTATAATTGGACTTTATTAAGGCTTAAGTTACGGAATACCCAGAGGTTTCAGAAAGTAGTCGGACCCTTTCTTTTTGCACACACTTTAGTACCCCCACCAAGGAGGTTATGTTTGCACCCATGTCTGTTTGTTTGTCAGCAGGATTACGCAAAAAAAGCAGTGAACTGAATTGCACCAAGCTTAATGGAGGGATGGGCCAGGGTTTAAAGGGGCAGATAGAGGAAGATAGATAGAATTTTTTTTTATCATTTCCCTTAACATTGCGAGACTGTGAGAGGGCATTTTTCCAACATTTTTGATATCTAAAAGAAATGATGCAAGGATCTTCTTGTAAGAAAACAAATCTGATATCTTCATGGTGTTGAGATCTATGATCAATTTGGTGCAGATCCAGATAATACTCTGGATCTGACAGATACTGGATCTGACAGATACATGTAGGACTGTTTGACATAGTTTAGAAAGGCATACACCTGTCCATATAAGGTCCCACAGTTCACACAATATATCAGAACAAAAACAAGCCATGGAACACTCTGTTAACCTCCATGATGAAATCGTGGTGTGGCTTAAATCAGGGCAAGGATATCAAAACCATTTTTAAAGCTTTGAGTGTTCCCAGGACCACAGTGTCCTCAGTAATTGTGAAATGGAAAAAGTTTGGAACCATCTCTTCCTATAGTTGACCATGGGCAAACTGAATAACCAGGGATGGGTCCAAGAACCTTGGAGTCACTCTTACAAAGCCTCAGATATCCTCTGCAGAGACTGGAGAACCTGCTAGAAGGACAAACATCTCAGTAGCGCCATCAGGCTGTTATTGTGAAGTGGCTAGACGGACTTTGAGTAAGAGGCATATGGCAGAAGACCCTTTGGAACTCCAAACACTCTCTGGCTAACAGCAGCCACCGCTCATCACCTGGCTAACGCCTTCCCTACTGAGAAACATGGTGATAACAGCATCATGCTGTGTGGGTCCCCTTCAATGGGCAGGGACAGGGAGACTGGTCAGAACTGAGGGAAGGATGACTGCAGCCAAATACATAACGCTTGAAGAAAACCTGCTCTGGAGTGCATGTGACCTTAGGCTGATGCAACAGTTCACCTTTCAGCATGACAATCACCAGAAGCATACAGCCAACACAACGCAAGAGTGGCTTTGGGACACTGATTGTCCTTGAGTGGCACAGCCAAATCCCAGACTGAAATCCCACAGAATATCTGTGGAGAAACCTGAAGATGGCAATTCAGAGACGCCTCCCAGCCAATCTGACGGGGTTTGAGAGAATCTGCCAGAACGAATTGGAAAAACTGCCTAAATCCAGGTGTCCAAAGCTTGAAGAGACTTTCCCAAGAAAACAAAGGGTCTTCTACAAAGTGCTGAATTATGGGTCTGAACACTTTAGTGAGAGATTTTGTTTTTTGACTTTTAATAAGTTTTCTGCATTTTCTTAAAGCATGTTTTCACTCTGTCAGTATAGGTTACTATGTGTATATTATTGGGTAAAAATGGCTATTTTACTGATTTATAATTAAATCTACAACACAATAAAGTGTGCAAAAAGAGAGCCTGAATACTTTCTGAAGCCACCATATGGACAAGGACAGAACTAAATACCAAAGCTTACTATAATAAAATAACAAAAAAATACTCACAGACACAAACTGAAGGAAGGTTTTGAAAATCTAAAAATACTAAAGGGGAAAAAAAAGAACACGAGACAAGGAATTTTGATAAGAAAGCAATGTTCTTCATGAGAAAAGCATTGTGTTGTGCAACAGGAGGGGCCATTACATCTCAGCTAAGAAAGCCGTGTATTCCATGGGATCTGTATCTGCTTTCCCAAGAAACTTACAGTGACTTGATATGCCAGAGTTGAGGAACGCTGGGAAACTTACTCAGGTATGTCATGTCTTTCGGAGGAAAACATGCCACAGGGCAAGAAGCTGTGGATTGACAATGTGTGTGTATGTGTAACAGCCCTCAGGATAGTGGTTCTATTTTAGAGAGACTTGTGCAGCAGAGACATTTCTTAGTTATCTGCTGTTTCCAGCCCTGAGGAGGTGAGAGGCAGGTCTGCATCCATTCTCAGTGTGATTCGAACTGAGCTGCCAAAGAAATGGGAGAATGAGTAGGTGCAGCCACCTCCACACACACACGCACGGCACGACAAACCACTTAGATGTGCATTTGTTAAAGTGGTAATTGTTCCACAGCAGAAATCGCTATAGTGACGTCTACTGATAATTACGCTTAACACAATGACAGACAAGCTGACTGACTGGAGATGAAATTGCCTTAAAAAAAAAGACATTATCCCCAAGTACAGATGCACAAAGCACACGTGTGTGAGCATGCACACACATGCAATTGCACGGCAGCGACTGAAAAAACACGGCAGACCTCCTCTGGTGGATTCCGCACATTTCTCTCTTCCACTCAAGGACATATTTCTCCTTCTCTCTCTCTCCCAAATTACAGGGTGGAAGAAAAAAAAAGGGGGGGATCATGAAGGGGAGAGGGGGAGGGAGAGAGGGATGGGCCAGGGAAGGGAGACGATGGGTTCAGGTGTTCAGGAACAGCTGGTCTCCAAATGAAAAAAGGAGAGTGGGTGGATGGAGGACAGCGAGACCGGGAGATGGAGGGGATGAGTGAGAGAGAATGAGGGGGTGTATAAAAAGACTAGAGATGAATATTTCCTGAGAGACATGTAGAATAATTGTTTATGATGATTGACATTATAAAGTAGACGAGACAGCCTTGTGCTCAGGCGGATGTGCACTGCGCTGTGTGTACTGTACACACACAGATACAGTGTGTGGCAGACTGGCAAACACAGCAGGCTCACTGTCCAGGGATCTGACACATGATATCTTGCAAACACAGGACCAAGTATAAGCTCGCAAGCACACACAAAAAGCACAGCAGGCTGCGTACAACAGCTCAACTCTGTCAGCAAACAATGCCTTCTGGTTGTTGATCTTCAAATCTGGACATGAATTCAGTTAACAATATAAAAGCAATCTGTATTTTCTCAAAGGGGACTTAGATACATGAGCACTGTGCTGCACTGTTCTGAACCCCCCCCCTCCCCTCCATTCTCATTCGGTTGTGCTTGTAGTTTCATTGCTCCGAGGCTAGCTGAGAAATGGGGGGAAAAAAATGGTACATGAAGCTCCACTGGCCCATAGTGAAAGTGAGAATTAAAATAGATTGGATATTTTACAGTCAATTGGGCCTGTGTATTACATTTCTGTGCAAAGCTCCTGAAGCCGTTTCAATGAACAAAATTTGAGGAGTGTTGTGTAATATACGTAATCTTAGTATTGAAACATAAAAATAAAACATTAGAAAAAAACTGCTGACATAGAAAATCAAGTATCCCTTAAAAACTATTCACCTGAACCTTAAATATAACTTTAAAATTACTTTTTTAAAAGAGTATTCCATCCATTTATAACAAGACTGACTGTTTAATTATTCCTTTCAAAATATGCTGGTGCTATTAGATTAATCATTTATACTACTCTGAAGGCACCACTGAAATAATAACCCTGAATTTCATGTATAGCCATGATGGATATTCTATAGGCTTTGGCACCCTCTGCAGGATTTTAGAAGCACCACCAAATTAAAGCAGAAGTGCTGTTATTGATTGAGCTATGTAGAACAGAATGTGCTGGTTTATCTCCACAGAAGAATGCAAAATTGTTACACAAACTCACTCAAACTGAAAACCAAAGAAATTCAAAATTCATGAATTTTAGAAGACTTGTTTTTAGATTCGGCTAAACATTCACATCCACTGTTTAAGCTGCGTTAGTAAGACCAATTACTCATACTTCAGTAGCATTAAAGGCCTACTTTTAATCAGCAACCAATCTTCCACAAATATGAAATGACTGCAGAGTCAATCTCTTAATAAACAGTTTTCAAAATATCCCAGTTATCTCGGCAGTAAAGAAAGACAAAAATGCACCTTTTGCTCCATGCCATTAACATTGCTAACTTGTTAAGAATCTGTTGTTTGGTGTACAAGTCTCTAGATGGCACTGTGGCCCTGAACGAACCTGCTAAATCATGACATCATTCCTTACCAGCTATTGAAATGTCGACTGTGTTGCTTATGGACGTGTAATCATCTGCTTTTGTTAACTGAACAATATTCCTTTGTTGTAACGGTATGATGGATCAATCAGTACAAACTACATCTGATACATGAACTCAGTGGGAAGAACAAAAGATTAATATAGAGGCATAAGTGGTATTGCGACAGCAGAGATCATTTGGCCAGTGATGAGAAGCTGTTCTGGCTCACTGATGGAACAGCTCCAAGGAAGCGTTTTCAAGCTGCACGATCAAACTACACCCTGCAGTGAGCTTTTACTGAATAGAGGACTTGAAAACACTATATATAAGGTTCATTCACTATCCTTTAGACTAAATGACATTGAAGCCAGAAATCAACCAGGGATTATTTAATGCAGTAGTTTTAGCAAACTCAGTTTCAAGTGTTCATATTCATTCTTTTCCATTTATTTTTGTTACCAACTAATTTGTCTGATCAAGGTCAATGAAGTATGAGCCCAAAAACCAAAACAAGCACTTTCAGTTAGACAGGGTGCATAGAGTACTTATACTGAGCAGAGCATTAATGTCCTCAGCACAATCCTGCTTGTTCACATGTTCATGTTCAGAAGAAAGAAGCACACAGAATTTGACTTTCTCCAAAAAAAGATTTATTAAACAGATTTCTTGTTTGCAGCTGCAACCTGTGGAAAAAACAAACAAAAAAAATAATAACATGAAGCATATTTATAAGATAAGACTTGGGCAGACAAGGTGTTGTAGCGCTTTTGTAAACTTGTCTTCAAACTGAAATCAAATTACTTGCTTGGGGATAAAATGGTGGTATAATGGTTTCATCATGCTGCTATAGCTGCCCTAAATTATGCCAATTATTTCAACACGACCAAATTAAACTTCTCACCTGCTTAAGATTCTGTTACTTTCCTGTTCACTTTTAAATTTCTGACCACATCATAACCCACCAAAACATGCTGTTTCAGTGGGAAACGTGCAACTTAAGGGAGTAAGATCCTATCAAAATGCATTTCATGGGGACTTGAGAGTGAACACACATTTGGAAGAAAAACTGTCTTCCAGTTGCTGCCAAAAACACCCTGAATTGTCTACTGACAGTACATGGCAGGAACCTCCATTGCAAGGGAAAAGCATCAATCTCTTAAAAAGCCATCAGAAACTACAACACACAAGGGGGATTCATGAAGAGGTAACGAAGCCACACCAACATGCTTCCTGCCAGTTTTGTGCAGCAGGCCGGGCCCAGGTCTACTCATCTGCATATTGCTCATTAGCATGGGTAAACAAGGAGAAAACTGGTGCCATACGGCGAACTTGCCAAGCATGAAATTCCCTCCTCGTGTTTACCCCCTTTACCCTTGGATTATCACAACGCTGCTGCTTCTCTGATTTTTGACAAGGCCCAACTGCGATTTGTTTTTTTAGTAAAAGGCGAACAAGGAATTCCAGTAGTGTGCCATCCAAGACATAACTCACTCGGCTGGCAGAGGAAATTTAGCCCAAGGACAAGTGCTTTAAAAAGCCTTGCATGCTGAAGTGACACTGGGGCTGTGTACTCCCGCAGCAGACAGTGTTGCATCAAAGCAAAGGGATGATATTTCTGTGATCACATTTGCTGAAGGCACCACCCAGAGAGCGTCTGAACGTCACATAAAATGGCAAAGTGTATCATACGCAGTCAGTCACTGAAACCAACCTTTGCCTGGCCAGCATATGCTTGTGGTGACATTCAACAGCTGGGGAGCCTGATACTAGAGCATTAAAGTCTAGCAGGGGTTTACACAACAGTTACAATTCCTACAGCCCCTCAGTACAATTATTACCATTGAAAGCTTTCAGAAGTCCTATCCCCTTTGTGTTTTTCCCATTCCTGAGTTAATAGAAACAAGTTGAAGTGCAGGGGGTCTGGTAGGATTCAGTGCTCAACCAGCAGTGTTATTTATGGCAGCCAGATGAAAGGAGTCTACACCACTACACAGATCTAAGCTGTATTTAAGATATGTTACCAGTGCGACTAATGTTTACATGTTAACAATGGTCATAATCACACTGTATGACCTGCAGTATAGCCAACATTATAAGTTGCAGTAAATAGCATTCATATGTAATATCACCAACAGTTTTGTCATTCAGATCCCACGAGAAACACTCATACACTCAAAGAATTTTCACCAAGTAAAAAATACATTAAACCTCGTTTCTGTAGCCCTCCCATTGTTTTTAAACTATGAGTTGTCAGGCTGGGCTACTTCAGTACCACAGTTTACGCCACACCATGTTAAAATGTTAAAGACATATGAGCAAATAATTATGCATTTTGTATTGACTCAAATAATTTTTAGGTAATGCTTTTATGTACTTTCATAAGTGCACTACATGAGCTGATCCACTAATCAAATTAGTGAAAAAGAAGTGCATCCTGGAGATGCATAATAACCCAAATATTAAAGTAACTCAGATCATTGGAGTAGTTCTTCAACTATGTATGGTTTTGCTTTGACTCACTAAATCCAAGGACTCAAATAATCAAGTAACTTATGTGCATGTCAATGTAATAATTAGGGAAGACGGATCAGTTTCTCACCTGGCCAGCAATTCTGTCCAGGTCTCTGGTTCCCTGGGAGGTTAGTCTGCGACCACTGAGGAAAAAAAGAACAGCAAAAATTAAAACAGGAAAATGACAGAACACAATATAATTCATCAATCTAGATAACATTAACAAAAAAAATTAATACACAAAATACATAAGTCTTCAATAACAACTTCTTTACAGCACATTGACCACAGTATTACTCAGGGAAGGCCACTGATCAATTATCCGTCCATACACGTTGGGCAAAAAAAAAAAAACTCATCGACCATGAAACAAAGGCCAATTCAAAATGGAATTTCATTTTCCTGCAGACTTGAACTGAATAAAAACCAAGCCAATCAATTAGTCTTCTCGTTACAGAGTGATTACATCTGTATTGAAGGCTCACACAGCAGAATTCTAGCTTATGCATGAAGGTTTCACAATTATCCAGCATGATATTGATTAGTATATTTCACATCAAGGTTCTGCATAGATAAAAATGCAGGTACAAAATGAGGACTATGTGCGACTGATAGTGTGTGTGTAAAGGGTGTATGGACATCATAGTGCCCACAGTACACAGAAAACATCACATCATGCATATGCCAACGTATGCGTGTAGTCAGCTTTGACTGCACAAAGACAATATATTGTCATGCAAACTGTTGTAACAACTCAATAACTAAAATGTTGAGCTTTCAATTCTTTCAAATCCTGATGGATACCACGAATAAGACACTTACCCATTGGGATCCTTCTCAATCATCTTGAGCAGCTCGAGAGCCTGCAGCACCTTACGAGCCACATTCTTGGATCCTACACTGTAATGGGCAGGGCACACGCCGTTCCTCTTGCGAGCTCCATAGATCTTTGTCATGGAGCCAACACCAGCACCTCCGCGGAGGTATAGGTGGCGGACTGTGGATGCTGGGTGAGCAGGGGAGAAAGTGGCAGCGTCAGTTGTGATGCGATAATTTTGGGATTCACTCTCAACATGATAAAATACAAATGACTCGATATTTGAAATACACCAATTGCCATGTTTTTTGGCTGATTCCAATATGCCTATAAGAACTATAAATGACAGCTACACAAACATTTGGTAACTTTTCTTTAATGGACAATTCAATGCTATGTTTATAATAAATCATTGACTATTAAATACCTAGTTGAAGGACTGTCTCTCAGTGCATTACCACTGTTTACAAGGTTTTGCGATCTTATTAAGACATGAAGATAATAATTAGTGCTGTTCAATATTTAATGAACAAAGCACTTAGGTCAGAGATTAAGAGTGAATGAGTTGTATATTTTCACTTAGCATTGACAGTTTTATCACATTTAGTTAGATGTTTAAACTGTAGGATTAAATAAAGGGTCTAAGGCAAATGCACAGATAAAATTATCTTCCCCTTTCTTTGGTTATCAAGTCCCATTTGAGGGTTGAAATGCAAAAATACTGCAGAAATGCAGGCTCTAGTACTCCGCCAACAGCAGTCATGCTAATGAGGTATTTCTCAGTGGCAGTCCTCAAAACTTAACTAAACAAATCCAATACAACTTGTGTAACTAGATATTACAAGGGTATGAATTAACCATTACACTAAGGTCTGTTCTTTTCAAATCAGTTATTCTTGAGATTCTTAAAACATTAAATTTGTTACTGTACAAACAAATACCAAATCAGAGCAGGGCTTTCCGCTGACATTTATGAAGCCAATTAAACCCATGCTGCATTTATGACAGCCTCCAATACCATGTGAAATCTACAACATCCCTATTAGTGATGAAAAATGCATTTAGTCCTTCAGGAAGTCAGCAACAACTTCCAACATGAGCATGTGGTTGAATTACTCTGAATTCAGTATTACACTTTTAATGTAATATAAATACTTGTTGCAAAAAACTATTTTAAAAACAGCACCATGTCGTTCTAGTATTGAAGAGACATCACTAGTTGAAAACCAGAATGAACATGAATATTCAGACTTACCAGCCCTGATGTAGAACCAGTTCTCATCACTGGGGGCCAGCTCCTTGTGCTTACCCAACTTGACAAGGTCCACCCAGTCAGGCACCTTCAGCTTTCCTGACCTAGGTACAGGAGAGAGGTGTCATCATGTAAACCAGAAATGGATCCCATATAAATATTTTGTTTGCATGTACCAGTAAGTTCATCAATATTACACAATTTAAGAGCACTGCATACAACTAAACACTAACTCGAAAAAAATATAATTAATAAATAAGGTAATTCATTGTAAAACCAAGAGCAAGTTTTGTGGGAAAACAAAAATACCCACTTCTTCAGGAACGCCGCCAGGGCACGGACAAACTCCTGCTGGTTGACGTCTTTCACTGTGACACCCGGCATCTGTATAAGAAAACACTGTCGTTACTTTTAACATATCTACTGATATACACATGAAATAGGCTAAGTTAGCACAACTCTAAATATAAGCCAGGCGGGAGCTGCTCGCTTTCTGGCAAGCTATGTCATCCAACGTTACACAGAGCGTAAGTGTGGACTAACGAAATCTGTTGCTTTCACCATGATATATTCCAATGACTGACCGCTCAGCTTAACTCGAGATGTGATATTGTTGCAAATAACAAAATATAAATTTGACAATCCACGGAACGACGGAAACATTTATAACAAACACGTGAAGGGGCTCTGGGCTGCATGCTTTCAGCCGGCATTAGCTTTCCTTGCAGCTAAAGTGTCGTAAAGCGCTAACAGGCTACTAGACCCGTCTCAGTACAAGCCCCGTTTCATAGTGAACCCTTACCATTCAAAAACAGACAATTCAGTTAGATTCCGACGACATACACACAATATCTTTTTTGGAAATAAGCATTACTATTTTGCATTTAAGCAGTACATATGTGGCAAAATCGGTACAGCTAGCCACTAGCTAGAAGGCCTCAACGAGGTAGCATGGGGGCAGCCATAACTAAGAGAACGACAGTTCGAGAGCAGCATTCAAGAATTATTTAAAAAACTGATTAACACGTCCTACGACCTCACGCAGCGATTAACCACTTTATTAATCTATATCTTATATCCTACCTGACCAAGTTTCGAGTGTAAACGCTGAAGTTTGAAGCTATTTAGTGCCAAATAACTAGGAAAGGAAAAATAGCGCTTTACCTTGCTTGTGGACAGCGAAGGGAAGAGGGTGGAACGGGGTTTCCAACCCATGTTAAAACGGGCAAATCTCGTTTCATTACGCGAGATCGGGGCGTTGTTTTTTCCACCGATGAGGCTGATCACGGTCACATTATAACTGTGACAAAAGCACAGAGACTGTTGTTTGGCGGGCAGTCTCCTTGGTGTACGGGTTTCCCCCATACAACGAAATACATTTATTCTGTCCTCGTCTTTAACAAACAAATCTGGATGTGTGAATATGCACACGTCAAAAATAAAGATATAAAAGAAAACAATACTCAGATACAGCCTGGTACTACAAGCCATGTCACTATAAATTGATGGCACATAGAAAGAATCATGAAGTTGATTCATTGTGATTCTACTTTTGTACTGTTTTACCCTGTCTTTCTCTAGGGTCTCCACTTCCACAAATAACAAACACACTGTGGTTGTATTTTGAAATTGCAGCAGAATAAGTTACTTTGTTAATCTCTCTTCTTGATTTGTATTGTGGGTATGTTTTTGTGAAATGGAGCCCCCTTCGTGGGGCTCAGTGTGCCACTGCTGGAGCTTGGAGCTTGGCCCTTTTGGCAGACAGTGAGAGAATGATTTGTAGACACACTGATATGCTTGGGTGATTTTTTGGAAATTATATGCATATTTTCCAGGCCATAACAGTCAGCCCTACAGTTCAATGAAGCTCATTTGCATATAAAAACTAAAGTAAACATTTAGAGCACACAAAACTCTGTTTTCAACAAATTTTTAGTGGAGTAGGCCAGCTCCAGGCTTTCTCTCTTTGTTGTGAGTCTATATCGTTTCTCCATTTGAGAGTATAACAGTATTATTGAATGAACTTTCAAAGACCATAGGATGGATAATGTGAAATATAAGCATAAAGGTGGGGGCATGCATTCTCTCTGTGTAGGCATCTTAGCAATATAGCTCAATATACAATGATGATGTGTGTTTATTTTGTCTCATAGAGCAATCTCTTGTGGATAAGACTATGTAAAATGCCCCCGATATCTCTATTCATCCTCATCACCTCCAACTCCTTAAAAAAGCATGTTGCCTTCTGAGTTAAGAGCTACCTGTTATTTTCCTTTGTCTTTTGTCAAATAAAGAGATGATTGGAAGAATCGAAGAACACGTGAGTGAGAAGGGTTTTTACTATAGAAATAAATAATAAACCTTGTTTGTGTGTGTCTATGTCTGTGTGCCCATACTCATATATGTGCATGCATGTGTGTGTGTGTGTGTGTGTGTGTGTGTATGTGTGCCTTATTAACATATTTCACTGCCTGGCAGAGGTGGTGTTGCCCTTTGCACATCTCCGATGGAAAGGGCAGCCATGCTCCAACATTGACACAATTGATATGTTTGCAGAGACAGGAGAGAGAAAGATAGCAGGCAGGTGGATAAGCAGAGGTTTATGAATCAGGTTTACTCTGTCAGTGGGGGCAGGCAGTTTAGAGTGAGAGGTGAGAGTGAGAGATAGCGATCCTGGAGGGAAATAAAAAGGCAGCCAAGTTATACAGAGGACAGATTATAGAGCTTTGTATAAACTATCTGTGTCATCGCAGGGCTTCACAACAGGTAACTGTACCTTTTTATCCTAATTTACTTCTTTGACATTATATGAACATAGGGACACTCACTGGCTTTTCTCTAAATGGCAGAGACCATCCTGAAAGGTTTGGCCCTGTAGCTTGAATGTTGCTTCAAAGAGCTTAATTGATTAATTAAGGCAATTAATTACACTGGGAATGACCAGCCACTAATTTGAATTGAAAACTCATACAAGGTGGATTAAACTCCATTAATTACCTCAGTAAATCAATTTTGCTGAGGCTCTTCAAGTGGTGAGACAGGAGACAACTGTGTAAAGTGATTATGAAGCGGTATAAAGAGGTTATTTCAGCCAGTCAGGATTATTATGGAAAAGTGACGACTAACACCAAATGTTCTGAAAAGGTCAAACTAATTACGTGGAATGGACAGGTGGCATATTGCTGCGGCAAATCCACTATTTCAATATTCATCCATTCAGCTTTATGCAAGACTATTGTTTGAAAATGCACTAAAATTAGCTGCCAATCATTTTTGAATGGATGTACTGAAAATTACTCATTGGGGAAGTGCGCACTAGTGTGACTGAGTGTCAGTGTTCATATATTTATGCATAAATGTCTAGGTCTATTTGTATTTCAGAGAGTATGACTGTGCAAATGATGCACGGTGGGCTAGAGGGAGGGGGGAGGCAAAACAGGGACCAGAAAAAGGGGAGAGTGAAGAGAGTGTGAACAGTATGTTGCCACCCGGCTTGGTGCTTGTTGCTCTCTGTTTGCATGGTGCTCACATCCTCGGTGGCAAAGTTCTGTCAAGTCTGGTCTGGCCTGACCTTTTCGCTCTCCAGGCACGTTTACAGCTCTCCAATACCTATCAAAATATCTACTCTCTCCGTGCCCATCTCTCTAGCCCCTAGCATGAACTTGCATCACATTCTCTAGCCCTCCACATCTGTACTTTCTCCCTCTCTTGCTGACTGTTTTGGTATTCTGCCCAACACCCTTATGCTTAACCTCAAAATTTCCTCCACCCTTTGTCACTCTGTTCTCATTTGTATTCCTTCTATTCTTTGCCTTTCCCTATGTTTGACCATTCCCTTGACAATGCCAGTGAGTGCTGCAGGGGCAGTCTTTACTGAAAGAGCCATGTGGGAACATACAGTAGGGCAGGGGTGGCAGCTAGAGTGGGCGTGAATGAGACTGTATTTGCATAAGCATCAATACATTTTTCTTTAATTTTTGCTTTTTCACATCATTATCAGTAATGGCTTTTTAAACTGTATTCAGATATGTTATTTGCTTTTAACAGTCTGTGCTTCTCTTTATTTGATCTCCCCTAGACATGGAAGTCATGTGGCTATACTCCCTGTGCCAGTGCATTCTATCTGTGGCTGTAATAGTGGTGAGTGTGAGGTTGTGCATGGCGGTCAGTGGCAGCGGTACCGTGGCTGACATCCGGGAGGGACCCCAGGGAGCTGGACCCCAACCAGGGAGCGTCTCATGCTGTCTTCGACTGTGCTTGGGCTGGGTGGGGGCTATAGGGGGTGCAATTGAAGTCCCTTTAACTGTGTTACTCAACCTGCGAACCTCCCAGTGTCTGTACACCTGCATAACCTTGGTGTGTTGCCCTATACTGGTGAGGCAGTTTACCATGTTCCTGTTAATGCTGCTTACCCTGGACACCCACCTGCAGCATCACTTGGCAGAGAGGTGAGTCTATAAAATCTGTTTACGCCATTGAAGAATAAGTATAAAAATCCTCAGTGAGTGAGTTTAAGTGGAAGCCATCTGTCAAACATTAACATGGTACAAATAGAATTCAGTCTGATGGGTATATAAGATATTTTGTCAGAAATATAGTAAAGCATCACGCAATGTCTATGGAAATTACATACAGTGCTTTTATACTTTCTTGCATCTGTGTGTGGGAGAAGGTAAATATGTGGGTGGTAAGAGTCAACCAACACTCTCAAGTGAACGATCAGAAATAATGGAAGAAAATCAATATAGGGTAAAAGAAAAAAAAAAGCAGTAAACATGTCAAAATGTGCCATTGTATGGAGTACTGTACATCAAAACAGGCTGCTTTCCATCTGAGATACGGGTGAATAAAGATCAAGAGGCTCTGAGGCTCTTAGATGTTTGATTGACAATGACCTATAAATCCAGTCTTTCAGTGGGAGAGAGTCAGGTATTCTGTCTTTTCTTAAATGGTCTTCAGTTGCTTTGTGTCAACCAGGTAGCCAGCTGGTGCAAGTAAAATGGGATTTTTCTGCACTTTACTCAGATCTGTTTTCAAAAACATGTATCTACAGTCACCTATGGAGCTCACTCACATCTAGTATATATTACAACTGTTAGAGCAGATCTTTTTTAAAAGGTGAATCATTATATATTTTTGTTGTTAGTGAGTAAGTGTCAAGGTAGCTTAGGGCTGTAGGAACAGTGCAGATACTCGTGTTATTTCTTTCTGTAATCTAAAGCCCTGGGAAGAAGTTGCAGTATAAACTCAAATATTTCCACATCCTCATGTCTTTGGGTGCCAGGTACTCTTCAGTGGTGACCCGTCAGCGAGCTCTGTGTGTGGTTCTGCTGTGCTGGGTGGGCTCTGTTCTGTCTTCCTTCGCGCAGTTCATCGGCTCGGACGTGCTTGACATCTGGAGAAGTGGTAGTGGAAGTGGTCCGGGCACGGCTGGCCTCGGGCTGGGTGGCAACTGGACGACCTCTTTGCCCCACTTTACCCCTTCCCCACCCCCAAAGTACCACCATGACCGCAAGGTCATTGGGAAGTACCTTCCATATGGAGGCTTCCTGTCCAAGTTTTATATGGAGGATATGCACAACTTCACCTACGCCGAGATTCACAGCAGCCACTGGGGAGTGTGCGCCCCTGACACTGTTCTCAGTCCCCATTTCCTGGTCTATGTTTATGGGATGACAGTGTTCATGCTACCCTTGCTTTGCCTGCTGGCCATTTACCTTGACCTGCTATGCATGAAGCCCAGGAAGACTCCATTTAGTCATGCAGACCCTCCAAAACATGACTCCTGCCGGGTCCGTTCCCTGGCTCTGTCTCTCTCCCTTTTAGTTCTGCTGTGCCTGCCTCTCCACATTATCCATGCTCTCATGCTTTTCACCCCCAGCACCAATCTTCCTTCCTGGGCTCATGCAGTTGCCCTGTTCCTCTTCCAGCTGTACAGCCTTGTGCCCCAGATCCTCTTCACTCCTCCTCGGAAACAAGTGGGGGAGGAACGGGCAACATTTCCTCTTTCTTGTCCCAGCCTTCCACCTGCAGTAGCTCTGTCCAGAGGAAAATCTGTCCATATGGCCCTGTGTGAAGCAGTGCAGGCAGCTCCCTGGTCTTCAGCCAAACACTCCCTTAAAGCCAAAGTGTGCCCAGAGGTCTAAATTCTAAAGATGTAAGCAGTTGTAAACATTTTCATCGAGCTCTATAATCTTCCTAGAACAATGTTCCCTCGATGTCTCGGCTGCATAAGAAATAGCTAGTGTCTGAAACAAATGGCTTGTGGACTGAAATAGAATAAATATAGCACATTCCTGTTTGTTGTTGGCTTTTTAACTAATCAGCAACCTCATGCACAGACGTTATGAATTACTCACAAATGAAAAGGCCAGTTAATTATCAGGTCCCACACCAAATGTCAGTGAGAAAATTAAGTCTCTAGATGATGACAACTATCCTGATCACAGATGTCTGTTTTCTTTGACTGCTCTTCCTATGGGTCTTATCCTAAGCCTGTTTTAAGTCTCTGCTAAGCCAACCACCGGTAATGTAGATATATGAGTGACAGCGTTTAATTAAACATTCAGTAATAACATAGTGGTCCAGAGAGGACGCAGCATTGTAGGGAAAACATAATTAACCTGGTTATTGCACAATCTTCATGGCTGTTTTGATTAAACTTGTAAATACAATGTGTTGCTCTCTTGTAATAAAAGGGCCTTGCTCACACTAATTGGATTGTTCATCTTGAACCGTGGTGGTGTAAGAAATCACTGATGGAGAAAAAAGGAGAAATCCATCTCTTTCTGCATGGAACATGGCCATGACAGTCAACATGTTTCTCTCTCCTCCCTCTGTTCTTCTCCCTCTTCTGAGTTTAGATTTCTTGCTTGCTCTTTTTGGTGGCTGATCATTTTCCAGCTTTCTCGGCTCAGTTTTTCATTTATTTTCTCACTCATCATGTCTTTCCCTGCTCTCCATCCCCTCTTTATGTACTCAAAAAATGCACAGCATGTGAGTACAGTGTGTCTTCCATCAGTCCAAAAAAATCTCTGAGTGGAACACATTATTGATACAGAAATCTGGTAAAGGGAGAAAAGAAAGATTTCTCCCGCTTCCCCGGTGCGGCTGCCCATTCAATTGTTCTGTCTGCCTGAAAGCTTCCTGATTATGCTAGGCCTCGACACACTCAGCCATCTCAATCAATGCCTCCTGCTATGCTGGCACTCTGTGCACACCTCCATGCTTTGCCAAGACCGGTGAACACCATCCTAGGGTCACTTGGGTTGACGTTAAAGATGGATAAAACTGTGTCTAATCCACCAGGAATAGAGATAGTTTTTGGATGGAATGTGATATTTACCGTGACTCGTAGAAATAAAATATGACGGTCATAAATGGGTCATAAATGGGGAATTTTCTGATGTGGACCCTTTCCAGGACATTAATCGGTGAAACCAGCATCAGCAAGAACTGTGTGAGGTATTCATAGACTTCTTGCTGCCATTATTGGCCAGATTATGGTACATTCACTGCATGTCATAAACTCATGGAGCAACACAACTGGAAGTTGTCTGACTTGTCCCAGTCTCATTTTTGCTTATGTCTATTGATATGATAATCACCCTCTGTGATCACGGTGGTGGTCTGTTTGTCATCAGGTCTAGCAGCTAAACTGTATTACTGTGATGGTCAGAGAATGGCCAGTTTCCCAGAATGCACCACTGTAAGCATAACTAACTATCCAACATTCAACCCTGTGAATTTGAATGTGATTAAAATCTTTCTCTATGGAAAACACACAAAACTATAAACTAAAGTTTGCTTCTTTTTTTTTTTTGAGCAGAAGTAGAAATATCTGTATCAAACAACCAACAAACACAACCAGACTGAGCTGTGAATCTCACAGGAAAGCAAGCGCTGAAACAGAAGGACACACACTCCTGTTGTGAGGACACATAAAGCGACAATATTCTCACTTTTATTACCCATCGACCACCGTGGGTCTGATATCAGGAACTACCTGTGCTACCCTTGCGTCATCATAAACTGAAGATATGTCTGGTGTTGTTGACTTGTGTAGATGTGCGTGCGCGAACTGTTTGTTGGCCAGAGTGTCAACTCCAGCTCGTGGCGCCTGGCAAGTCCATTACTTTGATTGCCGTTTGACAATCTGTCTTTATGACAGGCGACCGCAGAGCCTTGCCATCGATGGAAAAGAAACACATCGATCTATCACCCCGCGACCTCCGGCGGCTTTCACATCTAGCCCTGTGCACAGATGGACATGTTGAGTGCTTCTCGACAGAATCGGGTATTGATTGCGTGGAAGTTAATGGCAGAGTCATATTTTTCTGTGTGCATCTGACTCAACCCTCCTGTCACCCTTTCTTCCCTGCTATCTGTTCTTATGATTCATTAGCGGCACCACTGAACCTTCTGTTTTGTTTATTCTATTTATTCTGAATGAGCTGCCAGTGCTCCGCCGCCTTCATCTTTATTTTCCCACCTATAACTCCACTATTCCCCATTGATCTAATCATATGCTCAGTCTCCTGTTCTCTTTTTCGCAGGATTTCAAAAACAGCACCTGCTAATTACACAGTAAATACATCCAAAAACCAGTCTGATCCCCAGGGTTATTTTTGTATTCTTTTTTATTTTGTCGTGCTTTGTATCTTTCTCCTATAAAGAAATAGTTAGCTATATACCAACAATGACACATGGACTCTAAAATAAACAAGAGTGAAAGACAGGAGAAGAGACGACTAGGCACAAGAGACGAAGAGAGAGAAAGACTGGGAAAGCGAGGAAAGGTAAGAGGAAGAGAGTGAAAAAAGACAGCAATTTCTCTACAGTAGAACCAAAAACAAACCATGGAAAGTGTACATTTCATTAACATTTACAATTATAATATAACAACGGCAATAATAATAACAGTAACAACAATCATAATTGTTCAAATAATAATAATAATTAATAAAAAATCAATAAGACCTCTGGTTTCTCATAAAGACAAATGATTTTTTTTTTTTATTCTTTTCTTTATTTTCTTTAAAGATCACTGGACAGTTGTTTGTTCGGCTTTGCACCTCTACAAGGCTAATATTCTGTGTTAGTATAGTTGCTTCATAATGCGTTTCAATAGTAAACTGTTTTCTTATTTCTTAAAAGTTTCATTTAATTTATGTTGCTGCTCTTTTTTATACAAATAAGGAATTCAGAGATATGTATATTTGTTCTGTCATCATGTTTACTGTACGTATGAATGTGTACATGTTTCTGCATATGTGTGGTAGCATTCAGGGAAAAAAAATTCCATCCATTTTATATTCCCATTCATTCCTTTTGCTATCGCTCCCCTTGCCCTTCTTAATAGGACTTTTAAACCTTTTTATCCTCTTAATGACATTCTAAAATAATTAAGCTTTTCTTTAATGCCTTAGCAAGTCATATTCCTTTCTTCTTTGTCGGGAACTCAGCCCAACACTAATCCTTTCATTATTAGGAGCCAACAAAGGAGGAGCGATTGGTGGGGAGGGGGGTGGGGGCAGACAGAGAGAAAGAGAGATATAAGGGAGAGGGGAGAGGACGGTAACAGGTGAGCGGAGGGAGAGTAAATTAAAAGAGAGGAGAACCCCCTTTCCCTAACTGCTAGCACAAGAGGGGAAAAAATCACTAAAAGCTGATTTTCTTTTTTTTTTTTTTTTGTACAAATTATTATCATGCCACCCACTGGGGATAGCAAAACAGGACAGTTAACTTGTTCATAAAGTATGGATACTTCCTGGGACTCTGGGCTTACACACTTCAGTGTTGTTAGGGAATTTTATATGAGATGTGCTCTGTAGGCAAGATGCTTTGGCAATTTTTAAAAAAATTTCAATTTTGCTAGCATCGGGTGCTCAATAGCTCTGGGTCAACCCCCACCCCCCCCACCTCATCCTCCTCCTCAGCTGCCCCTCCCTCCTCACACACTGCTCCCACTGTCTCTGCCAGTTAGAAGATTGAGCTATGTGAAATGGATGGTTTTCTTCAGGCGAGGAATTACAGCAGTCATCTGCTCCTAATTCCCCCTCCACTCCGGCGGCTGCACGGGCAGGATGCTGCTTTTCTTTGTGCTCCCCGCTTTCTTCTCGATCAAAAATAATTATGGCGTAATTTTGTTATTTTCTAGATGCACCTCACCCTCTCGCCCACCCACCCCCACCCCACCCCCCTCTCTGGCTCGTTTCTCCGACTTACAGTATATGGCACAGTCATTAATGGCTGGTGGGTTTATAGGGCTCTCTTTTTCTCAATCTGTCTCTAGGTTTGTGTGTGTGTGTGTATGTGTAGAAGATATGGGGTGGAATGGTGTGGGATGGACTGGCTGTGTGCAGTATCTGTATACAGTCGTTTTCAGAAGGCTGCCTGTTATGGCGCATTGTATAGAAGTGTATGTCTGTGTGTCTGTTTGTGTGTGTGTGTGTGCATGTGTGTATATACTGTATATAAGGGGGGAGACAGGGAGAGGAAGGGATAGGGGTTGAGGTCAGAAGAGAAGGGGATAGGGAAGGAAAAGGGCTACAGTAGGTACTCCTTCTTGCCCTGGCTGGCGTCGTTCCCATTGAGGAAGGCCTCCTGCACCTCACCATGTTCATCCAACCCACTGGCCTCATGGGTAAGATAGGAACCTGAATGAACAGAAAGACAGAGAGAGAGAGAGAGAGAGAGAGAGAGAGAGCGAGAGGGACATTGGAGGGGGAAGGTTAGGCGGCAAAGCGTCATGATAACTGCAGTGCCATGCAGATTTATAAAACCAATCAGCGCTAATATTATTGAGTACCATACCTGTGACTGATTAATTCATTAGTTAACTGATTGTTAGGTCAATACCAAGCAAGAATAGGCTCTCGGGTACGATATGAGCCTACCGGTGGAAATTAAAGACAGGCGATGGAAGTGTGAAGAGAAGAGTCAGAAGAGGAGAAGATGATAAAGAATAAAAGACAGGGAGGGAGGAGAGATTGGCAGAAAAGGGTGGAGGGAAGGTTAGGTCAAGTGAACAATGGCACATTTGCGTCACTCAGAAACCTATCAAACACATTTTAACACCCCTTAGGTCTGTGTGATTAATGAGTCAGTGTGTCACAGGTTGCAGAGAGCGAGCACCGCTCAAGTCATCTTCCTGCTGGAGTGTCCCTTCACTCCAGGGGTGAGTGACACTCTCATTCTCCTTACTGCAGAGGCTGACTGGCATGCTGACAGTCACGGCAGGCCGAAGACAAAGCCCTAATGGCCCTGTCTCAACACTGATTGGTTGTAATGTCCCTGTCTCTGTGCTGATTGGCGGTCAAGCCATACAGAATGTTGACTGACAGCTTGTCTAGCCATAGGGTAAGTAATGGCCGTTTGCAGCCTGCTACACTGTTCCCGGATCATTTCTTGGCAGCTCTGGCGCACAGTCAAAGGCTGCCAAAATGAGGGCACTTAAAAAGATAGGGTATGCAGGGAGGCTGCTTTTAATAGATGAGCCTTGATACACTAACATGGAGTCATAAAACATG
The DNA here is from genome assembly GCF_046630095.1 of Trachinotus anak. Classification (NCBI taxonomy): domain Eukaryota; kingdom Metazoa; phylum Chordata; class Actinopteri; order Carangiformes; family Carangidae; genus Trachinotus; species Trachinotus anak. The sequence goes on along the minus strand of NW_027273883.1, from coordinate 9,472,673 downwards.
GGGCCACACCTATTTCCCACCCCACCCTATCTCTTCCGCTATCCTGGCCAAGGTCGTCCATCACGGATGGTGCCCGACTGGAGAGGAGCATCCCATCCTGTCTGCAATGTGCTGACAATTTTACACCTCGGTTTAAAATATTATTTTCAAAGAACCTGGGTGTAACTGTCCTCCAGTGACTTTTTTTACATGCACGTTATAAAAAAAAGTGCAGAAATGAGACAACGCGCCTATGAAAAATGTAATAAAATACTCTGAGTGCCAAGACATGTTCCCTGCTTGTGAAGGAAACTTTTGTGTTACTCAATACGTGTGTGTTTGCGAGTGTGTGTTACCTTTCTGTCGGACGGAGCACCAGATGGTGACAATGAGGACGCAGATGACGGTGAAAACCAGCAGTGCCAGAACGCCACCTATCACTGCATATGGTACTGCACTGTGAGTCTCTACCACTGCGCCGGGATCTGAGAAACAACAACAGAGACAGTTTATGTGTATGGGTGGAGTGCATAAAAGGAAAATATGGAGATATAAGGAGAGAGAAGCGCAGGGCAAAGAAATTGAGATAAACAGAGAGATGCATCAAAAATGAAAGAGATAAAAGTGAGAGAAAAAAAGCACATTAAAACTCCAGCGTGGGAGAGAGTTCAGGGAGCAAGACAGGAGAGAAGTGGAGTCAATATCTTCCACCCAACTTGCATTATCACCTTTCCTCACCCCCACCGCTGCACAGAAAGTCAGGCAGTCATACTGGGTGAGAAGAAGGTGGAGAAATGAGGAGAGTGAATAAAGAAATAAGTATGTCAGCCTCTAAAAACGCACTACAAGCCAAGCACCTGTCAAGAGCACAATGCATTTTGAATGAAGAGTGTGTTTACACCCCAGCCCTGGGAAATGAAATCAAACACTTCACCACAAGATGAGTGAAGAGAGATAAAAAGATAAAGAAGACAAGTTAAATTCTGTGACATTTTGTAGTATAACATCGCAGAGAGTTATTTATGTCAAGCTCACCTTTTACTGACTTCACACACACACTGCTTTAAAGTAAAGGACAAATACTCCAGCAAACACAGACAAGCAGTTAAAAAAAATGTGGGTTATTGTGGAAATGATTTAGTCGATTAAGCAATTTGTCAACTGACAGAAGAATGAAATGACAGCAATTTGAACAATTGATTAACTGTTTCAGTCATTTATCAAGCAAAAAATGCAAAATATTTACTGGTTCCTGCTTCTGAAATATGAGGATTTACTCCTTTTTTGCTTTGTGTTATATGACTTGAGAAAAAAAACGACATCACCTACGAGCTGAGGTAAATTTTGATGTTCATTTGTTCGTATTTTCTGACATTTTGTGAACTAAACAATTAATCAATATCAAATCAAAAAAATACATCAGCAGCTTGACTGTTAACTGAAGCCCTAAAATATATAAAGAGACAGTATCTGTTGCTGACAACAGATACTTTTTTTGGATGGTGCTTGTGGGCTTGTAGCATAAGAGCTGGTAAAGCCAATGAGAAGCAAGGACACAGAGTTATTGATGCAGCTCTTGGACCTTGACAAAGCAGAATTAAAACATGAATCATTAATACAATGCTAATGGAGATTGGGAGAGAAAAAGAGAGCGAAGGAGGAGGGGAGGGAGAGGAAGAGGAGAAGGCGTTGGCAACTGTAGAAAAGACGGAGTGCTCTTATGCGTGTATTTCCTGGACAAGTGTCTCATTGAGCACCGTGGCGAACTGCACCACATTCCTACTAATGTGCATGATCAAGTACTGGTGTGTGTGTGTCTGTGTGAGTGTGATAAAGGACACATCTGTGCAGATCAAGCAAGTTGGCCTGAGCGATATTTCACAGGGGATGAAAAGGCAAGCACTCAAGAACACCACCTTTACCTCAAGTGCCCCCTGTGCTTAATCCACGGCAGCACACAGCTCCACAGGAAATGACTGACAGTATTAAAAAGTGTGTTCTTTCTACAAGGAGCCCGCCCTTGTAGAAAGGAGCCCCCCCCCCCACCACAAGACTGCACATCAACATCGACTAAACGTTCACCAAATCATTCAAGAAGCCACAGCTTTTTCTTATGACTCTTTATGACATTTCCACGCATGCCCAGCAGGTGAACAACCTCTGCCTGTCACAGTCAGTGGCAGCAGCGGAAGAACAAGAAGGATGCCCCCGCTCCCTTCGCTTCATCTCCGCTTTTAAGAAGCAGAGAGGAGACAGAGCAGCCAAAGGTGTGGAAAGAAAGAAGCGATGCCAGTGACTGTGTGTTTGTATCAGCATATGTATGAGATAAATGGATACTATGGATAAAGACAGAGGGAAACTAGTGAAAGAGAGTGTGTAGTTTTACACACACACGCACACTTACACACCCATTGAGGGTAGCACTAGTGCCAAGCAACCTTTTCTTTCTCCACTCTTTCAACCATTTCTTTCTTTCCTTATTTCTCTCTGTCTTTCTCTCACTCATTCGCTCTGTCCATATGCTGTATGTGTGTGTTTGTGAGTGTGGATGTGTGCACATAAATATGTTTGTGTAGCATCTTCTCAGCCCTCCAGAGGCCGGTGTCAGTCAGTTAAAGGCTAGGTGTGCTGCCAATTCCTTAAACTCTTAACGCAGATTCATAAACAGTACCCACCAAGCACCAAGAGACCACCCCCCCAGTCCATACAAACACACACACACACACACAAATGCTGACTGGGCATTGTGTGTGGGGTGCATCAAACAGCCAGTGATAAGAAAGAGGGAGAGTGGGTGGTTGCGCACGATGCATACCCAAGCATCTGCAGACACACGCGCTCATGTAGATGCAGGGCAAAAGAAGGTTGCAGCAGAAAAATGGTGTGTGTGTGTGTGTATGCGTGTGTATATGTGTGTGTGTGTGGGCCACCTGAGAGCCATCAAATGAATGTGGGGAGTGGAAGACACCAAAGGAGAGCAGGGAAGGACAAGGAGAGAGATGGAGGGTAGCAGAGGGAGAATAAAATAGGTGTGTGTGTTACCTTCCGGGTCCAAGGCCAAGCTGGGTGTTAGGAGGGTTGGGGTGGTGGAATGGGAGGTGATTGGTTGGGTGGAAGTAGGAGTGGGAGGGACCGTGGTAGTGACTGACACATTATCTACAGACAGACAGGGAATGGGATAACACACATACACAAACGCTATTATCTACAACATGCAGTGACATTTCAACACAGGTGTTGCAGGGTTTTGTAGCAAGGTTAGTGCTGCACATAAAACATGACACACACTTTATTGTGGTTGAATATTAATTGAGTTTCATGGCTGCTGTGGCTCAGCATCCTGCTTGATGATCTAATGCGAGTCAACGTTCTGTTATGTACAGAGGAATGAAAATGGTTTGCCATCAAATATTTTGCATTTAACAAAAGAGTTAAAAGAAATATCAAATGGAAAAGAACACCAGTCCCTCTGTAAATAGGACATGTCTTGCTACATACTATTTGACTATATGATCATTAATGGTTATTTTTTCATTTTTTTAAACCTCATTTTATTCTTTTTTTTTCAATCACTTTATATGTTTTTTTTTAGTGGTATTTCATATTGTTTTTGAGCTGAATCAAATGTTTTATGGACTATTTTGATATAGAGTGGGTACTTACCATTGTTATTACTGACATTAGTATTTTTATTCTTATTTGTTCTTGTTGTTATTTTCTTGTTGCCTGTGTTTTTGATTTTAAATTATATCATTGTTTTAAATTATGATGTAGCATTCAACTGCGTGGGCCCCAGGAAGAGTAGTTGCTACCTTGGAGGTGCCTAATGAGGATCCAAATAAATAAATAAATCATTGGATGGTAGTCTCAAAGACACCTCATCTCTTCCAATGAGTTTAGAGGAGGAGGCACAGATGTAAAACCAAAGAAACGGACAAGAGATTTATTTCAGACACGCTGCTCAGCAACTGAGGCTGATGCCATTTCAGTACCACGGACAAATACCGCTAATTATTTTCACAAATTGAATGCTGCGGTGCGAAATGGAATCGATCTCGACCCCTGACAAGCGATAAAGACGCGGACAAATGACGTTCTCTGGTGGACCTGTGCACCAGTTGAAGGAGGGTTAAAGAAAACAATACAATGGGAAAGACATGCTTTAAAGCAGGGGCTTCGGAGAATCACACCTGGCAGAGTGCCATTTATCTACAAGGCAAATGGAATATATAGGAACACATTCTCTATCACTGACACATTTTCTATGGTACAATGGCAGGAGAGACAGAGACATTGTCTGTGACAGATGCATTCCCAATGGAGCAGTGCCATGCAGGGATTGTCTCATTCAATGGTGAACAATAGCTTGGATCTTGACACATTCTCCAAATCAATGGCTGAGACACAATGGTAGGTAGAGAGGTAGAAAGAGACAAGTTCATATTGCTGTTAAAGACAAAAATAATGGCTGACAGGAACAAAAAAGGAGACAGAGGAGTGTGTGTGTGCATCAGCACTCTCAGAGTGAATAACATTTCACTTCATCAAACAATCTCTCTAAAACCGCAACGTGTGATGTAGTTTATGTAGTCGAAGTCTCAGGACACACACACACACACACACATTCAGATGTTAACACTCACACGGCTTGTTTTGAAATACACGCAGGCCTGTTCTCACACATACCCAGAACACATTCGTGCTTACTTACACACAAATGCTTAATAGCCCACACACAGGCATATAATACACTCACAAAAGCACACATACACACACACGTGGGCGCACACTCACACACACACACACACACATTGCCCTTTCTGCTCAGGAGTAATTTATTGGTAAGTATTCCTCTGTCTCTTCCATCCCTTTCTCCCACTGGCCCTGAGATCATCAATCTCTTTTTGCACTCTTCTTATGTCAGCACTATACCTCCTCTCTCCCTCTTTTTTTCCTGTCTACAATTCTGCCTTGGTCTTCCTCTGCCTGAAAAGAAATGTACATGATGTATTTTGTGGAATATAGAGTTTTGTGTGAGGAAAAAGTGAGAGGAAGGAGGAAGAGATAAAGTGAACCAGATAAAGGGAAAGAGAACTTACCCTACAATTACCTATGCGTGTGTGTATGTGTGTGTCTGCTGATGCTCCCCTGTAGGAGTGCATGTATGTTGCATGTGTGAGTGGGTACATGCATGTGTGTCTGTGGCTGTCACTTGAGCCCGAGGACTGAGGATTAATGGCCGGGGTCGCTGCACTAATTAACTGGACGCTGATTAATTCCTCTTGGCAATTACAAAAATGGCCTAAAAAAATAGTTCTTTCTTACCATTTCCAACTTTTTCTTATCTCTCCACCACCATCTCTCACTTCCTTTTCCTTTTTCTTCATCAACCAAACTCTCGTCCCTTAATTGTACCCCCCCCGCCTTCACTCCCCTTCATTCAACTGCCTCTCTAGTTTCATTCCTTGGTGACTGCGTTCCCTCACTGCCTCTCTTCAACTTAATTAAGGAGAATGCCATACAGCTGTCGTTCTCTTGGCCGATAGCGTCCTTTTTTTTCCTCCACATCATATTGTTATTCATTAACACTATATGGCTGCCAATCAGGCACACAGCCCATGTTATTTCCAGGGAAGGATGTGGCAGCACTTGCGATAATGACGTTTCTCCTCGTATCTAATTCTTGCAGAAGTGCGCCTGAGGATACTGCGCCGCCGTTTTGGAGGAGCCCTGTTATTCTTTCATGTTCGGTGTTTCTGATTATAAGGGCCTTGCCCAGAGCAGCGGTGACTCCACTTGTCAATCGCTGTGCTAAATATCAAACATTGGGAAGAGGTCCGCTGCTGAGGTCATACCGGCCAACACTGATTGGCTGAGAAGTCATTCAAAATGTACCCAGATGCCAATAAAGGTGCAGTGTCATGTGTGGAAGAAAACAGCACTGAAGACTTTTTTTTTTTTCAAACCATATTGACTCTGCATTATCTGTGTCTGGCCTCCTCTGCCACTAGCCCCCAACCTCTTTCCATTTTCCTTCTCATTTTGTTTTTTGAGAGTCTCACTTCATTACACAGAGGTCTGTGTTTTTCATTCCAATTATCCTGACAGCTCATTACAACAGTCGCAGAGACACAGACTAAACCCTGGTCACCTAGTATCCCTTTCCATCTCATTATGTATCAATCCTTTCATCTTTCTATATTTCCCCTCTGCTTTCCATGGATCTTTCTATAAAACTATTAGTCTCTCTGTTCTTCCCTTTGCTCACTTCCTGGTCCATTTTACAGTAATATGCACACACACACACACACACACACACACACACACACACACACACACACACACACACACACACGAATGCATACATATAAGTGTGTAACATATAAGCAAACACAAACAATTCTGATCTCACCATCTCTACCTCTCTCTCTCTCTCTTTCTTTCTTTCTCTCTCCTTCTTCTTCGCATGCAATTCAATTGTAATGGGCTTTATTGGCTTGGAAATTCATCTGACTGCAGCAGCTCCGTTCAATTACATAAGGGAGCCCTGCAGGCTTTCCCCAGACAATCAGCAACACTCTCCTCCCCGTCACATGCACATGCATTCACATGCACCTTCGTGTATACACACACTCATAAAAAAAAAAAAAATCCAATTTCTCCTAAACAATGGCGGCAGAGATGAAACAGCCAAAAGGCCACATCCTTTCCACATTGTGCAGATGCTTGGTGTGGGTGTGTGTGTGTGTGTGTGTGTGTGTGTGTGTGTGTGTGTGTAATGTGTATGAATGTGTATGAGCGTGTACACTCTGTGATTCATTCAAAACAATTTTTCACATTTATATCATTAGTGACTTTATGAAAGTTGCAGAAAGTTAATTTCAGCGTATTCATTTGTGCGTACACATTCATGCACACTAACACAAAATATGTCACTCTCTTTCTCTAAATCATAAACTCATTAAGGCACACACACATACACATAAACAGAGTTGCACATACACACAACTGTGACCAGTCAAATAAAGCTCAGCTTCAATGCATCACATTTTGCCGCGGCCCGGGCTCCCTGAAGAGTTTCCCACCTCATCCTCTCTCTTCTTCTTCACCAGAATTAAGCGCACATCCTTTCATGAAGCGACAGAGCCTAAAGCCCCTGCAACAAATTGGCAGCCACTTTTGCCTGAGTTTGTGCTCCATGTACAGACCCTGATGGCAGATAACTGTCACAGAGGAAAGGTTGGCACAAAATGTGAGCGAGAGAGAGATGACAGAGAGATGAGAGAGAGAGTTTTTCTGCACCTGCAATAAAGTGGTTTCTTTCATGCTGACTCATCCTTTACAGCACACTCCTCCGGCACTCCCTCCTAGCCCCTGCTTCCTCCTCCCAGTGCACCCTGGGATTCCCTCTGGGAAAGCTGGGAGCCAACTACACTGACATTCCGTTTATCTGACAGGCTGTAGCACTGAATGTTAACCTGCGTTCGACCTCCGTTGTCCTTCTGTTGCCCTTTTCATCCCTCCACCACTTCCCCCCTCCTTCTCTCCCTCCCTCTCTCCTTCCATCCATCCATCCGCCCTCAACTCCTCTCTCAGTTCCACCATTTCTCTCTCTGTGTCCTTTTCTCAGAGAGCAAGGGCCCAGTTGAGTTAAGAGAATGAACTGCAGCTGAACCGAGGAACAGGGAGCAAACTGGTGGAAGGTGAGAAACAGCTGAAAGGGCGTGGGAGGAGAGGAGAGAGGAAGAGGAAGTGGGCAGCAAGTGTCAAAGAGGTGAGAACAGCGGGCAGAGTAAAGGAAAGGAGGGATGTCAAGGAAAGGAATGGGGAAGAGGAGAGAAAGAGGACAGGCAGCAGAGGAGAGACGATGAAAGAAGAGATGAAAAGGAAGGGAAAAGAGAGAGAGGGACATGAAATGAGAGGTTGAAACAGTTCTGGCTGAAAGAGAAAATAAGCTCACGGAGAATGAAACACTAAAGCTCGAGGAGAGGAGTGAGAGTGGATTGAGACTGTATCTTTTTCTATCACCAAAGTCTTTAGGAATAAGTGAAGAGCTTTCGTTACAAAATGAGACATTCTCTATTTGAAAAAAGAAAAAAATAAGACACCTACTATAACAACGTGGGTGCTGGAATGGGAAAAAAACACACTGTGGATAAGTGTTAGAGCTGTGAGTCATAACATATTTTACAGCATGAAATCATATTTATTCTCAGTATTGACTGACGATCTTTGTATTTAATCATCAGAAAGTAGCACTTCAATATCATTATATTAAGTCATCCATGCTGGGTTATTTACACTGATTTTGATGAAGTAAACACACCAGTTTGAAGTTATGTAACATTTACAAAGACACACGTATCACTAGAAACATTAAAGCCTGCCTGCAAAGGTTCATTTAACATTTCTTGAGAAAGAATTAACATCATGTTAACCAGATTATTAGTTGCGACATACAGGGAAATCAAGACTCCACAGATTAATGTGATGGCTGAATCAACAACTCTGAGCTCTTTGAGATAAGGTTTGAAACAATCTGCCCAATGGGCAAGTACATATTTTTTGAAGTACAGCAACCCACCACTGATACACTGCTACAGCAGGAGGATTTAAGAAGCTGATTGCAGGAAATCCATGGTGCAGAGCAGAGGAGATGAAGCTTGGCTTATATTGGTTATGAGGATTTCTGGTCTTTTATGGATTTTGGTCGAGGCAAAATTTCTTACTTTCAATGTACCCTAAACCCACCCTTTTTTTTCATTTTTCAAAATAAGAGAGGATGAGGAAAAAAGCGTGATAAATCAAATTAATGACCAGCACAGAGCAACAGTGTGAAATAAAGAAGATAAATGATGAAATGTGGGAAGAAATGGTACAGAGAAAAACAAATGAAGGCGACAGCTGAAAAAATAAAAAAGGTGAGGGAGGAAGCTGGAGAACGACAGACCATTTTTCTACATAGGTGGCAACGAACATCAAAGCTCGACATGTCTCACCTTCTAGGATAAAGAGATAGGTAGATAGGGAGGGAGAGAGGGAGCGAGAGAGACAGAGAAAGGCAGAGGGAGAGCGGGGGAGATGGGTGGGCGGGAGGGGGCGGTGTCACCTTTCATCATGCCACTGTTGCCACCCTTGATACCTGTGGGAAGCTGCCAAAAGTGTGCGATTGTTGATTGTGGGTGTGTGTATGTGTGCGTGAGAGAGAGAGAGAAAGAGAGTGTTACTATGATGGAGAGATGAGGGGGTTCTAACCAAAAGTAGAATAAAAAATGTTACATAACATATTATGTCTACGCTCCCTCCATCATCAGTCCCGCTCCTTCTGATCTCACAAATCAGGTGCTGAGGTGCAATGACAGCAGTCGCCAGCAGGGGATGTAGATCAAAAGGGCAAACCTGCTGAGTGACAGTGGTGCGCATGCAATTAGGCCAAACCACAAACGCATTGGATGTGAAGCTGTAAAGCCTCTAATGATGAACTAGCTTTTCCAATTTACCATTGCTACTGTTCCATTAAAATCTCACAGGTCTTTTTTTTTTGTTCTATTCCACTGCAAGTTTACTTTCAGTTACGTTGTTTCATGTGTGTGGATTACACGACATTAACACGCATCAAAACCTCGTTTTCAAAATGTGCTTCAAACATTGGCCAGGTTCTCACATTTCCTGAAAAACACAGTGATACAAGATTTTCATGTGATGTTGCAGGCTCCGCCGTCATCCTCTCTGAGCCGCGGTGTGCAGTCTATCTGGGTCAACCTTCATTAAGAATTTAGCCACCAACAGTGAATCTAGGTGCAACATCTTGGAAAACTTGTAAAACCTGACAACAAAAGCCCCTTACCCACATCTCCCCCTGATGCCTCTGCTTGAGCAACAAGCAAAGTTGATTCGCTTGAATTTTAAATGCAACAGATGTTCCACTGTTGTTTTGTTTTTTTTGTTTTTTTTTTGTTATTTGCCAACTGTTACCGACAAATTCAGCTCTGCAATAATACTTTGCAGTGTGGGTTAACTTCTGTTCGTCTACGTGTCAGCTTGTATTGTGAAATTCATTTAGTTGTCAAAGCATCTAGTATTTTTATTTATTGCACTCAAAGATCTAACTTATTCTGAATTCCTTGAAGAGAGGAGCGGGTCACAGGGGACTTGAGAAATTGGTTCTTTACAAGAGATAGCCTGAATAATGATGTTGGTAACTAGTATCTGAACACAGTGGCCAACATCTTCTTGTGGAATCAATATCTCTGCTGAATCAATTGGAGGTTTAGCAGAGGTTTCCTGCTGCGTACCGAATCAGGAAAACAAATAAAGCTGAAAGACAGATGAGACAAGCATCAAGATTTAATGGATCTGTAGCCCAGTGCCAGGATAGCCAGACTCCAAAAACACTGGGAAGAAGAAAGGGATCAATAAAATTAAAAAGATAAAAAAAAAAATAAGATGGGAACCAAAAACTATTTTTAAAATAAAAGAACGAAGTGTATCAAACAAAATCTCTATTGAACACAAAATTATTCAGAACAGTTAATTTCCTGAGATACTAAGACTGGAAGATAAAATAATAACAGAAAATGATCAATAGAAAAAAAACTTTAAAAGTAACTGGTGGAAGTTAAAAGAAAACATGCAGCAATTAATGAACTGGTAGCCATGGTAACTCACCATACACCAGTAGGGTATAATGATCAGCAGCGCGTCCATAGTTGTTCTGGGCCTGGCACAAGTACGTCCCGTTGTGTGACTGGCTGAGACGGGAAATCTGGAGGGTGGGGCCAGAAATCTCTGCCCTCTCAGGTAAGGTGTCGTTAATCTTGGACCACTGAATGTTCCTGGGCCTGTTGGAAGCAGCAGGAGTGAGAGAGAGAGAGAGAGTTTAATGTTTGGTCATGCTGAAGCAATATGTTGATTCATTGATTGGCTGATTGGCTAATCTGAATTTGGGGAATTTATTCTTCTAATAATCAGTTAATTATTTCAGTCAATTGTCACACAAAAATACAAAACATTTGTTGGTTTCACCTTGGATTCACTGCTCTTCTCTGCTGTACATTTATTATATTATTTATCATATTTATATATCTGTTCGTTGGACAAAAACAATTTGATGACAGCATGTTGGATTTTAAGAAATATTTGCATTTTTCACTATTTTTTGACATTTTAGGGTTAGAGTTAGTGTTAAGTTGGGTAATCATAAAATAATTAACAGGTTAATAAATAATGAAAATGGTCATTACTTGCAGCCGTGATGTTTAAAATTTGAAACAAATGAAAATATAGGCCATACAGCCTCACACATCCATACACTGTCATACGTATAAATATAACACTATACAATTCCTGAAACAGTACAATGTTCAGTCTCTTATGTATGCCATTTAAATACGGTTCAATTTACACATATTATTACTTCTGTAACTCTACAACCATCAGTGTTGGGCAGTTACACATAAGCTACTCGGTACTGCGTTACAGTAATGTGATCACTTACTCAGTAAGAAGCAGTGCAAAGGATTACAGTTTGATCTTTAAAGTTATTCACCTCCGTTACTTTGACAATCTGGGGGTCGGCTGGTTTGCTGTCTTACTGGGAGTTTGGTTTAAGGTTGACACCTGTTTGGTTTTTGTGTGTTCAGTGGAGAGACTGTGTGTGGAGACATTTAGTCTCCACCAAAAGAGGAGAAATAGAACTCCTCTTTGTTTCACTATTTAGATGTTTTGTCTCTTTAAACGTACACACATTGGGGATCACAGGGTTGGTTGTCACCTTCGCTGACGATGTTATAAACAGTTGATACAGACATTTTCAGAAACGGGATCAGAGGTCACCTACAAGGACATCTCTGGAGTAAGAACTTTGACAATGCAGTGAAAGGACTTTTAATGTTTTTCATGTTACAATGTATATATTAAGCACTTTGCTGTTCCGCTTCTAGTATTTTACACAATGGGTTCATAATAAAACAATTACTAAGATTAAAAAGTATAAAGGGAGAGCTACAGTTTAAACAGATTTTTTCCGCTTAGCTATGTTGTAACATGTGGATGTTAGCATTACATTGGGGTTGGTTGTCATACGTAACAAATTATTGTTCTTTCTGTCGTTCTGTACATTGTTATATAAGGATAAAAATGCACTTGATATTTCCTTTTTTTTAATTCAGTGCGGGAAATGTGTTGGGTTGTTTCAATTAAATTAAACTTTTTCATTTCACAGATTCATTTATTTAATAATGCTTCCACTTTTTAAAACTTTCCTCATCAAAATAACAACCAACAACCAACCCCATAGTGTATGACAACCATCCCTGTTGTGGGTAAGCTTAATGAGAGTAAGGGCAATTCATTTCTACCTGACACTTTAGGCTCCCATTGCATATTGCAAAGTGGGACCACCAACCCCGTTCTCCCCTGCATGTACCTTGCTAACATTAGCTACAGGTAAGCTTGCATTCAGGAATGAGCTGGTTTTGTTCAGAACTGGAAGTCGGGTGACCCCCGCAGCTTCACTCTGACGACAGAACATGTAGACTGTATGCATCAAGCTGTTGACACTCAGTAAATACTTGGCTGCTCACATAATATCTTGTTTTCTATTTCTACACCTGTTTAATACAGAAGATGGGATGTGTGGGTGTGTAGGATTTGGATTGAGTAACAAAAGTAATGTAGGTTAACCATCGATTACATTTTCAAGTAACTCGCCAAATGCTGACAACTTACTGACAACTTCCTCTCTAACTAATACCACTGAGTAGACTTCTATTCGTCTTAATCACATTCTGTAAAACCTGAAGCGAAATGAGAAAATGAAAAGAGACAAGGTTCGAAGCACAGACACTGTGGGATGTTATAAAGAGACAGGTGAAAGAGGAGGGTAAAGGAGCCCACGGGGAAAGGATGACATGAGAAGAAAGTATAAAGGGAGTTTTGATAGGGAGCCAGTGGCAGCAGAGGCCTGCATCCTGACAAATAATGAGAGGATGGATAGTCAGAGGGCAGCCGTGGCGTGAAAGGGTTGGCAGGGAGGAGAGGGGAGGTAGATGAGAGAGAAATAATGTATCAGATGTGCAGAGTGGAGAAAAGACACAGGAGAAGAGACAGGAATAGAAAGAAAGAGTTACTACAGGTGGAGGAAGGACAGGGAGAAGAAGAGGTGGTGTGGTGGGAGATGACGGTAAGGAGCAGGCAGACAAAATGAATTGGTCATGAAAGACGAGCAGACAGCACACACAGGAGGTGCGAGGATTACAGAGACACCCTGGCAAACAGGGCTGCGAGTGTAAGTGTGTATGTGTGTCTGGCTGGGTGTCATGGCTCATGCCATCCTGGCCAGATTACAATCCTGACTCATCTGGGTTCTAATCCCTCAGGAAGTCTAATTGAACCTCTTTCTTGCTTAGTCACACACATACGCACAATCTCTCTCACTCCTACACACACTGAATCAGATCTCCCTCTGTTCCTCCCTGACACACACACACACACACACACACACACACACACACACACACACGTACTGTACACTCTTGTAGACTCTCACACATTTATTCCTTCAAACGCTAACACACAAATAAGCGGGCAATCAAGCAAAATGACAAGACATTGTTGCCATCTCTCCTCCTAATAACAGACAGACAATGAGTGTACCCCTTCACCGAAAGGAAGTGGCACATAATTGGTCATTAATGCTTAACAGGCAGTTAACAGGGCCAGGGAGCAAGCATGAGGGTGACAAGGGGACTGTAATGTGTGTGTGAGTGTGTGTGCAGTCCAGCGTGAGATGAGGGTCAGAGTCCACAGTGGCCTGCTGTCCCATCCTTCACTGTCACATACGCGGGCATGCATTACACACACACACACACAATCTCACACACGGCGTCCCCAGCCAGCCATTACAAAGCTTTAGTGGGGCTATAGCCAATGCACTTCTCAGCCAGTCCTCACAGTGGGATTTCACTAAAGTCATCGCACACTCACACAAACACACACGTTGGCTGCATGAAGCTTTACTGGGGAGCTTTAGTGGACTTGAGGCCCACAGACAGACGGACCATCTAGGGGAGGGTTTAAGAGCTTAAGACCCAATACCCTTCTGGAAAGTGCACAAAGGGCTGTGAACACACTAGAGAAAGGCTTTGTTTCAAAGCTGGCTCTTAAAAGTATTGACTGCTGATTGGGTTTGGTAGCCCTCACACAGAGAGTCACATTCAAGTTTATAACTTGTCCACATTTACTGTCTAGTATCCTTTTACACCCTCCTGGTAACCTCTCTGTCTCAAGTCTTAAGCTCTTTTCCTCTTTGGTCTCCCTGTAATAAAATATGGATCAGGTGGTTTTTATCTGTCCATCAAACATAAAATGTCAGTTGATATCACATATACCACTCTTTCTTTTTGATGAAACTCTTTGGCACTATGTTGTCATGAATACAACAAAATTCTGATTGGTTCAGTGATGGTGGTAATATGGTAATATTGTAAATATACATATACATACATATATATATATATATATATATATATATATATATATATATATATATATATATATATATATATATATATATATATATATATGATACCTCTGGTTTAACTGCAATCACAGTCCAAGCGATAATGTATTTGGTCTTGACTGGCCCAACAGGGGGCCTGCATCATTTTTGGGGGGCAGTATGTGTTCGTACTTAATGTCTATTTCCTAATAATTTCTTACAAAAGAGTTGATACAGAGCTGCTGTTCATTCCTAAGAATAGATCATAGGAAGAACAAAGAGATCTTACAGTAATTATGGGGATAATATTGAAGTTGATGCACTTGGTAATTATCTTGAGGTTTCCAAGAAAGAACCCTGGAATTACATGGGATAGCAATTATAAAGAAAGAGGTCAACTTAGTGTTCATTTCAACAATACATATTAAAGAGAAAAATGAATGCATCAGACAAACAGAGAGGGTAAAGAGCTCTTGTGTCCATTCTGTTATTTTAGGCTACTCAGGGGAGAAGCTGTCCTCCATTTTTCTTTAATTTTCTTTTCTTTCCTTATATTGGGGGCTGATAAAGCACGTATGTTACAAGATGTAAAGTAATTCCTTGGAAAATAAACAGTAATATATTTTACTCTCTCTCTCTCTCTCTCTGCTGTGAGAGAAGCTTAACTGGAGCAGGTGGATGTTACTCAAAGATATTTACACAATAGCTGTAAAGAACAAAGAGATTTTCTGTGCATGGTGGATAGTAATTACCTGGAAAATGAACAGAAATATATTTCAAGAAAGCTGTCTGTGTGATATTCACAGATCACCCACAGTTTCTGATTCATCGCTGTAGCCCACAATTCAAACTTCAGGCAAACAACCTTTTGGGACAACAGCTCATTGCTGTATTTGTGTGTGTTCGCTTGTGTGTTTATGGTCTCAAAAACAGTTTAAAATATTCCAAACGTATGTTATTATTATTATTGTTTTGATATATTTGATATATTTTCATTTAATTCATTTTTAAAAATTCTAACATTACCAGATACTTATCAACCTCATCAATTTAACTGCGTAGCTACTCTTTATAGTCTGTGGTCGCAGTGATGATGACCTTTGGCTTTGACTTATGCAATCATTCCAGGTCACTGAATTCAAACTTATTCTACATTTTCATGTGTAGAATAATTAATCAAGGTGCTCTGGACTCAAAGGTCCCATATGGTAGAGAGTGAAATTTCCATTTCCTTATTTTGATTATTAAACAGGTCTACGTACTTTATAAATATTGCGAAAGTATCAAAGCGCTCAATCCACAGCACACAGCTGGAAACTGCCTTAAAACGAGCTCTGAAAAAAGCTAAAAGGACCTCTGTAACTTTGTGATGTCACAACGAAACAGTTCCCCCCCTCAGATATGCCCACAGCACGGCTCACCTGGACCCACCGTTAAACCTTTTTTTTTTTCCTGTCATTTTGCTTTATTAACAACACAACACCAAGCCGTCATTCTGTCACTGAGCTAGCAGCTACAAGACCGAAAAATGTGCATGCACGATCACACATAAAACGCCTGGTTGTTGCTGGAGCTCCAGAGAGAAGCCTGAGGGAGGATATGCATAACTACACTGAGATGGTTTTTGGTTCTTCAAACCACAAATATATATTTTATGGATAGCAACTTCAAATAAAACACCGGGAAAGTGTGACATATGGGACCTTTAAGAGTAAAGACAGAAAAACTTTAGCCTCCAAACAGCCTGGCAGAATGAAAGCAGAGCCCTGTAGGCACCACTGTTTGGTGATGCTAGGACCTAAACATTGTTCTCACAGCAGCTCAAAACACTTCCCCCAGACTGTTTCAACATGAGTATTTGCTTTCTCATAATATCATTTTCTGAAATTTTGTGTTTGTAAGGGTTGACATTGAACTTGGCAACCTCCTGCATGTCCCAATCAATCAAAAGCTTCCTGTGCATCCTTAAGCTGATTTGTCAAGGCTCATTGCAGCTTTTCGAGCTCAGACACTTTGTTGAGACAAACCTTTCATACTCTGTGAGTATTTTGTCATGAATTCATTATAGAATGACAGAACATGCCTAAACTTACCCGCAATGACAAACCAAAAACAGCTTCACAAGCAGCATTTTGTAGCAGCTGGTAAATACCCCTGTGTTATATCTTGTGGAAGCTTCATCTATGATTCCACGTCTTATTCAAATACATCTTTGAAGAGTGATGAATACAAGAAGCCATCATACCTCCTTAAACTGTGAATCCAAACATTCTTTCTATTAGAAAAACAAGCTGTCATTCACATATTTTTCACAAGGCAGACAACACCAACACAGAACGATTTAGAACATGTAGACACACACACAGACTTACAGAGGGTTCCCAGTGACGGAGCAGGTGAGGGTAAGCGAGTCGCCCTCTCGCAAAATGCCAGAAGGAGGAACAATTCTCACTGTGGGTGCAACTGTAGAGAAAGAAAAGGAAAGCAGGGGAGGTAGATAAATGAGTGTGTGACAGCGAAAAAAAGAAAAGCACAATAGGAAACAAAATAGATTCAAATGATCAAAATGGAGCAACAATCATAGAAGACAGGGAAAAAAAAACCAGGAGAGAGAGGTAACAAGAGAAGGAACAAAAAGGAGGAACAAGGGAGCAGTGAGTAAGTGACAGGAGGTAGGGTCTTTAACATCTGTTTCCAAGGCAACCAGCCGACAATCCCACGGCTGAGACACCTGTTATCATAAGCAGCCCACCGTTCAAGCAGCTGCTATACTGCACTTACTTCAGTAACAGAGAGATGGGGAGCCAAATGCACACTGACAGTTGGTCATTACTGCCAGCTCAGTGGCTGGAGGAACCCAGCAGCAGGTAGATTGACAAAACTGTTGAATATGAATCATTCTGATCTATCAACAAACATTAATATACATGTGGTAAATGAAATGTACTGAGAGACCGGTGCAGGAGTACTTGCTGAACATGAATCACATCAGCAAATAATTACACAGGCCGGTGAAATGTTTGACTATTCAAACTTAATGATATATCGTCAGATAAGAATCATATTGGACTGTCAGCAATACTGATATGGGAACACAAATGGAGTAATTGACTATTGGCTGAGTTGTTGAACAGCATCACTGCATCTGTTTTCATGGAATATAAATAGTATTGATGTATCATATATTCACTGAAATCTGATACCATTCAGTGCCTTTAATGTCAGTTGATGTGTTCCTGATTTTTTCTAATTTCTATAAAGAATTTGTAAACACAATAACAGAAATAAATAGCATTATCAAAGAGTAATTCAACTGAATTGTTCTTCCTCACATAAAAAAAGACAGAAATGTCAAAAACACAGAAATAGGAGCAAACTTTATGTGCTTAATAGATATTAAATGATGACTTTTATACTTCTCCAAGAAGACTCTGAATTATAGATATTTTAAGCATTAATCCTATTGAACCATCTACAAATGTGAAAATATTGAGAATCCAGCTTAAAGTAAGAACATGCTTCTATTTGAACTTGTTGCCCTGAGTTGACATTAGGCTTAAGCCAATTATAAATTATAAAATCTTTCTCTACTCTCTGCTTATGCCTTCCTCAAACAGACATATGTGCGGAGATTTTAGAGCGTACTAACTTGTGCGAATGAGCAAGCAAAGATCAATCAGTCCCAGAAAAAGTATTGGGATCATTGCACATACTAATGTGACTCAGGTTTTCTCCGCTGAGGCAGGGTTAGCTCCTTAAACCTCAGGACAAGACCCTTACGTGGCCACAGGCCGATTTCTGTCCGCTCTCTGCATGATAAGGTTTGTATGTATTAGGTTTTAATGAGAGCAGGTCTCATACAGGGCAGCTCTGAGTATCACCCCTGGACTGAAAATCCTGAACTGTGTATAAATGAGCATCATTCTCAAATGAGATAGCCAACATTTGGAAAATGACAATGACCCTGACAAAATTATTGCTGGTGTTCAAGTAAAATGAATAATGCTAAAGCTTAAATGACAGCAATACAGATGGGATAACATGTGCTCTTGAACCTTATGTTAGTTCATTTGTCTCAAAGATGGCTAGAAGGCACTTCAATATAAAATGTTGACACGCACATACTTGGCCTGAAAGAGAGACTTACAATACACATCCAGGCGGTAGTGCCGAAGCCTCCTCTGTGTGCCCAGTGCTGGGTGGAACGCCTCGCAGCTCAGTGCCGCCCCATTGTCTTTCCTTTCTACTGGGATCCGGATGGTGCTGGAGACACTGAACGTCTTCCCATTGTCCTGCTGGGATACCACACCTGGAGAGAAGCAGAGAGAACAGAGGGGATGAGATGATGGAGGGAAAGAAGAGTAAAGCGGTGGCCAAGAAACAAGACAGCAGCCAATACATGTCTGATCTTCCCTTTTTCCCTGCTGTCACATCACACCTGTGGTGGGATCCTTCTAGAAGAGAGCATAGAGGAGGATAGATGAAATGAGAAGACGGGGAGGAGGAAGAAGAAGTTAGAAACTGATGAATGAGCTGTTTAGAGCAGCAGCAGGTACCTGTAGAGGACAAAATAAGAGAGGGGGAGAGAGAGAGAAGTGAAAGCAATTTGCATCTATATTTCATGGCAATTATGAGCAGCAGAACTGTTTGTTTGCAGATGGTAAATCAACTGAATGTTTTGTGTGAGTGAAAGAAAGCGAGACAGAGATGGAGGAGAGAGAGAGGGATAAAAGAGAGAGAATATGCATAACCGAATTGAGATTTTAACTGAGCCAGACATGGGGAGAGAGAGGGGTGTCGAAGGAACAGGGTGAGAGAAGAAAGGCAAAGGAAAGAGGGACCCTGAGACAGAAAGAGAGGGCAGCAAAACGGGCATGATGGCGAGACGAGCCGAGACATGAAAGAGGATGATAAGAGTGCCAAGCCAGATGCGGAGTGGAATAAAAATGCGAGAAGAGAGGAGGAGGACAGACAGAAGGAGGGAGGAGGAACAGCAGGGCCAAACTAACGGGACTTGACATGGTCACGTATTGGGAGTTTGAGCTTGTTGAGGCAGAATACAACAATATTACTTATATCGTGCTGAGTTTTCAATTATTGCCAGCGAGCAAATGAAAGCAGGCCCAATCGAAGCGTGAGAGAGGACAGCGGTGGGTGCAGATGAGCGGGAATAAGCGAGCAGTGGGAAGATAGTGTCGTAATTAAAGAGTGCTTTCCCATATCTATTGGGATCTGCTTCTAACCTCTAGTGTCACAGTTCATTTAACTCAGGGCCAAAAGAAAGGGGAGGACAGGAGACTGAAGGAGAAAAGCAGAGACAAGGAGAGAGGAGGAAACAAGAGAAGCATGAGGAAAGTATAGAGAGACAAAGGTGCTGTCTCTCTGACTCTTAAAGCAACCAATAACCAAGCTGAGGAGCATCACATCTTTGTCACCAGTGGAATTTAAGTAAAAAAAAAAAATGAAAGGGAGAAAGGATGAAAGGAAAAGGAAGGAGTAAAGGGGAAGGACTGAGAGAGGGGAGATGGAATGATGGTGACAAGCGTGCGCTGACATAGAAAAGGGGAAGAGACTGGATGAAAGAGTCGCTGAGTGTCAGACGAAAATAGAAAGTAAGCGAGACGATGGCTGACATGAAGTTTGAAAGGGAAAACATTGCTTAATGCATGTCCCAAAAACTGATGACACCAGATTATCCCACATTATGTCACCTGGTCTGTGTGGGTTATTTGAAGGCACTGAGTATGAACGACAATATTTATCAAAGAAAAAAAAAAAAGAGATAAATTAAATCAAAAGAAATAGCCACAAGCCTCAGTGAGAGGTACTTGGCCTAACTTAGTCTCCAAGTTTCCTTTTATTTTTGCTCAGTCAACTGAACAAGGTTTTTGAGGAATTCAAATCACAATGTAACATTATACACAAATGCTGATTTAATGGCGGAGGTTATACAGACTGGAAGCATTAGAAAGATAGGTCTCAGATGTATTATTGAGTGAAATGCCTCTTTAGCTGCAAGCTGAGGGAGACAGCGGGTTATAATGGAGGATAGATCAAGGTAACAGACTGATGGATGCCTCATAGATTTATCGGAAGCAAAGAAGAAGGGAGAGTTAGAGGATGGTGGAATTAAAAAATGTCTCTTCATGTGTGTGTGGAAGAAGGGCAGAGTGAGAAAAGCAGAAAATCTGGTATATAGCATCTGTGCTTTCCTGCAATCGGGTACTTGTCAGATTATGTGCAAATCAAGGTTATTTGACTTTAATTTCCGAGAGAGCACAGGGAGAGAGATATGCAGAGAGCTGGAGATATGTATCTGTTTTAGTAGTGAAATATTTTGACTAATGGACATCTTGGAAGGACAGAAAAGCACTAAAATCTTTCTAGTACTTGCTGGTGATGTCTGTATTCTCAACACATAAATTGACACACAGATATAGTCTATACTTTTTCTGTGAACTTTAAACTTTTCTCGAAGGAATGGAAACAGGAACTTATTACTGTTCAGATCTCAAAAAGTGTGTTTGATCATTTGAAACTTGACGATTGGCTCTAAATACAGCAAAGAACAGTTGATCAAAATCAAGGAAACAGGAGGAGGAGGAGATAGATTTGGCAGCTCTGCAGGCAAAACCTTCATTCTCTCCATCCATTAATCCATCCATCAATCCCTACCTGTTTCCATCAAGTAATCCATCTCCCATTCCCTCTGTCAACCAATCAATCACCAATCCATTCATCCTTCTTTTATTCAGCACTCAATCTTTGGTATCATCCACCCATTTCATGTCACCTGCCCTATATTACCTCATTAATTTCCTCATTTATCCCCCACAATCATCTAACCATCCATCAG
The DNA here is from genome assembly GCF_046630095.1 of Trachinotus anak. Lineage (NCBI taxonomy): Eukaryota > Metazoa > Chordata > Actinopteri > Carangiformes > Carangidae > Trachinotus > Trachinotus anak. Next base: position 9,451,338 of record NW_027273883.1, on the reverse strand, counting down.
TCCATCTGTCAGCCATATCCTGGTACCTGGTATTTCTCGGCCATTACGCATCCAGCGCAGGGTGGCAGCTGGCTTGCTGCGTGGCGACACACAGGTGAGCTCCACCTCACCGCCCTCCACGGCCTCCTGCTTCACCTCCACCGTGGGTATCTCTGGCGGCACCAAAACAGAAAGCGTCGCCACCTGGTGGTGCGTGGCGTCCGTGTAGAGCTGGCAGAAGTAGCCTCCCTCGTCAAACACGCTGACGTTGGTCAACGTGATGCGCACCAGCCGTGGCGTGAAGAGCACCATCTGGAAACGGTCGTCCTTCAGTGCTGGAAGTGGGCGAGGATAATGGAGAGGGTGGAAGTGGGATGAAGGGGGTACGGAAGTGAGACAGCATGGGTTGGGGTTGTTGAGGAGGAGGGGAGTGGTGAGAGGAAGCGGAGGTGTGACGGGAGGAAGAGGAGATGGCAGTGAGAGAGAAGGTGGGGGGTAAGTGACAGAAAGAGTGGCAAGGAGACAAGGAGACAAGAAGAGGGAAGGTGAGTTCATCTGTCATTGGTAGAGTAAAACCATAATCATCTCCCTGTATTGTGATAGAAATTTAAATAGCTGCTAAACATTGTGTTCATGTAAAAAAAAAAAAAAAAAGAATGACGGTACAAAGGGAAAACAAGAAACAAGAACTTCTTCAAACGTTTTTTGCTCTGGGTTAGTGTGTAATTAATTCATTTTTTTTCTCCAAATGATTTACAGACAGACAGAGTTTTAAGAACTGTTTTTACCCCCCCGCCCCCTTGCCTTATTTTGAAGTTGTTTGTAGATGAGAAGCCCCCCAGGGAACTGTTTGGTAAAGTCACTCGTTTAGGAGGCTGCAGATTTTCCACAAGGGGGGGCTATTAACTTCACTTCTTCACTTGACTTCATTAACTTTATTATCCTGTCTTTTTGTTTTCCTGGCACTCTCAGTATCTGACATCACTGTATCGTTTTCTGTTTCTGGAGCACTTAGTACTTTGACCAAAATTAAATCCCACTGATGTAATTTTCAGTCAACATTGCCCATTTTTGGCACAGTAAGATGACATCTCATTCTTAATACCTGTTCTGTTGGCTTGGCTGCAACAATCACTCACTCCATAATGCACAAAGGAGGAAGAAGTGCTCCAATTGGCCTGGTCCTCTTTCCAACCAGAGCAACAGCCTTCAATGACCATAACACTGGACCTCCCATTTGAATTGCCAAAACAAAAAAGTTGTAGCTGATTGTAACCAGGATGGTGCACTCCTGCACCATTAAAGCTAAGTAAAGTAATAGCAGTTCAGACCTGTACACTGATGTTGCCACTTGCAGACCAAGAAAGTGACGGATGCTGCAATTGCTTGCACTTTTATTGCAGATAAAGGTGAAAGTTAGATTCAAACTACAAATCTGAAAGTGCTTTGGGCTGTAGCTCTGCAGTTGAATGACATTGGTCGGGAATGGTTGCAGGTACTTCACATAAATAACAAGAAGTATCCTTGTTAATTAATATTTAGAATGTATTACATTTTTTTCCATGTGTATATTTGAAAATATAGTATATTTACCTCTTTGCAGGCAGTAATTGGCACGTACATCAAATAGCACACGAGAAGCAAGTTGCATGACATTTTTAACTTTGCTATCACTTATTTCTTAGCCTAAAGATAGTATGCTCTGTATTAGCAAACAGTCAGTTCTATCTCCCACAGTCTGGTACAAGAGTAGAGTTTTCACCGCTTTCTAATTTGTGATGTCACTCCCATGGACGGCTCTGCAGAGGAAAAATCGCAAAAGCATGGGAGAAATAGTGGCTGTGACAGCACCCCGGACGATTTTCTGCTCTGGAATTGATAGTGCTGCTAAATCTAAAGCTTTGATATAGAAAGTTCAGAAAGAGTTTGCAAAGTCAGTCTCGATGGAGCAGCTCTGGGCTGTACATTGATACAACATAACAGATGTCTTGCTTCTTTCATTTCCAGCTTTGAGGGAGAGTGTTGTTCATTTTGCCAAGCACTGATTGGACTATCCTAAACTAGAATGTGTTCATTCATTCTCTTTGCTTTGCTTTATTCCTCTGTAAGTCCATTTCTAATTAGTGTCCGTCAGTTTCATTGTTCATCTTATGAGGTTTTAAAAATTATTGTTTTACTTGCGGTGATGCACTTGCTAACTCTTTTGAAAAGTGCTATACAAAAAAAGCTTATTGCAAAACCAAAATTTGTTTTAGGAGAGCTATTAAAACTGAGTGGTGCTGTCCTTTCACTCAGTGAGAGACAGACTAAATACTACAGTTGTACACAGTGTAAACGCTGCAATTAAGACTATGGAAAATTACCAAAGATTGAAAAGGAGAAGTAAAAACACATAAGCTTTCTAAACGCTTAATTCTATAGCCAGTCCTGAAGCCTGTACAAATGAGCTACAATTGCAAACCCTGTAATGCACAAAGGAGAAAGAAAAGAAAGGACAGTGGCGAGGAGGACGATAAAATGTGAACATGCAACAATTCTACTTTTGTTACTGAAGAAAGAATAGAATCAATAGCGAGAAAAATGCTGATAATAACAAATAACGCTAATAACAGTCTGTGGGTGACAGTGGCTCGATGCCCATAGATTCTCATAAATACCTTTGAGACTCACTTTGTATTGAATTGACTGTGAAACCTCTCCCTCGTTCCCCATCTCTATTTTATTCTGTCCCTCTCCTCACTCCTTTGTGTTGGCTTTGGCTCACGGAGGGAACAGCAGACACTTCCCTGATGTAACACCCGGCCATCTCCCAGGATAATTCATCACAACACAGACACTACAGTATAGATATTGGCTTTGTGCGTGTGTGCACGTGTACGTGTGTGCAAGAGAGAGTGGAGGAGGAAGAAAGAAGGCAAGAAATAGACTAATATAGATACATAATGCGGCAGCCGGGAAAAATAATATGGATAGAGACGGAAATCCACAGGAGACTGAGCGAGAGCGGCCTGCAGCGATGGAGTTAGTCCACTCTTCCTGGAAGTACACCACACTAATCTCTCCACCCCACCCCCAAAATCTCCCCTCCGCCGGATGGCAGCGAGAGCATTGTTGGAGAGCTATTCCCTCCAGATAGGTAAATCTTTTTTCCCCTCTCTGCACTAAATGGCAACTAAATGTCAGACTTCTGTTCAAGTCCAAGTTCACCTTTATTGTCCTATCTCATTTGCATGCTGAGGAGGGTTGGCAATAGGGAGAGAAAGAAAGATATGGACCGCTGAGGAGAAATGGTCCATTTGGTTAGTTCCACAGCTCTATTATAGCTATCAGTGCCTACAATCTCATAAAACACACCCCTGACTGGTTGCTGGCTTGCAAAACAGGTAGTCTAATTCACAGCACTTACAGCAGCAACCCCATTTGGGCAGTTAGTGTGGAATGGCTCGGCACAGAAAGGCCTTAGCTTGTGAGCCTGATATCTGGGCGTCAGATGGGCAATAGGCAGAAATGGAAAGGCCCTACAGCGAGTGATGGAGCAAACATGGAGGCAGATAAAGCCAGAGTGGGATGTAATTTATGCTCCCAGAAAATGTCCCCAACAAGGCTTTTCAGTGGTTATGGGAGCCAAATTAGATACGGGAAACCATCTATACTTTATACCTTGCCTAACCTTTGGATCATTTCCCAGGGCTGTCTCTTCCTCTGTCGCCTGGCACTTCCCTGTCCTTATTCTCTCTGATGCTGTGTCTTTCTCAACCCTCTGCCCTTTGTCTCATTCTCCCCCGCTCTTTTCTTTATTCTGTCTCATTTTCACTTTCATTCTAGCTTTCATACCAAGTCCTCCTCTTCGCTCTGATTAGGCCTCATCGTGCTTTCTGAAAGGTGCAAGTCTGCGTCTCATGGGAGAGCAGATGGGGCTGCTCTGTTTAAATACTTAATAGAACTTACTGATAGTGCTGATCTGATAGAATTGGGGGGAGATTTGAAACTTAGGTTTCAAAAAGCAGTGACCTCAACTACCCAATTAAAGCCACTTCGCGATCGAGGCGTCTAACAAGTGAAGTGCACGTGCACTGCACAAGTGTCTGAGTGTTGTATTGGTGAACAGTGAAAGCAGTTCTCTAGTCTTCAGTATTTTTGTGTAATCTTGGCATACAGTTTAGAAAATCTTCAGTGAGTCTGACAAAGACTGTTCCCGACGAGAGTGTAGGAGTCTTGAATGTGGAATCAATGTAATTACAAGTCCTGGGAGATGTAATCATTAGAAATGTGAAAATGTGCTCAAGTGCCAACTTTTACACACAAAAATATCATGACGTATGTTTACAAATATGTACAAAATATGTCCTTTAGTTCCAAGATTTTTGCGTTTTTTTTGCTGTGGTTAAAAATAGCTACATATTCAAGTCTGTTCGAGAAGTTCTTTGAACGTAGTTTACCTTTCGAATCAGCTAATGATGCAAAATTATTGCTTGAAATTTCATTTTAAGCACATGTAGAGGTTTAACTGCAAGGTCAGCTATGAAAAAAAATCATCTCTGGTTCTGCCAGTTGTACATTTTCTTCACATTTCCACAAAGCTTCTTTAACCACAGTACTATGAGCATACGTACAATAACACACTACAAGCCTTTGAATGTATCTGCCATTTTATGTACTTGAAAGATGATGTTAATGCAGCCGGTATGAGGCTGTGTGAGACTGGCACTTATATCGTCCTTGCAGCCGAGGAGTTCTTTATGTACTGCAGGCTCAAAGCCATGGGACAAATACATCAGTGATAATATTTGGAAGTATAATTTTTGGCTGTCTGATGCTCTGTTCAGCTCAATTAAATTCAGTTAAACTAACACTAACAGTAGCAGTAGAGTATCTCATAAGCTACTTTGGAACAACATTCAGCAAGAGCAGCTTCAATGACATTGACTCAGGAAATAGACCCTGAATAAAGCTGGAAGAATTAACACCTGTCACACAATTACAACAGCAAGGCAATCTTTTTTTTTTTTTAATCATATGTAATCAAAATTGTTTTTGGAATAGCAGGGCACATGTGAGACTGAACGGGCTGATCATCCAGTCAACTGAGAGGATCCCATCTTGGGACGTAGATGTTAAAGGCACAATTAAGGACTTTGCACAAAGCCAAGCTCCTTGAGTGAAAGCCGAGCGAGTGCCCTCTCAAGGGGACTTGGGGTTTCCGACTGGCTGCTCTGCCTGTTAGAGATGATTTCTATGTTGGATGGCAGCAGACTGTGTTGGGTTATGATTTGGGAATAAAACCACTGAGCAAATGAGCACCATTACCACACAAAAGTGTGCCAAAAAAATCCAGCACCTGTGTGCAGATTTTCCTCCGATAAAGAATAACTTTAATTTACCTACAGCTAATAGCTGATTTGTTGGTTGATTGGATTTTGTAACTGTGTCCACATTTCGTTTTTTTTAATTTTGTTTTTAATTTGCATGCTTGTTAGTATCACAGCCAGTTCCAGCACATGCTCCTGGTTTCAAGTGCTGTAAAAAATATTTTAAATGCAAGTCAAAGGATTAATTAGGTGCTTAGATTGATAGTGTCTCAACCAAACCACCAAAATGATTTGAATATATTCAAATTCAGCCTCTTGCACTTAACTTTAAACTGTTACAAATCACATTTTAGCCTTAAGCCAGAGCTAATGTCTGAAGAAGTTTGTCACATAGATTAGGACATAAATAAGTGTTGCTGCACCACAAAACATAACACAAAATGATGCTTCAGTTAAGCTGCCCCACACAAATTTCAAAGGCAATGTTAAATATCCTTGATCATTGTTCCTTTGCTCAGAGGTTTCCTAGCAGCACCAACAAAAAATCTGGCTAAGGTGGCAACTTTTGCCCTTAATTAGTTAAGAAAAAGCATGTAATGTTTGCCTTCCCTGAGGCCCTCAATGAAATTTGCCTTCATTATAATATTGGTTACAATGATAATTTGCCATAAAGCCACCTTTGAAAAAAACATGTGATTGCCAAGGCCATGCTCTAATGAGAAGCTGTAATAAGCTCTGATCTCATCACTGGGGTTAACAGTGGATTATGCAGAGAGCTTCAAACTATGCTTTTAAAACAGTTAAAGCAGTCACACTGTTAGGGCAGAGAGTAAAACCATCTCCTAAATTAACTCTGCGGTTATCTGACTTTTTAATGTAGAATCACTTCAAAGGAAAAGTGAGGACATTTGCAATAGGAAAAATGTAAAATGTGAGCATTGGTGAGTCATTGCTAATGTGTTTAAAAAGCTTCAAATGTCACTGAGGGCCAATGCTTAGACACAGACAGCTTTAGTTTGTCCAAAGAGACAAACGAGCAACACAGACACACACCTCGCGTGCCATTGAAGAAGAGGGTCTGCCGGCGGGGGTTCTGGATGACCACGATGGATCCATCGTAGTTCTGCAGGCGGCAGGAGATCTGGGCCGTACCTCCCTCCAAGACTGTGACATTCTCCGCCTGCACTGCCTGACAATGAGCTGAGGGAGAGAGAGATGGATGTTAATATGATGATACAGAAGGAGGATGATGGAGAGGAGGAAAAAGAGGGAGAGAAGAGGAGAGGGACAAATGGGAGGAACAGATGCTGAGAAAAAGAGATGTTCAATTTGCACCTCACTTGAGATAGAACCTTTCAAAATAAGGTACTTAAAGCATCTTTCATTTACTTGCTATTCATCATCTGGGCATAACAAGGGAGAAAATAGAGAGAGGGAGGAGGAGTGAGAGATTGAGTGATTGAGTGAGAGAAAAGACACTGAAGGACTCAACAAGTAATAGAGGGTCCTTATGAACAATGTGTTCTTATGATTATAATAAGGATGATTATAAATACTGCCATTTATCTTTTTCATGTGCACAAGCACACACATACAAACAGCTCTATTGCCTCTGGCTTTAACAGAATGCATCAACACACACATTTGAATACATTACGCCTTATTAAATCTCTAAGTGGCTGCCGGTCTTGAATTTAGACACATGGTAGCACACAAACACACACACATGAATGGACACACATAAGCACGGCCACATATGGACCAACACACAAACCCAATCAGATCGCAGCTTGGACTGCTGCACTGTTACCACTTGTGTGTATATTAATAGTCTAAACTGCAGTTTTATCGTATGAGTATGTGATCAACTCAGTGTGAAAAAGCTGGTCAAAGCGGAGCAGTGAGAGCACGGCAGCAGCCTCGAACGCACTTCACACAGTCTTAATGCCGTTTCTCATCCAGGTGCGAGCTAAACCATTTGATTACACTCCATTATCCCGATGTAATGGTTCTTATTACAGGTATTTGGAAAGTGCTGGGGGGGGGGGGGGGGGGGGTGCCATGTGGCGGCTTTGGCTCTCTTCAATGAATAAGCACATACACACAGACACCTTCTTGAACATTTATGCATGTACACATCCTCCAACAAGTACTCCCTCGCAAATGAGGATGCAGACACACACCGAAAATATGAATGCAGACAGTGCGATGGGCACGCTCACAACACGCTCAACAAACTCACTGAAACTTTTTTTTTTTTACATAATCTTTCAAACAAACTTGTCTGGCCCCTAAAACCGATGTTTTTTAGACAAGGGGGCTGAGACACAGCAGGGAGTCTCTTTGATGTTGCTCACAGCCCTAGAGTCAGTAATAAGGAGGTTGATTATGCTCTGGTTGGAGCGCCCTCTGTGTTTGTGGGTCAGTCTGTTGACACGGCACGATTGAGTCACACCTCCCGCTGAGCACAATGGACACCGAACTCCACCGCTTGAATTCAAATGAATATGCAGAGCAATTAGTCATATTACTACAGCCAGGAGTGGAATCTGATTGCCTTGAAGAGAGTACCATCTTGCTGGGCTCCCCGAACTAGTATTTACCAATTTGCATCCTTATTTGCATTCCCTCTCTCCCTGGCAAAGTGTTGGCTGTGGGGAGGATTTAGAGAAAGAACGACATCAATATTGACACATGATGATGAAGCAGGCAATAAGGAGTGCCGATAAAGATGGCGGGAGTAAATATATTTCACTGCTGGGTCTAGCAGAGTCCCTGAGCTCTGTAAAACACCTTCAGAAGGCAAGAGATGCTGTGAGACAAACAGATGGTGGCTGACATAGAAGGAGCTGCTGACTTGACTGCTTTGGGCCAAAATAATGTCTATATCTGCAACTAAGCATCTCCTATGTATCTGTGTGTGCGCATCCGTGTGTGTGTGTGTGTGTGTGCACATGTAATAGGTGGGCATGTGCGTTGGGTGTTCATATGCAGGGGTTGGCATATTGCAATTAAGCTACTTTGACATCATCTGATCCCGCCAACTTCATCCAAATTTAATTCTCCCCTCGATTTTAATCTCTTTTAATGAAATACTCAAAGCCTACATATTCATCATATCAGGGGAAAGAGAGACACAGTGGATATTGAACTCAAGACAGAAAGAAACCACAAGGGGATATAGACAAAGGGGACTCTAATACTCTATGGAACAGAGAAAAAAAAAATCTTGACAATTACCACTAATTGTAGTCATTATTGCTGCCATTCTCTGCATCAATATTGTGATTCATATCAGGGGGCATCAGGGCCTGCCACTGCCATTGCAATTATTTTTCTAATGGCTGTTATTACTCATCACCATGGCAACTGGGCTAGGCCCTTGTTTTTAACAGTGTTAAATGTAATAGTGCTGCAGTGCATCCTGACAAAGTCAGTGCTGCGCCTGTGTGTGATTAGTGACCCGTCAGAACCAAAAGAGAAAGAGGCCTTCAAGTGAGAGCGACTCCAGACAAAGACAGCGGTCAGAAGTTTGCTGCTGGGAGGTAGCCAAAAAAACTACTTAGCTGTCCATTTGTACACCCACTTCTCCTGACAGCTGCCACCCCTTTCAAAGGAAATTAGCTGCAGTGGCGTAGCAGTAAAGTGCAAAGAAAAGCAACAAAGAAAAATAAAGAATTGTCAACTGCTGTTGTGAGTGGGACGACTGGCATCCGCTATCGCCTGCTGAGAGATGCCACCCAGAAACACCTGCTGGCTGCTGGGGGATGATCAATCTGGGCGAAGAGAACAGAGGCATGGGGAGATGGTGGAGGGGGGTGACGGCTCTAACCAGGAAATGATAGCAGGGAGTTAGGAAGTGATGGTTTCGGTATAATAATGCAGCTGGCGGGGGCTGGACGAAATATACGAGAGATGACGCATATTCCTCCAGTCCCGCTCATAACACAGCTGGGTACAGCACTTTAGTTTGACTGTAGGTTTTATAGGCCGCCATTCATATCAAGGCCATGAGTTTGCTCTTCTGATCACCAGCACAGTACAGTGCAGAGAGGGAATGAGAAGGAGGGGGACGGAATCAACCTCTGTGACAGAGGTATTAATCTGGGCCCCATTAAAATCTGGGCCCATAATAAAATACTCCACAAGCGTTGAATTATATTAAGAGAGAATGCTGAGAGCAATCAATACCATGGTAGTGCACTGACAGCTATGATCAAAGGATAAATAAAACAGGAGGGGGAAAAAAACAATCAGCTTCTCTCTCCAACCAAGTGGGGGCAGTATTTCATAGCAGTCAATTGGTGCTTCTTGTCATTTGAAATGCCTCTACCCCCTTCCCACCCCACCCCACCCCCCTGGTGTCAGGCCCTGGAAAAAAAAGGAGCCTTTATTTACTACAGCAATAGAGATCCAAGAAGGGCCATCATTCCAAAATACATAAACAAATAAATAAAAAATAGGCGTGCAAATTCATAAGACAAGGCTGTTCAGGGGCCCGTCCTAATGATCCCGCAATGTGGTTGAGTTATAAGCCGCAGGAGACAGGAGATAGAGGGGCAGAGGGAAGGGATGAAGAGAGGTGTGGAGAGTTAAAAGAGGTGGATTTGGGAGGCAGCCAGGTGGACTGCTGGCTAACCCTTGGTCACGGTAAATTCTAGAAACTGCCTCAGTGGTGCAGGGTTAGCGGGCTGAATTACCGCCTTGCTGTGCCTCTCTCCCTCGGTCTTGCTCTCCCCTTATTTCTCTTCCTCCATGTCTCAGAGTGAAGAGAGGAAAAGACGGAATATAAAAGACGAGTCACATAAGAGAGGAGCTGTCTCCATTTGCCCCAAACAAGCCCCCATGTATCCTTACAGCAGTGCCGTCACTGTCTCCCCATTCATTATCTCTCATTATCTCTCAGTTGGAAGTGGGCCAAGAGCTTGTGTTTTCTTTGCATGCTGGCCATGGATTTTTACAAGGGAATCGATGCAGGAGACTACAATGCACAACCCCTTATGTTATTACTGTTTTAATTAAAACAATAACAGCGAATCATAGTTTCCACTCTTCTGGGGTCATCCACTGGCAACTTCTGCATCTCTTCCCATTTGGATGTGCATTTTTCCCGTTATCTTCCGAGTCCGCCAGACGAGCCGGTTTCCATGGTATGTATGCAAATGAAGTCTGCAATGTTTATGTGTGTGAACGTGTGTGTATGTGTGTGTGTGTTTGCACTAACACTTGCTCCAGGTTAATCACAGAGTTTTGCAGTGTACTGACTCTATGAAATAGCTGACTTTGAGGTTCTTCTCCTCCATACCTCCCTCTGCAGACCCACAACTCTCCCCCATTCCCTCTCCCCCTTTCTCTTCCCAGTCTAAAATTATCACTCCATCTCTCTCAGGGAGCCAGAGCTCTGCCAATCAAATCCAGTGCAAAGAAAAAATGCTCCCTCTATAAATAATACATAATCCTTTACAAATCTCGCTCTCGTCTCTCTCATTACCTTCGTTCTGTCACTTTCCCCTGTCCTCCTTTTCTTCCCTCTCCTTTGCTCTGCCTTTCCTCTTATTTTTTTGTGCATACTGCCCCCACCTCCCTCGTTTCCACTTAGTCCACAACTCATAATTCTCTCCTCCCACTGCCTTCATGTCTAATCTCATTCTCACCATCTCCCTCTTTCTCTTTTTATTTAAACCCGCAGTCTCTCCATCCCTCTCCACCCCACCTTCTGCCTGATCTAATCCTTGATTCCTCCTCCTTTCATCAGTTCCTTCTCCTTTTTTTCCTGTCCTCTTCCTCCTCCTCTTCACCCTTATCTTTTATTGCATCGTTCATCATGCATCTTCCTCATCAGAGCTGTCCTAAAGATCCCCTCTCCTCTCTTCTTCTCTCACAGGCCTCAGGAGGATTGTTACAACTCTGTAGCTTGCCGTCTCTTCACTCCTGTCCCTCCTTCTTCTTTCTTAGTTTTTTCTCCCTTTTGCAATAGTTTCCTTCCAAGCCGCAATACGCTTTCATTCCCCTTGCAATCTCTGTCTCATTCTTCCTCTTTTTGTGACTCAGTGGGAATCTTTTCCTGCCTCTCTGCTGGTTCTATCTCCCCACTCTCCTTCGCTAAATGTGATTTGTTCTGCAGCTCAAGTCTGCAGCATAATCACGCTGTTTTTATAGTGTGCTGGGAGAGCGGAAGAGAGGGAGCAAAGGAAAGACAGGGGAAAAAAGTACGAGGGGTGAATGGGAAAAGAGGACAAAACAAATGAGTGGAGTGGGGGACTCATTTTTTCCTCCCTCTTTCATCTTCTCCTCTACTTTTGCTTCTTTTAATTGCCTGTCATAAAGCTCAACCCACTTTCTACTTTCTATCCCTCTCTTTCTCTCTCTCTCTCTCTCTCTGTCTGTCTTCCTTTATCTCTCTCTCTCTCTTTTTGGCAAGAACTTCAGACCTACTCTCATCCAACTCTCTCTCCATCGCCCACTGGTGTACTGTGAGCACTGCACTGCTAATCAGCAAAATCAGCATAAAATTGTCTCTTCTCACTCTTGACCTCACATTAGGAACATTAACTTTCATTTATTTACATATTTCACATGCTACTTCTGACCACTCTGACTTTGCTCCCCAGTCACGCCGTATCCATCCTCGGCATTGATATCTGTTGTCTTCCTCCTCCCCTCGCTCTTGCATCTCTCCTTTTGACCTTCGCATCTTTATGTCTCTCCAGCCCTTCGGTGTATTTCAATCACCTCGTCCCTCTCTTGCCCCATCCCCTCTTCTTCCCTCTCCCGCTGCATTGCATCTCCCTGAGCGCTCTTCTCTCATCTTGTCCACCCATCCCATTACTCTTTCTACTCTCTTATTCACCTCTTCTTACCCTTCACAAACCACCGTCTTCTCCTCTCTTTCCTTTCTTCTCCCTTTCCCCTCGTTTTCTGTCAGCCAAAGCTGGTTAGCTCTATCTACTGTGCAGCATTTTATGGCCCGGGTCTGTCACAGCCTTAACAACCCTGCAACAATGGCCACCACACACACCCCAACAGCGGCTTAAAGGAAATTTACAGGGCTATTACGCGACGGCTACCACACTGGAGATTCACCGCAGCCAAAAGCACTGGTTTTAACACCCCTTCAAAATCCACCACATGGCAGTCTTCCCTTTGGTGTGTATCTCGTACACACTTTGTGCGAGTGAGAAGCTGATCAATGCTTGTGTATGTGGCCGAGAGGAAATATACAGGCGTGTGTGTCTGCTTGTGTGAACTGGTGTTAAATGTGTATGGGAGAGTATATGTGTGTGCACATTCAAGGCCCCAACACAAAACTGCCCTACTGGCATGAATTACATAACCACGCTGACTGCCAAGACACAAAATCATTCTTTCTCTGTATCCCTCACTCCCCTATTGTCACCCCCACCCAGCATCCCCCACAACATCCGACAAAACACAATGTCCTTCTGTTGATCTAATATGCAAGAAAACCCCAAAAAAACAAAAACAAAAAAAAAAAAAAAAACAGTACTGAATTGAGATTTTGGCTGGCACAGAGGAGAAGGCACTGTGCGCAGTGGTACTACGCTTGTTTACCAATGAGCAGCAGGGAAAGAACATCTTCCTGTATTAAATACATAATAATAATGACAGGCGGTATTAATAGCAACAAGCAACTCTGCCAGTGATCCCGCTCCACTTTGTGCACTGCTTTTTTCCCACCATCTCTGCCTCGTGTTCAGTCAATCTCATGACTCTTGGTTTCAGTTCTTAACCTCATGCAGCTCTTTTTTAGACCCTGTCCCTTGTTTCATCTCTGTACCCCTCCCTTCCATCGCTGTCTTTCTTGAACAAATACACACAGACTGTATTGTTCTCTGTCTCACTGTTTCTCTCTCTCTCTCTCTCTCTCTCTGCTGCTCCCTCCCTCTCTCACATACAGTACAAGCCTCTATCTGGTCCAGTCCTTTTTTCCTTGTGCCAGAACGTCTCTCTCTTTCTCTCTCAACATATATTGGTCTCTTCCACTGCACTTTACCCCCCATTCTCTTTCTATTCAACAACCTCTCCATTTGACTGGCTATATCTCTACCACTCTGGGGTCCAACTTTCTTTTATTAGGTTCTTCAGAGGAAAGCTGGGAAAAAGGCCTCAGCCAGTTTCTTTCTCTACTTTCATTCACGACTGTTTCCCTCTAAAGTCCTTTGGTCCGAGCGTCTCTTCTCTTTCTCTGCCTGGTTTCTCATTCCCCAGTCCTTTCATCTCCTGGGTATACACTCCTGTCTTCAAATTTGCTCCATTCTTAGCACATCTTAATTACCAATTCTAACTTAATTACCAACATTTTGAACAATTCATCTCATTTCATGATTCCATCATGAGCTATTCTTCCCCTGGTCATTTGCTGGCCACTGCACTGGATCTCTTTCTGTATCAGTTTACACCAATTAGTATCATATTCACAATTGTGTTCTCTTTTTGTATAACAGAAGCATCCAATTACAGCGTTTAGAGGTATATCTGCAGGGAGTTAAAATTAAAAGAACAAAGAGCTTCTTCTTAATTGCCACATCTTGGCTATAAGAAACGAGTGCATACATGTGAACATTATGTGCTTGTTTCCCTCACTTATTTGATGTGTAATGACAACTGGGTTCCCCTCTTGAATCAATACTGCACATCTCATTTAATCTTTATGTGTGTGTATGTGCATGTGAGTGTTCAAGTGTGCATGACTTACGAGTGATGCAGAGCAGGACCAGGACCAGGCTGCGCAGGGCCAGAGAGAAGGGGCCAGGGAGGAGGCGGCAAAGGACAGAGCTCTGGACAGGCCTCATTGTGTATTGAGAGGCTGTGTGTGTATGTGTGAACGTGTGTGTGTGGATGTGCACTTTTGATCAATGGGTCCTCTGTGACCCTGCCTGCACTGCTACAGACAAACTAGTCCACACACACACAAACACACACACACACAGATTTGTTCTCTGCAATGCTGCAGGCACGTGCACACACTAACTGCCCAGCTTTACTTCAGTGCAATCAGACAGAAGTTGTTGTTTGAGGACAACGCTTTAAGAAAGGACTCCTATGTGCTACACTGCATCACAACACATGCAAAGAAACTGGTTTAGCTGCAAAGCGACACGGAACTGAACAGTAGCGAGGCCCTGAACGAAATACACAGATGTCTGGCCAGAGCTAGCGATTTAGACACTCCATCACAATGCACACAGAAATGAGCTTAGAGCAACAAAATGTTCCACTATTGACTTTAGCACCATGTGCGGCTTAGAAATAACTTACAACATGCAGTGTCTTAAATCCATACAGTGCAGAAGCTTTGCTCCTACAAAGCAGTGCAGGAGCTCAGTCCCATCTAAGCAAAATGATAACAAAGCAAACACAGCAAGGGTAGCTATTTTCTACCACAGTGCTCTGAGCCTTCTATGACCAAAGCCCAAGACCCTTGGATCAATAAGCCGGAAAAACCAATACCCAATGTGACCAAAGCAGACCTCCAATACTTTACTATTTACCAGCAGGGGTATTCAGTAATAGCCGCTACAGTATGCAACTAACCAAACAAGGGACTACTTCATTAACTGATCATCTCCACACTGCAGTGTCAAACTCAGACCTAGTTCTGAGCTCCAAGTGCCCTAACAACCAGCCGCACAACTAACCACAACAACAAATAGACTGCTTTGTCTGCTGTAGGTCAAACCGCACTGCTCAAAAGAACAGAAAACATCAATAACACTATATTTCAATCAGATACAGGCCGGGAAACCGTCTCACCAAGTAAGTCGAGTTTTATCTCCACTGATGTTGACTGAATGCTAACGTTTGAAATAGAGCTACCTACATTACCGTGCCCTCGAGGACAGAAAAATCTGGGGCAACAATGTTCATTCAGATAAAAACAGATTGTATTTTTAATGAGTCAGACAAGGTTTTCAGCACTTCTCACCCGACAAAACCGGCAGGCGGAAGTCAGCGTTCCTTTGAGTGATAACTGAACCGGGCAGGCCTCTGGAGAGAGGAAGACACCATCTTACTGCAAGTCTTCTGGAGATAGCTAAGGTTAAATAAAATCCATTTAGCTCGAGTGTCGCTCTATAAAGACAGAGAGTGGAAGTGTCTGCTCTGTGTAGAATAACCAACTGGAAAGAGGTTGAGCAAACTGCAGTAATACGCTTTAGTTTCTGATATTACTTCTTTTCCGGTCTGCTATTTTACTCCAGGGACTAGCACATTATTCTCACAAGGTGTCTACCGTTATTCGCTTGAATGCCAGAGCTCTTTGGATCCGCTATCATGTATACACTGCAGCGTAAACGGACAGTGATTTTACGTGGTAATTTCAGACTCCTCAGAATAATCACAGGCTATCAGACAGTATAATCGTGCAGCATCGACCTGCCTAACTCTTCCTTTCCAACATGCTCCACTGGGTGCAGTCAGCGTCTGGGTGCGCTCCAGACACACGCTCGCTCACACACACGGATCTGAGAACCTGTGTTTAAGGTCCGGACAGAGCTCTGCCGATAGTCAGGACCTGATGAGTCGTCCGTCTCTTGAGAGTGTGTAGCTCTGGTGTGTTTGCATGTGTAAGTGCGCGTGTTTTATATGTGCACGCGTGTGCACTTTGTAGTGTAGAGACAAAGCGTGACGAGCTGCACCACACACCTCAGTGCACACTATCTGATGGAATAAAGTGCGGGTGTCATCCTTAGATTACTACACACTGCCCGCTCCCTGTGCCACTGCAAACACAATGAACTCTAACGGCGACGGCCCTGACACTTCTGGCAAAGCCGAAAGCGGATCATCGCCAATCTTCCCCACGGCTCTGACTTCACCCGTCAACTGGCTGACGCTGAGAAAATTGCTCTGTGTTGGTGTGCACCAGCAGCTCGGGGTCTGGCAGTTCTGGGGCCTGGCAGCAGACGGACAGAAAACAAAGCGCATTTACTTGTTCAAACTGATCTCCTCAAATTGTGTTTAGTTTATCCGTTCTGCCCTCTTTCTCTCTCCTCTTCCTTCCGTCCTCCAGTCAGTACACGGCAGCTAGTTAGTCCCCACAAAATCGTCCTCCTTTTGCTTCACTTCTTTTCCTGTTGGTCTAGGAAAATAGCTATAATCCCAATGTTGTATCACTGTTGATCACATCCATCTGTCTTTCTGATCTCTGCCTTCCACTTGTTTATATAACCCTGGCCTCCCTCCCCTTGCTTAGAATGTGTGTGTGTGTCAGTGTGGGATCAGTGTCTGCATACTTTGCATACTATTTTGTGAAGGTTAGAGACATGTGTGTGTGTGTGTGTGTGTGTGTGGATGGAAGCAGCGACAATGGTTGCCTTTCAGGTCAACAAACAGTGGCGGTGTGTATGTCTGAATGTGCTTGACTGTCCAGAGTTGACTGAAGCAGAGTGTACATTTGGATGTCTCTTTGGCCCTTTCACTATCTACTACCCATTAATTTATCCATGCAGGCTCACACAGAGGCATCACAGTGCCTCTTTATGTTAAATGGCCATTTTTATGGCTGCAGGGATGTGCACGGCTGTCTGCTGACAAGAAATGTGTACATGCTTGTGTGAGGCATTTGTAAGACGGGTATGGGTAAAGCAGAAATAAACGCGACTGCGACTGTGTTATGAGTTATGCTGATGTGAACATGGCTCAGTGAAAGGTATCTGCTCCATATCTTTATAGTGATGAAACAGAAATCATTGCTAACAGCTACTCCAACCTGTCAGTACATTTTGCATCAAGACATGCATAATGCAATCCCTGTGTTCATGCTCATTGCCGCTTGTACTATCATTACTGCTATTGGCAATAAAACTGGCAAAACAACTGCGATGGTGGGAGCTAACGACGCTACACTGTGCGTCTATGACTTTCATTGTCCCGTAAAGTGCGAAAGACAACACAGTTTTGCTATTATAGTAGCACCTCTACGTGTTCTTAATCAACTGATCATAAAGTATCAGCTCTAATCTGCCACGAGCTATATTTACAAACATCTTTATGCATTCAATTTGAAACATGCTGTTCCCTATTATCAAGTCAAATAAAGTCAACTTTATTTATGAAGTGCTTTTAACAAAATAGGGTCATCACAAAGTGCTTTATAGGGAAAGAAAGGACATAATTACAGACAAAAAGAGAGCACTGCAAATCCTGTGTGAGTGTGTGTGTGTGTGTGTGTGTATGTGTATTTGTGTGTCTGCGAAGTCCCTGTGTGGGCAACCCCCTCGTGGGTGTATTTGTTTTTGTCGCAGTGTGCGAGGACGGAAGGGAGGTAATAGCAAATTGTGTACCCTATCCCCCAATCCCCTTTTTTTCCTTCTCTCTCTCATCGAAATCAAATTTTTAATGGGCTTCATTGGTGCCACCGTGGAATAAGTGTTGCCAAAGCACTTAAGGGGCTTAAGTCAGCAGTGTGCTGAAAATATTAAGCACTCAAACAGCCTTACAAGGATCCCTGGCTGCTTAAGTATGCTGAGGAGGTCGTGCCAGCATTTAATACCAATTGTATTAAAGCGCTCCGACAACGGAGAGGAACAGAAATATAGATATATACAGTATGTACCACAACTAGGGATAGATGGAGAGATAGAGGCTGGCGGGAATAATGGAAAGAGCCAGTGGAGGCATGCCGTGGGAGACAAGAAAGACTCAAGGAAGACTTTTGTGGAGAAAAGAGTACAACCACATAGAAAGGAGAGAAGAGGAAGTGAAAGGAAGTGAGACAGTTGGGAGAGGTAAAGGAGGAAAGGAGAGAAGAAAAAAAAGAAGAAAAAATAGAGGCAGTGTTGGGGAGGAGAGATGCGAGGGAATCAGGCCAAGGTGTGGGAGGTAAGGGTTGATGGGGTAGCTGTGAACCAGCAGCAGAAGGCTAATGCAGAGATTCTATCGGGAGGCTTATCCAAGATTAAATTTCTTTTTGTCCTTAAGGCGCTTCTTGGGTAAGCGGAAGTGTCGAATTTATTTCTTATGTCTCCCTTGAGGTTGTGCAGGAGAGCGGGTTGGGAGCGTATGTGTGTGTATGTGTGTGTGAGCATGTGGTGTGGTTCATGTATATGCGCCTTGTGTAGGTGTGAATCTTGAGGGTTTATTAGCTGGCAAAGTGTGAGGGAGGGCATGTGTTCCTGAAAGGTGAAGATAAATCAAATGAACATCTCCCCAAGGGTGTTTCAGCAAAACAGAACATCCAAGTTTTAGTGTGGTTACATTAATGTAGGCATATGACTCGTACATATGGATGATATTCATGAATATAGATTGTGTATATTCTGAGTGCAATTCAAATAGCATTTTCAAGCTTTCTTTTTTTATGTTTTATGGAGCTGCCACAAAGTCCCAGAGTAGTAGAAAGTTAAATCACTCACAGGGAAGTATTATCTGAACTGTCCTGATTGAGTAATCTCCTCTGGGATTCTCTCCAGTGTAAACAAAACACACAATACTATTTGCAAAAACCGATGAGCTTGGTCCCTTATATGCTATCTTCAACTTCACAAGGAAAGCATTTGAAACAGGACTTTTTTTTCTTTTTTTTTTTTACATTTTGACCCAAGTCTGAAGTGATATGAGTGTAGGTGTGCTCAGCCCCTCCTTGGCCCTTTGCTCTCCTGGTTTTTTTTCTGATTGCTTGTTTGTCTGGCTGACTTGGTGTTAATAGCTAGCCTAGAGCCATGGACTAGCTAGCTAGCTTGCTCTGAACTCTCTAATTAGAAAAGCCACTGCTTCTCGATCTATGGACACTATCAGTGACTGCAGTTTCTGGAGGCACGGCTCAGGCTACTTCCTGCTCACCACACGCTGCTGGGCAAAGGGATCAATAGGGCCCAATCATTTGGGTACATTCCAAGTGACACCACCCGGCTTTCTTCACACAATTTAGGATTACAAAGTTTTGATTTTCTTTATTTTTCACAGTCTGTTGACAGTGGAGCCTGGCAAATAAATAAAAGTCAATACGCCTCACATCATGACTGGCTAACAAGAATACAAAGCAGGATCTGAATCACTGGCTGTTTGAAATGACATGGTTTGGAAGGGAATGCACAAGCAGGGTGTGCGTTTTTTCATATACTCCTACTTCTGCCTCACCTTTCTTTGTGTATCAAGACTAAACCCAAAGACTGAGTCAGTTTCTGGCAGACAGCGGGCTTGGCACTGGTTTTACAGAGTGGAAGGAAGGACATAAAGGCGCTGTGGTAACCATTGTAGACATCATATTATTAGTCTCATCCCATTAGGCATTTACGGTGCATCAGTCGTACATTAAAGGAGACAATTTCATCCTATTCTTTTTGAGCCTGGCAAAGAACTGAGCATGCATTTTAGAACAAAAAAGTCTCAAGTGACAGACTGCAAGAACTGAAGATGGAGAATGATACTGATGGCTCGAACTTTAGTGCAGCTAAAGAAGCCATCTGAAGCTCACTGCTCCAGCAGTAGCGCTCTCCTTTTGTTTAATTCTCTGTGGTGAAGTCACTTAATCAGAAAGAGCAGTTATTTAACAAACACAGGACTAAGGACCTTTCTCACATGTGCATGCTTTCATCCTGACGACTATCAGAAACTTTGCTGTCTTGGGGACATACATGAATGTGAGCCAGAATCGCAAAATCTCTCCGCAACACATTCTGGGGAATCTTGCTCTTTAATGCCAGTGCAGACAAAAGCTAAACGCTAGATGACTCTGAGGTGAAAAAAGTATTAAGAGATTAAGAGGAGATTCTAACAACTTTTTCAAACCAAGCCTGGAAATTAAACAAAGTGGCACAAGTGAGTTTCTTGCTGTCCAAGCACAGAATCAGATTTATATTCTCAGATTATATTCTTGTACCACAGTGAGGACTGAGATCCCTAAATACAACTTCGAGTGTTACCTGCTTTTACTTTCATCACATTTCTTTTGTTTTCCCTGTATTTTCCACTCTTCTCTGGTATGCAAAACATTTTTGGGTGAACTCCAGGCAAGTCAGAGCACTTGGTTAAGGTATGAAAAAGCTAGTGGTGTTGGTTTAACACTGGAAAAGGTCAATGGCAGCTTGAGATGGGATGCACTGACTCACAAACTCTCCCTAACTCTAAACCAAGTGTTTCTGTAAGCTTAACCCATCAACACAACAACTTAACAGGCCAGAAAAAGCCACCGCAAAAAGTCGTACTAGTTACGTATGAAAAGGGCTTCATGAGAGGCAGCTGCCATTTCTTGAGCAAATAACATCTGCAGCGCTAGCAGCAGTTGAGAGAGATACAGCAGGATTCTAGGGAGCAACAAGTTTTCTTATTTGGTCAGATGAAGAGAACTGAGGGATACAAGGTGTTGGAGTATGTAAGGAAGCATGGCCAGAAACTTTTGAACACAGACATGACATGCAAATGTGCTCCTGGCCCTTGCTGTTTTCATACATGCATGAATACATACTCATCTCACAAAACATATACAGTTTCAACAGGAGAAGGCATTACAGGCATATTTTATTTATAACCATGCACCTCCACCCCCATTGGGATGAAACGGCGCAGAAAGCTCAGTCATCCCTTACTCGGTAAGATAAATGCAAACAACGTTACCTGCCAAGTTGAGAACGTGTTTCTGTGTGTGCTGTGAACCACATGCTACACACCTACCTGCTGCAAGTAACACTCATTATCCACGTGGCACCCTACCTCCCAGTGACAGGCTACGGACTCCCTGCTCACTGTTTTCCCTGCTGCCGCGCACATGTCAGTCTCTCTTCTTTTTGTTCGCGGTGCATGTGCTAACATTTGCATGTCGCGTGTGTGGAATTCTTCTTTGTTCCCTCATGTGTGCACTTCTGACAGATCAGAAGACCATGTGTGTACTTCTGACAGTCGTTACTGTGCCTATATGTGCGTGCACGAGTTCATTTTCTCGCTGTGCGCTTTCCAGGTACGTGCGTTATTGATGTGCATATCAGCCTGTCAAGGCCGCAGCTTATGACGCTCCACTCCTGTGCTCTCCGCAGGAGGACAGTTTGCATATCTCGGCGTGGATGTGTAGCTGGAAGCGGGGTCTGGACCGGGCTAGCTCTGCGCTGTCGTGGCGTACTGTGGGTGATTAAAAGTGCGCAGCTATGTGCCACCTCGCCGGGGGGGGGGGGGTTCATCACCAACCGCCTTGCCCCCATTCCGCCAATTCACAAACGCCTAACAAAGGGATAATTTCTCCCTCGCATGATATAATCTTTCCTTTCACCCATTCCCTCAATGGAGCCCTTTATGGCTTTTTATCACATCTCTCCTTCCCTCCCTCCCTCCCTCCCTCCCTCCATCTCCTGTCTTTCTCCCTCTGTCTGCTGCTTTAGCGACCCCTCCCCACTCGCCTGTCTCTCTCTCTGCCTCTGTTGCTTTTTTCCACTCCTTTTCTTGGTCTTCTCTTCTTTCACTCTGACCTTACAGAGGGTCTCTGCACTGGAGTCACTCTTGTTACCCTTTCTCTCTCTCTTTCTCTCCATCTCTCTCTCTCTCTCTCTGGAGGAAAATCACACACTCATCAGTTTGCCGGCTCTGTTCCTGACGAGCAGGCTCGCAAGGAGAATATTAACGAAGCTCCTCAGCCAATTAACACCTAAAGCACATAACAACCTTTTATGCCAGCAGACACACTCGCATGCATGTGCGCGCACACTCACACACACATACACACATGCACAGTCACACTCCTGCATACAAACATGCAGGAAAATACACACATTGGTTACAAAAACAGTTCAGCCGAAACACACCTACTCATAGAAAAGAGGCTCGCATAAACAGAAACACAGAGTCCCAAAGCAAAAATACACTCTCACACACATACGCAAATGCTTCCACACATACACACACACACACTGATAAACCGTGCTGATGAGTGTGGCTGTAGAAGGAGGGGAGCATTTATAGGAACAAGGGGAAGTAATGTGGAGGGAAAGGTGATGTAAACATAGCGATGAGCAGCAGTGTGACAGAGAGGGAGAAGGCAGGAAAGGAGGGGTGACGGGGAGGGAAGGAGAGATAGTGAGAGCAAGGTGAAAGACAGATTTATGGAGTGTGAAGAAAGGCATAAAGAAAAGGGGAAAATCAGTGATAGAAGGTTAACGTGGCCTGGCTGCTTCTGACATAGTTCATGCTAATTTGAAGGGTTTAATAGTGGGTGGGTGCACAGACACACACTCACTCACACACACACACACACACACACACACACACACACTTCTGGACACGTGGGGCTGTATCCTCGTATGCATAAAACATGGCAAGAGAGCAGGAGCAGGGGGCGCGAGGGAGATAGGGAGAACAAGTGCGAACGGACAAAAAGCGTATGGTAATGACCCGGATAACGAAAGGCGGCCACAAGGGGTGGAGAGTCAGAGAGAGAGAGAGTGAGAGAGGGGCAAGTGTGAATGTGATAAAGTAACGGTGAGGAGGTTGAGTGAGAGAGAGAGAGAGAGAGAGAGAGAGAGAAACTTTCCTCACGGCCTGCTGCTTTTGGATTGAACAGCGTGCAAATGAAAAATGGAGATGAAATAATTAGACAGGCTGACTAGAAGCGCTCATCTAAATATGTAAATGCACTTAATTTTACTTTGATTTGCTCCACTGCCTCCCTATCACTCTCCCACTTCTATCTCTCCCACTTTCTTCCTTCCATTCTTTCCCTCTCATCTGTTCCCATCCGCTCTCTCTACATGTTTTTCATCTCCTGCCCCCCCCCTCCGTCACGTGTTTCCTCTCCCTCTTTGTCCTTCTGTCTACTCTGTTTTCTCTCTCTGCATATTAACACTACACTATGTTAATACACTGTAGGTATGTCAGCTCATTTATTCACTCTTTTTATGGACTAGGAGTCGTGTGTATATCAGAGAAAGAGAGAGTGCGTTTAATTAGTTCATTCATGCCTGTCTGACTCTGTGACGGGGTGTGCTTGTCTGTGCATGGTTACACACACAGCACCATGCATGCATGCGTACAGGTTTGTGGTTTGGATTTGTTCAAGCCCATCTTAATACAATATTCAGATGCCATATGTGCAATGTTACTGATCCCTGAAAGTATTGATACAATCAATCCATCCAGTCAACACAGGCTGTAAGAAGTTCAGCTAATACTAATATGAGGCTTTAGCAGTCTGAGTTCGCCAAATGAAGTGGGAATCTGCCAAAGTGGCAGAGTTTTGGGTAAAATATTCCCTCCTTTCATTTCTAGAACACACTGTTTCCTTACTGAGCCAAGGCAGAGGGATATGGTTGCACCCACCTTTGGGATCACTGAGGTCTGGACCACTGTATACAAAAAAAGTCGTGGAATTGTGGCATACAATAACTCTACTGTGGTCCTGTACACCGCCAAGATCAAACACTTTCTCATCTGATCACCAGCGTCATTGCTTGTGTGCGGGTAGGTGGAGTGAATGATCTTGTTGTTTCTGCAAATCCTTTACTCAACACAGTGTTCTTTGGCTATATCATGCTTGTAGAACTTGTAGTTCAGTACCTTTAAGCTTTTGTGTGGTCAACAGTGTCTGTCTATTATTATGCCAACTAGTTAGTGTCACTTGAGTGAATGAACAAGCTAGCTAACATTAATTCCATAAATCCAATGTCAGACTGATAAACTGTCAGTGAAAGTTGAGTTTCAATTCAGAATTCAGTTTGCGTAAGGCTTTTAAATGCATGTTAAATTGAAGTAAACCCTATATGTTTGTATTTTCATTGCAAGATTATCTCAGCGGAGGCTGACAACATTTGCATATAAATATCAATTGACCCTGTGTGTACTTTCTTCACAGACACAGACGGAAATGAAAAGACTGCATCAATCAAAGGTGAACTTAGGGAGGAGAAGAGATACAGAACCAGATGAGGAGAAAGAGGGGAGGTGAAGGAGATGAGAGAGGAGGAGCAGGTACTGTGCTCAGGATAGAATGAGCATCATGTCCCTGTGCTCTTCAATACAAACAAAACTAACTGATCTGATCACATTCAAACAATGTAGCCTAATTACCACAGACATTTATGTTCTTTGGTAATTACAGTGTGAAGCTATAGGCTCAACTTAACACAACACATTTCTAAAACCCTGGGTATGGCTATGTTTGGTGTCAGACAATATCAAAAAGAAACATGCAGTATGAGACTATATGGATGAAGATAACTGGTTGATTTTGCAAACCCAGACTGCCTCATAAGACTCAGCGCAGTTTCGCCTTACTTTATTCACTTTATTATCTGACAGCTGGAGCGTTTGTGCAGTCCGTGTTGATTCGTCCCAGATACCCTTCGTGCCCACAGTGATGTTAGCTACAAGCTCCAGTTCTTCCCTATCATTTCCCTTCAGTCTGTCTCCTTTTTCCTCTCATCTCTGTTCATTCCTGAAGTAGTTTCATAGAGCGCTAAAGTTTTTTGCTCAGGAAAATTTGCGCTTAATCAGACCCATGTGTATCTTTTCCATTGCCTGTTCACCTCACATTCTTGTCTGTACACACCTTTTACAGTTGAGCAGGGTGTCACTTCACAGCACTATGAGGGGGAGGAATGATTACAGTTATTATTAGCTATTTTAATGTACGTACAGTATAGCATGAGAGTATCATATCATGTAAGACTTGAAACAATTCAAACTTTTCCTGTGTTCTCGTGTCTGTTTGTAAAACTGGAGACAACTTGACACCCATGTTGTGATTCATATATAAAGATGGTTCTCTAATCCAACAGATAAGGCACAATGCATTTGATCTTGTTTTGAACAATTCTCTTGAAGCTGCCCGTGTAGTTCACATTTATACTGTCTATTATAAGTCCACTAATTATGGTAACAGTTCACAGATCCTGTTATAATTAAATACATTGTGCATAAATTCTGAACGTGACTGGTTTCTGCACCTTGTAAACAAAAACTGGCTGCAAAGCAGTGTGAAATTAAAAGCTCCCGTCCTTTCATATTTTTCAGGAATTTTAATAATTGCTTTTTTAGTGTATGTTGACTGAACATATTATTAAATTAGATAGTGTGTTTTCATTGTTACATGTATTTACAAACTCTTCTCTTAAAACAGAGATATCAATTTTAATGAGGCTACAGTACCTGGGAGCATAAATGAAAAATGATAACGAGAGCGTGTTTATGTGTGTCTTAGTGCATGCACACCTAGTCTGTGTGTGTGTGTGTGTGGATTATAGATGATAAGAGTCACCGTGAAAAAAGGCAGCTGTCCTTCTTAATGACAATCTGTCAACGCTCTTTTCTAACTGCTCCTCCTCTTTCATCTGTCTGTCTTCTCTTTCTCCGTTCTCCTCAGTTTTACTCCGACTTGTACCAAACATCCCTCACTGGGACACACTTCCTGTTCCTACAAGGTGACCCTGACAGCAGTCATTCATTTTACTTGTTTGAGTTTCATTTTTATTTTTTATTTTTTTTATTTTTTGGCTTTCCCTTTCTCTCCACCTACAGTTGTCTCTTTTTTTCCAATCTGAATATGTCCTTTTTGGACTTTTTAATGGGATATCAGAAAAATAATGATTACAGTGTTGTGAGGTGTTTGGAGCTTTTGCATCATTGTAGTCGAGCATCTTGATCTATGATCTATATACAGTAAGTGTGTTGTATTGATTATAATAACCAGTATCACAGTGTTCGATGGATGTTAATAATGCAAGAGAACAATGGGACACAAATATTCTTATATTGCTACCTAACTCCCTCAATAAAGTCAATGGACTACAGGGTATTTTGTTGCTGTTGGTGTGTGTAAATGTTTTAACTTGTTTTTTATTGTGTTATCACTCTACACAGCACTTTGCTTCACGTCTGCTTAAGATTATGCTGCGCAAATAAAGTTTTACTTGAGCATCTACACATTTTAACTTCCCACATCACAGTTAAATGATCATATCAGACAAGTGATGATCAATGCAGACAAATGACTGTCTCACTAATTGTGACACATGCTCAGGCTAATAATTGTGCTTTTAAAGTCAATGGTTTATAAACCGATTAAAGTAATGATTACTGATAGATAAAGCAAGTGTGATTTATTGGATCAGAGCAAGTTTATCACTTTTCTTTCAGGCTATAACGTCTCTCTCTTTTTCACCATCTGTCTTTCAAACACTGCCGTCTCAAGTCCAGCAAAGTAAAGCAACTTGGTTTTGTTTTGATTTCTTTTACTTCTTTGTTGTACATGTTGTTTTTGTGGCTTTGCTATTTTTCTATTTTCGTGGTTTTTTTTCTCTCTCTCTCTGAGGAGAAAAGAAAGGCGACGTTCTCGCTGTTTGTTTTCTAACATCAGATAGCCAAAGGTATCAAATGCAGCATATTTTTCCCTCTGTCCCGCCCTCACCAACTCTCCACACGCTGCCCACATACACCAGTACTGTGCTAAACAGCCAGCTGGTGTGTTCAAGGTACCTATCACTGCCTCCACACAAGTGACCTGACACAGCACTGTTTTTATTCATGTGCCCTTTCCTCCTCTCCTCCTCAGCTCTCTTCTTCACATCCTCCAGCTCTAACTACCCTCAGGCTCTGTTTATTCATTTATGAGGCACCACCACTGTTTTTATCTTTGTAATAAGCATTAGCGCTCTCTCGCACTGGACTGAGCAATGACCATATGGCTGCACAAACACACACAAATTAGTCACTACTGCATGGGAAAAATTAAGTTGACATATCTGCAATATATTAATCATCCTTTTAATACGCAGAGATACACACACAGGCACTGGCAGGCCTCAACAAAGGCTCTTGTCTCCAATTGTTTTTCAACTAGACTAATGATTGATTATTATGAGTTTCGGTTTAAGAAAAGAAACTTCTCAGAAAAGCTGTCAAATTCTACTTCACCATACTGTTTATTAGGACTGTCAGTCACACACAGCTCTCAGTGGATCACAGCCAGGGCTGAAATGAGCAAAAGCTGGTTCAGCCTAAATCCCCCTTGTGCCAAGTGGAAAAAAAAAAAAAAAAAATTATCAATTCATCAAAGAGATTTTCTTTCCCTCGTTTATTGTGCACTGGGATACTGGGCGCTGTTTGCCTTTAACAAGCAAATACTTGCTCAAACGGCTTTAACGAGCAGATAGCACACCGTTCCCTCTCAGAACACAGTGCACAGTGAATTCAACACACTAACACACACGCACGCTCGTACATTGCTCTATTTACTCCTGGATGACTCAAAGTGGACGGAGAGTCTGCCAAGCCACAGCAGAGGGATCCATCAAATGAGCTGAAGTAGCTCTCAGCAATTAGCCAAGCCTAAATATTACATACCTCCTGCCTCCTTTTCAAAATTCCAGACTTCACATTTCATTCAGCTGGATCAACAGTACGGTTGGTTAGCTACCTTGAGGGAACTTGGGGGATATGAGACCATTTAGAGACTATGCACAAGAAGAATTAGACCCCAACTAGCATGACTAATACTTTAAACACTGCTGCTATCAGGCAGTGTTTTATCTGTGAGGCCCCAGTACACCTGTTGATAATTCTAATGAAGAGAGTAACACTCCCAGCAGGGGACAAAATTAAACTGCAGCAGTCGCAAACAGGCCTAATAAGGCTCTATGCAGGGCCCGTACAAGAATACATAGATTCCACGTTGTGTGTGTGTGTGAGAGAGAGAGATGGAGGGGTTCCAATTTTATTCCAGGACTTGAAAAAAGCCCTCATAACTGAGAGCATGTTTGCATAAGTATTCCATATGTGTTCATCGAACAGGGCGCACTATGCCACCCACACACACTCACACACACAGACACACACTGTTTTATGATTGCTGTGGCTCTGACAGCGGCCCTCCTTTAATTTCCTTTTAGTCTTAAATGAGAGCTTCAGCCCATGGTTTGGTAATGATAGTTATTACATTGCTCTGCCTGCAGGAGGCTGTCACACTGACACACACACACACACACACACACACACACACAGACACTTACATGCCATTTAATTGACACGTGCAATTGTGCAGTTCAGTCATGAAGTTATTTTGGGAGGAACTGACACAGTAAAACATGCAAATGCACTCATGCATGCAAAAACACAATAACACACACAATCCCCCACCCCACCCCCCACAGCATCACATACACACACACACACACACACACACATCCATTGCAGCTGGTCTTTACTCTACACCAGGCTCCTCATAGTAACATCCATCGCCTAGCAACCACCTATCAGGAAACGCACTTTCCTCCGGACCCAAGTCGCCTGGCCCTGGTAGTCAGCCAATCAGGTGAGCTGCTCCCCTGGGACAAGCTACTGTGATCAAGAAGAGCTGTGGGGGGGTGGGGGCGAGTCAGTAAGGCTTCAGTGTCACCAGCACAAGCCTCTCTCTCTTTTTCCTCAGTCAAGCTTTTCACTGCTCGCTGTTTTTATGCTCTTTTGACACGGTTATTGATGTCAAAGCACTTGAACCTCATTCGTCAGCTCCATTCCTCTATCTCGCCCTCTCTCTTCATGTAGGAGGCACTGTATAACTTTAAAACCCAAATCTCTTTCGTAAATACTCTAAATCAGATACACATAGTAACTGTGGGCTGTGATTTCTATCAGTACAGGCTCACAGACAGATCTGGATTAAAGAGAGATGTGGTAGCACAATTTTTTTTCAGCAAACATTTTGCGTTGCGCACTTAGATGAATTTGATGTTTCATGTTTCAGTTTCTGTTTCCCAGACTTTATCTTGTCTAATTTAACTTGAGATTCACTGCTATCCTGGATAACAAAGATGCCTCAAACAACAAGACATGGCTGTGACAATATTTTAGATTGTGACAGCGTTTGTAATGCAACGTGTTTTGAGAGGGATTACGTCCCGCCAGAGAATTTCATTTCTTCTCGTAGCTGTCAGGTGATTGACAGTAAGCGGAGCACAATGTAACACAGTGATATGAAAGCACTCAACCTGGGGACTCTCTGGCACAATGAGATAATGATAAAACAGAAACTTTAACAAGACCAAATCAAGGCTTCATTTTTAGCTGTGATGGATTTTATGTCTTAGGCAATTTCCAAGTCTGTGCAAGTTGTTTTTCAAGCAGAATGGAAATGGCAGGAAAAATTACTTCTTAAGATGGTGGAAAAATGAACTATGTTGTCTCCAGCTCTGTTAATGCACCACTGGGAAAATACAAAAAGAAGAGAGACACGAACTTAAACAAACAACAATATTATCCAGTAGCAATAAAAACTAAGATGAGCCTCCTGCTTCCTCATGTGACGCTGACTCTAATCTCACAAGAACTCGCTAGATCCAATGAAACCCCAATCAAAACAGCAACGGGGCCAGAGGAGCAGACTCAGCACGCTCAGCCTCACCTCACACTACAATAAACTCTGCTCTCACTGGTTACTGTCAGATCTGCTGCCGGACTGCATCTGTCGCCGTGCAGTGTGGGATTAGGTCAGGATCTTTAGAGATGTTGGGTTATAATCATCAGATATGTTTGACATTATTGGGGTAGCTCAGATCAATCTGCAAGTTCACAGGGTTAGCAGAAATTGAAGCTTAAAATCCCTCTCTCTACCACATAAATTTAGGCTGACCACTGGTCCTGATCAAGCCTTTGATCCAATTTTCTGGGTGGTCAAATCAGCTGTAAATCAGCCTGATAATCCTCTGGCATACCACCAGCCTGACTCCGTCTCTGTCGTACGCCTTTCCTGCCTCTCTCTCTCATTCTACACTGCACCTGTTTTCTTCTTCTGCTCCTGTGCCGTGCAATAAAGAGCTATTTTGGGTGTCCAGGGTTTTGAGTATAAAAGCCCCATTCATTTTGCATTTCTGCTTGGTAGGTAACTGGCAGTTGGAGCACCTCCAAAGATTAGATGGGCATTAAACTACCCTGGATGAATCATCAGTGCAAAACACGAGCAACTGCATATTGAAATACCAGGTTATCTGAGGTACAAGCCAGTACACATATACAAAACTCTAAGGACGGATGTCAACTATGACTCCCAGGTTGCATTTTGGTATGAGACATCCAGTTGGCAAGCTACAGAATGATGTCATGTGCGTCAATAACTGCAAATGGAAGCAAAATACTACACTTTAAAGCAACCTCATGTGATATTTAACAATTAAAATGAACTATATGTAAGTTTTTCTATTGCTACACACCGGATATTAGCATTAACAGCTGTTTACCTACCAGTCTAGAACAAAGGTTGCAATTTCAGCATCTAACTTCATTCCCTTACTCACCAAGAGCTGTCTCCAGTGATGGAAAGCAACCTTTTTGTTTTGCTTCTATCATATCACTTCTTTTCTTCTATTGATCTTAGCATGCCAACCAGCTAGCACTTTTGCAATAGCGAGTCACTGTAGTGCCCAATGCCTTGAAGATGTAGCACAGTTAAAAGGGCATAACATAACCTTCTATATCCTAAATCCAACGATGGCTGTTAATGCTAATGTTGGCTGCACGGCAATAGCAAATAGGGGTCCTTTAAATCTGATCAATTTTCAGCAACTATGCTTTGATCTCAGTTACGGTAACAAAGTGCTCTGAATTTACAGATCTGATTTACAAGCATAATTGGCTTTTCCTCCATTGTGTGGCAGCTGAGGGTTTAGACCTATCTAGTGGGAAAAGAAAAACACAATTTGTCACCTTTAATTGAACCGCAAAACTCCAGTGAATCTATGTTGAGGAATACTGACAATATCAGTTAGAAGAAAACTTTCAAACGTTTATTTACAGTGGTAAAAATGTTTCTGAATCTGGCAGCTCCTCTCATTTCAGAGGTTAGAGGCTCCATTCCAACTGTGGTCCCTCATGCTAATAAAAATGTATGTGCACAAGTGTGAGGAACTCAGGCAACAAGCATCTGTCAAGCAGTATGTTATTATGTTACCATATCATCATTTCAGGCAGCAGGAAACACTGAAAACCTCCTGCTTTTTGTCCCACTCCATCCCTCCCTCCTCTGCCCTGCCCTCCTCTGTCACTGTGTCTGTATCCGTCTGTCCCTGTGCCTCAGCTGCGATCCCTCCATCATTTCTATCTCTCCCTGGTGTGCTGTGTTTTTTCGCCTCATCGCTTCACCGCCCCCCCCCCCTTTTCCTCTCTGGCCCTCTCTCTCTCTCTTTCTCTCTCTCTCTTTCTCTCCGTCTCCCTGTTGTTCTCATTCAATACCCTACATCCCCTTCCTGCGTCCCCCCACCTCCATCATGCCACTTCTTCTTGACTGCCCCACCGCCACTCCCTCCTTTACTCGCCGTCCTTCTTCATGTCATCATGCATCATGCCATCTCTTATCTGTTTGTCACATTCTGTTTCTTGCTGGGTATTCATAATCCGTTACACTATCTCTCTCTCACTGTCTTTCTTCATGTTCTGTGTTTCATCTCCCCTACGTGACGCAATTATCGAGCTTACATCGCTGTCCCTGTCTTTCTCCCCATCTCACATGTGTCCACGCTTCAGTGTGTGTTTGACCCTGTGTGTGCAAGTGTCCGCATCTTACACGTCTATACACAGAGTTTTTGATGTTATTATTATTTCCCATTTTTATTTTCATTCAAAGAAAAAGATTCTTTTCACATTTTTTTGACAAGCTAAACTATCAAGAATGCAAAACTCTTACCCTGTGGATTATAAACACAACATTTGCAGCAACAACATTTTTTTATTTTCATATTACTTCCAGGAGCTCTTGGATGGCGGATCTGCAGCATAATCATAATTTCTGCATTTTCTCCTCGTTTTCATTTCTGAGTCTATTAGCAGGAGCAGATTCTAAGTAGTCTTTGCCACAGGAGGACCTTGCTTTGCTGTAAACTGTGGTGAACAGTTTCCTCTGCCAGCAGGAAACAGAACAACTTTCTGTTGCGTGGGAGCATAAAATTCAAGTGAAAATCAGTTTGAACGGATCTGGTGTGTTGCTTTCAATAAAACTTTATGGGGTTTTTTGTTGTTTTTTTTTGTTTTTTTTTTGTGAAAATCGTTAAATACTGAAACTGATAAACCACAAACATTCCTCTGTGTGTTCCCAGAATCTGATTGGTATGGTCCCTGTGTCCGGCAGTTATTGCGGTGAACACTGGAGCAGAGTTCAGAGAGAGGACAGGAGAGGGGAGGAGCTAAATAAATTGCACACACACACACACACACACACAAGAGCAGAGAAATTGCAGTTCAAAGTGCTGGTTATATTGGAGTATGGACACACACACACACACAGAAATCATAGCCACATACAAATAAAATGTGAAGTAGAGGCTGATATGCCACAATATATTCGAGCATGGGGACACACACTCAGGCGCATGCAGAGAGCAGACAAATGCAAATTAAAATAGCTAATATCCCTGCGTGGAGTCATAGCATGGTCACACCCTCACACACACACACACACACACACACACACACAATTTTACTGCATTCAAGAGAGCACTTTGATAATGTCACAGCCCTTAGGCCAAAACTGTCCCTAAAGCATCAACCCCCTGATGCTTCAAGTCAGCATCTTAAAATCTGTGTGTGTGTGTGTGTGTGTGTGTACCTGCAAATGTGTGTGTGTCTGTGTACAAGCATGCATGCTCCTTAAAGGCCGACGGTGATGAAAGCTGCCTGCGGCGACAAGACAAGCCTTACCATGACACCAAACACACCCTGGAGGGTTGTAGGCATCCTGCTGCTCATGGAGGAATGAAAGAGGGACGGAGGCACAGATGAGGAGGAGGGGAGAAAGAGTAGAGAGATGTGTGTATGTGAATGGGGGGTGGAAGCCGACCAGACAGAGATGTGCGAATGGAGAGAGTGCTGCGCAGAGAAGGAGAGACTGAGAGGAGAGGTAATTCTTCATGACAGAATGAAGAAGGTAAAACAAAGAGGTAGCAGGAGCCAGAGCGAGGGAGGAAGCAGGAGAGATGTGCAACGTGATAGGTAAAAACAAAGAAATGAGAAAAGATGAAAGGCATCAGAGAGAGATGGAGGGACTCTTCATCAGAGAGGAGGAAGAGGTAGAAAGAGTATTTAACTAAGCCCTGAGGGGAGGAGGAAAATACAAAGCGAGTAGGAGACAGACTACACAAGAAACAAAGCAAAAAGAGGAGCAAGGGATGAACATGAGCGACGAGAAGAGCTGAAGAGGAGCTGCCTTTTGAAAGCTATTTGGTCCTGAGCCCCCCATTAATTCATCCCGCATTTAGCTCTCTCTGTGAAGTGCTTTGGTAACAATGGATTCATCAGGCAGCCTGCGCGATTTGAATTTAACACCAGGAAGAGACACGGGCATGGAAAAAGGGTTTAGGGTAGGGGTGGTGGCAGAGATACAGCGAGGGGAAGGAGAGGAGGGATGGGCTGAGTGTGTGGCGCTCCTTCATTGTGCTGGGGGGCATTCATCGTGAAAAGATGCTCATGGGAAGGGTGGGGTGTCAACTTTTATTGTCACAAAGATGAGTTATTGTTTATTCGCCAGGACAGACACAAAGAGAGGCAAGGGCGGCTTCGTGTGTACGTGCGCACGGGTGTGTGAGTCTGCAAGTGTGTCGGAGATGAGAGGATATATTCATGCAAGTGCGTGCGAGAAGAATCAAACAAGTGGAGGGAAAATTCACTGTGATTACAAGAGCTGGAGGAACTGAAATCATGACATGCAATTTAGAAAATCGTGATTAAATGTCATCGTGGGATGTGCTCACGTGCAGAGTAGGCTACCATGCTGCATTTTCAGGAGGCCACACATTCCTGACATACCCCTTTCCCTGCATAATGGCCTATCCACGCCTCCACTCTCCTTCCCTCTTCTGCATCCTTCCCATTATCCCCCCCCCCCCCCCAACCACTCCATGGCTCTGATGGGATTATTTACCATTTACAGTACACTGCTGAATCATCTGTCACTTCTGTCGCCTGCTCAACTCCCTTTCACACTGAGGTCATTGTGAACCGTAAAACAACAGCAGACAAAAGCATTCCCTCTTTTTTTTCATCTTTTCCCTCCTCTGTCGTTTCCCTCTTCCCTACTTTTCCTGCTCCAATTCTTATCTTCTAAATATGAAAACTAATACGGGATAATGGAGGCACAAATAAGCGCCGCAATCACGTCTTTTCTCCTCCTCCCTCTCCTGCTGACCCCCACAGGCTGAGATAACAGCTCTCAGCTAATACATTGACCAATAAACAACACAGTAAACACCCTGCAGAGTTGTTTGTCCGTATTAACACTTGGAGGATCTATAAAGTCACGCAGTTTATCACCTCTGTGGTCTAACCGTTTTGCACACTTACAAGAGAAGGTCAGAGATATGTGAGGCGTATTGTCTGCAGCTTTTTCCCAATTCTCACTCCAGGATTTTTCCACAAGAACAGTTTGCACCAATTTTATGTATGTATGTATGTCCTCACACTTCCACAAAAGCTGTGATGGGTCCTGCAGCAAGAAGACTCTCACCACTGCTGTTTACAGTAAATTAGGTGCTTTTGTGAAGAGACAGCTCAGAGAATGTTCTGGTAATAGGGAGCGAAGGGACAAACGGGGATAAAATGCAAATGAGCTGGTGATTATGCGCCAGAGTCCCTCTAAGTCGTGGAGGGATTATGAGATGATGGTCCCCTGGGTATGGATGCGTAATAGGCCCTCCCTTCCAAACTTTGGTGGTCAAGTAACCACACAGGTGTAGACTTTTTTCCCATGTTGCTTGGTGTCACTGCGGAGCACAAGACATAACCATCCTGCAGAAAACCTGAGGGGAAAAATGCATACCAACCCTTTGAAGGTGTCACAAGGGTTTCTTTCTTTTGGTAACTTCAAAGAGAATATTTGGGC
Organism: Trachinotus anak; assembly: GCF_046630095.1. Lineage (NCBI taxonomy): Eukaryota > Metazoa > Chordata > Actinopteri > Carangiformes > Carangidae > Trachinotus > Trachinotus anak. The sequence continues at coordinate 9,416,256 of NW_027273883.1, read as the reverse complement.
GATTTCTTCAGTTTGTCAGAAAATACTTTTTGCTATTTCATTCCGCATTGTGAAATCTTAATGTCACTTCACACAGAAGCTCTGGTTTAATGGTGAGGCTACTCAGCACCACTGACAATCAATCCATGGTACACATAAGATAAGAAGAATAAATAATAGTTAAAAACCAGAGCAGCAAATGGTACTTTTATCACCTGACTTTCACCATTCTTTTATATTATTCATTGTTTAATTAGATGTTACAATGAAACCGGCGGAGATGGAGGAAGACAAAAGGCACAAAGGAAGGAGAAAGCATGGAATAAAACAATTCTTGGCTGTGACAGGCGCTGTGAAAGAAATAATAGAGTACAGGACCCATTTACTTACGCATTCTGCACACATACACACACATGTATGGATGCTCACAGATGCTTACTACCACCGCTAACCACAAAAACAACATCAATAGAGCTTCTGTCCATTAATCAAAGCTAATTTGACAGTCAGGGCAACCTACTGTTTATTTTCATGATTGGGCCTTATTACGTCAGCCTATCATCAGCCTTTGTTGACCCTTACACACACACACACACACACCCACGCACACACTCGCTCGTACAGGCACACACATGCTTAGACACCCTCACGCAGACACTGCTTGTCTCTGTGACACAAACAGAATTCAGAAAACCCTGGAGACAAACAGTGCATGAAAAGGCTCTCCTCCAAATGGCTCATGTATTCAGCTCCGTCCCCCAGTGGATCTGACCTATATTGACAGAGCAGAATGGTGAAGGCCCTTGTCAAAGTATATGAGACAGAACAGTGTGACACAATTCTCACAGTACCTGAATGACACACCAACTAAGACAACACCACGTCCCTCTCATTAAAAAGGGCAATTTCACTCAATTGTAGCATATGCAGGCCGCATTTTGAGGGAATGAAGCAAAGTCTCACATATGGATCAATGCAGATAACACGGTGAAAGTGAAAAAAAGCAGAAGAAGCAGTGAAGTGAGAGCTATACACAATGCGCTTGTGTGTGTGTGTGTGTTTTCAAATCAATAAAAGTCTGTTTTGTTTCTCCTACTTGATAAAACAATAATTCAACAACAAGAGTTTCATAAAGAAGTTTACATTCACCATTCTGGGTAAGGTGCTGTATAAGGTAACATGTACTTTCTGCAGCACTCTTATAAAGTGAGCGTCACCAGTCTCTCAAGGTAGCAGAGCGAAACAAATGACACAGACATACTTCAAACAGGAAAATGCAGCCATCGATAAAAGTGCTCTCCACAAACAGGTGCTCAGGCGCACTTTAAAACAGTCTGACCAAGCCTCAGGCAGTGAGACGCTTCCTCCAGAGCCTGAGGACCACAGCAGCAAAGGCTCAGTCCCCCTTTGATCCTCAAACTTGGCTTGAGGAACGGCCAGTAAACCTTGCCCAGTATGTGAGGTTGAGGGGTCAGAAGTTCACCAATATAAGTGGGGGGCTTGATTGCAGAGAGACATTCAGGTCTTGAAATCAGTATTGCATTTGTCCAGCACTCAGTGACACAAACTCAAGAACAGGGGTGATACGTGCCCTGTGGCTGATTCTACATAAAATGTCTTGCTGTGGCTTTCTGAAGGAGCTGTTATTTTTGCAGCGCCGACAGCCAAGAGAAACCGAAGCGTACATAATCAATTCTAGTAGTTATTTTGAAGCACAATAGGCTGTAATTTGGAAATATTTCTAGGATGGAAAAAAGCAGCAGAAAAAAAAAGAAGTGACTAGATGTTCTCTTATATTTATCTTTACTAGTTATGAAATAACCTCAAAGTCTCTACAACATTATTTTGAATGGATCAATAGTTCGTCTCTTCCCTGCCTTAAATGATCTTACAATCAATACTTGGCTTGTTTGTTTTTCCTGCACATCATCCATGAAAAAAAACGGTTGAAAGGTGGCTGAACAAATAAAGTGGCATCTCTTACGAAAATATAAAAGTAACCTGTGGGGTTTCTGACAATTGGTGGCACCATTTTCTGAGTGGGTCCTCAGTGTCCTTATAGTTGCTCTACAGAAATGTGCATACACCTCCAGTGGTATCACACTGTTCCAGCAAGCCACAGTTGGGGGGCGTTAATATGCCAAGAAACAGAGTATAGCACCAACAGTAAGTGTAAAATGCCAGCAAGTGAAAATGGATGCAAACCTGCAGGCTTTAAAATGTATTACAAGGAGAGAAACTCATTCACCACGTTAGTGCCTGTTGACCTGAAGAGGGTCCACAAAAACATCTAGGTAAGAAACATCACATTCAAGCGTATTAGTGTTTGCTCACACAGTGAATTCCTTTACATGGACTAAGTATAACATGCGGGCCAAATATGGCGACAAAAATACATTAACACCTTCACTGTTTAACGCGGCCTGACAAATCAACTTGATCTCAATAATCGCTCTCTTAATCTAAGGTGTTATTGGAGTAAAATTCATAGGAGGAGGACATTTTTCCCATTATCTTTTTCATTCTGTTTCCTCGGTTGCTGCCAATGGCCAGAGTGAATCGGAGGGGAGCGAGGAGGCTGTGAGATGGGAGGCTGGAAGGACAGTGGGTGGGGAAGAAAGGTGGTGCTGTGCTGATGGGACTTTTATGATGTCCTGTGTCGCTGGAGCGTAGAGCTGGAGGAGGGATGAGGGCCAAGAGAGAGGAGAGTCAGCAGGGCCTCTGGAAGGATACGCTCCAGAGTGAAGACCTGGTGGGTGCAAAGACAGCAAGAGTGTCTCTGACTGTGTGCGTTCATGTGTGTGTGTTGTTCTTCTATGCTAATCTCCAATTTTGAGACACACAGAGCAAAACTTTTTGCAGGAATTATTTATTCAAAAGTTTTACTTGGGTTTGGCTTCAGGTTAGGAGGACCGGGTTAGACATGTATAGAGTTGTGCTTTAAGCCAAAGGGGAACAGCATGTGAGTATTTCACTGCGGTTGTAGCTCAAACAGATGTTTGGGCTGAAAGTCAGGCAGGGACGAGCACAGAACAAAAAAAAAAAAAATCTCAAAAGAGTTTTGTGCATGAAATTGACTTCTCACACATCAAACTGATTCATTTCAAGCCACCGATTCATGCACTTGAAAGAAATCATGCCTCAGCACCATCAACACTCTGTCCTGACAAAACGTGTTACGCCTCACGCCGCAGTTGGAGGCAGAGAAATGATCAAGAGTAAGGACACAGTTAACCTGCTGTCATTTCAGTTGTGGCTGAGAACAGAAACAAGCAGAAGTAAAATGTACAATTTTATATTTATGTAAATGAATCACTGAAGTCAGGATAGTTTCTCATTTCTCTCTCGTTTACGGAAGTGGCTATTATTACAATGGTGACATAATTTCCAATCACACTGTCCAGCAGCCCCTGACATTGCCAGCACACTGCAAAATCCTGCAAGGAAGAGGTTCTGTGATGAAAATACGTCATTTCTCCTGAAACACATCCGTCTCAATCAGTCGTGCATTCGCAAATTCAGTTTCAGAGAGCCAGATTATGTATTCATGTCTCTACTCTCGTCTCTTATGGAAGCAGCATTAGCTCGCAGAGTAACACTAAAGTGAGTCACTACAGCCAGATGTGCGAGAGCTGACATACTCAGTGAATAAGCGCAATCAATGAGAGGTGAGACAGTTCACAGGTACACCGATGGGTGTGCTACTCCAATTTACCCATCAACTCATGTTTGGGTCTGTCTGTGCTTTCGTTCTACCTTTATGTGAATCATTTGTGTTTGTGTTTGTGTGTGTGTGTGTTCACCCATGTGTGCATGACGCAGTGTTTGGAGGTGCCTGAGTACATCTCTCGCTGTGTGCAATCTGGAGCCAGTCTGTAGTTGTATTTTTCCCCCTCATCCCTCCGTTGGCTCCTCTAAAATGGCAATTTGTAAAACATGGCCCTCCGTTAGCCCTCTCCCTCGCCTCACAGCCCTTCCCTGCAAGACTGTTCCCCTCCCTCATCTGTCCTCCTCCCCCACTCCTCTTCGCATCACTCGTTTTACTTCCTTCCCTCGACTTTCCCCCCTTTCTCTCTCTCTCTCTCTCTCTCTCTCTCCTCTCTTCTCCATACCTCCTGTGTACTCTGCATCCTTAGCTATCTCTCCCTCGCTGGATGTTTATCTCTCTCTGTCGTTCTGTCTCTCTCGTTCTCATTCGCCCCTTCCTCGTCCATGTGATTCTTCTTCTTCATTAGTTCTACCTCTTTCTTCTCTGTCCATCATTGCTACTGCACTCTCATTATCTTCTCCATCTCATCCTCCTATATTTATTTCATGATTTTTTTTTTTTTTTAGGGATCTCATTTGGCTTCCTACACATAATTTAATTACGAGTTTGTTTCTCTGCACAGACTATCCCATTGATATGCACATAAAGATGCACTGTTGCCAGTGTCACTGTTGAATCTCCACTTTAAACTGCATACTTTATGAAGTGCTGCTCATGCTGGCTCCGCTCTCAAGAGGAATAGCTGGGAACAATAGTTTCGCTATCAGTCAAAGTTACAAGGAACGACCCGCAGACTGGCTGGTTGGGTTGTTGTCGGTGTAAAACTCTGGACATATTTGAAGGGAACACATATAAAGATACTGCCTGTAGTATCACTGTGAGACTGATCCAGGAGGAAAAAAATGATGAGGGACCTACACATGGCTGCCAGTGTTCATGCATGCCTTTCACTTAACAGTTGCAGTACCTGTCTTGCTTAATGGTGCTTCAACAAAGTCAGACACAGTGGCTGTCACAGAGGGTGGACCTTGAAAACTGAAAGAGCTGGTGTAGAAGAAAAGACGATGTGGAATAATGGCTAATGCATAAATGGAGGAGAGGAGGAGCAACCTGAAGGACAGAGGAGAAGAGAGAGATGAACAGATGATGGACAGAAACTCTTCTCTCAGCCTTGTCTGCCTCATCCTACTTCCCTCCTCTCCACTTGTCTCATTTTCCAACATAACAGCAGTTGTTTACCCCCGCCTCTATTAAATTTGTCCCAGGATTCTTCACTACTTTGCATTAATGGCCACATGCAGTTCACCGTCCTTTCTCTCTCTCCTTCGCTCTGAGGTAAACAGTCTCTCACTCTTTCATCTTCATTAACCGTCCGTCCACCCCTCTTTTATATCCCTCTCTCGCCCCTTGACCACTCCATCCATCTAGACACATGCCCGCACACAGACACACACACACACATGCGCTTGTGTGTGTGTATGTGTGTGTGCTGGGCATTTCCATGACAACGTCAACTTGAAAACTGCCCCTCCTACCGAGGTTCTGCTCATTTGCAATTCATTTGCATATTTCCCGTGCAACTGGTGGCATTTGACTTTGACAGTGGTCCACATCTCTCTCTGTCTCTCAGCGTGTGTGTGTGTGTCTCTTTTGCTTCACCCCAACATTTTGTCATTTAACCTCTCAACTCAATCTCTGCTCATCACTGTCTTTGCTTTCGCCACCTTCTGCCCATTCCCATAACAGTGTCAGTCGGAGGCGCTCCCTTCCCTTCCCTCCTCATCCGTCTTTAGCTGCTGCTGCGAGAACGCATAGCTTTCACTTTGTCAAACTGCGCCTTTACCTCCTCCTTCTCTGTTACTCTCATTTGTAAACATTTTTCTTCCATCATTTACCATCCCACTCTGTTCCAAACACCCATCTGAAAGAAGCTGCAACTGTAAGTCTTTCATTGCCTCTCTGAATGAGAGTCACACTTGCAGTCTATTTGCGATTGGACAAAGAGCTTTCCATCCATTTCCTTTGCAGACAAACACAGCTGCTGCTCAACATGTGTGCACACACACGTCGCTATTGACACTGCATCGCATTAAACAACACCCACACACACACACACACACACACATTTATTGACAAGAAACATACTGTTCTGGTACAAAAAAAAACAACAACAAAAAAAAAACATGTGCACAAACAGACTCATATGTGAACACGTCCCCACTGAGAATCCAAAGAGACATCCAATACAAACACAAACACACACACACACACATCGCAGTATTAGTAATGTGTGTATGTGTAGTAGCACATACACACAACTAATGCTATTTACCCTCCACCTACATTCAGAAATATGTCCCCAAGTAGCTGTGAAATTAAACTTCTTTTCAGATCCAACATGTTGAAAAATCATTTAGCTGGATAACCAGACACAAAACCTTTCTCATTTCTTTTCATTTTTTTCCTTCCATCGTGAGAATTTCCAGTTAAACAAATTCTCCATAACTGAGATTAGCATCACTAATTTGCTTTCCCCACTCCACAACAAATTACATGGCAGCATCAACAACATGGCAAAGCCACTTCCCCTTCCCTGCGTTCTGCCGGAGAAACGGAAAAAGTTAAAATGACGTGAGAGTAGGACGAGAACATGGCTGTCATGCAACGTCTCGTCACATCCTCCACTGTGGAGAATTTAAAAGCCGTGCTCAGGATGCCTGCTGTAATTGGCTGTGCTGTTGAAGAGCAGAAGTGTTCACGGGCTTCATTATTAGCAAACCTACATATGGCATGTCAACGAGGTAAAAATAAGTCAGTACACTGTGTATGTGTATATATTGTAAGAGCGTGTTTTGCTGCCTTTGTGAGAACCAGGTATGTCTGTGTGCATATAAGAAAGAATAGTGTGTCTATCTGTGTGTGTGTGGATAAGTGGAGGACGCATTCATTAATATTTCGTCCTGAGTCTGTGTACTTTAATGTATTTGTGTGTGCGTGAGAGACAGAGAGAGGGACATTGTGTATGTGGAAGAAAAAAAAAATCCCGGCTCTTGTCTGACATTTTAAAAGCCAGCCAGTGAGGAGGACAGAGAAAGTTCTATGAGAACGGACAAACTGTCCAGCAGAGTTGACAGACAGAGAGACTGCCAGAGACAGACAGACTGACTGACAGAGAGACGGGGGTGAGAGGATTCAAAGAAAGAGACAGAGAGGGAGGGGACGCAGCAGGAGGGAAAAGTATTCAGAGAATGAGAGAGAGAACAGTATTCAGAGAGTCAGGGGGAGAGGAAGGGCCTATGCAGTTTCATTGATTTGAGCCGGTAGGAGGGGAAAGCGTGGGTACAGGGGGAGGCTCGGAGACAGAGAGGCTACTGTAGGAAAATGGCTTTATAATACAGTTAAAGAGCAGCACAGAAGACGCAGAGTCTGACAGACAGACGGGGCATTTCATTTCAGTTTTATATTTCACATTTTGTGATCCACATTCATGCAAACAGCTGAAAGTATCATTATCTTAGTCTGAATGAGTAATCTGTGTTCTAATATTTAATACTTCCTACTCATGATGTCTAATTAGTGCCATAACTGTCAGCAGCGCATTTGTTGGTATAAACTAAGTTTCACAGGATCAATACACTGTAATCCTTCTCACTAAAGGTCAGTGAGGCTACCTTTGAAAACTATTGAGGAATAAAGCCGTGTACATGATTTGAATAGAAGCACTCACTTGTTTATTTACTCTAAATTGAGATGTAATAGTAATGTGATTTGTTCCTGTGCTTAAGCAGTGTGAGGAGGATTTGATCATGCCCATAAAGCACCTTGAATTGATTTGAACTGAAGTGAGGCAGACAGGAAGAGAGGGAACAAGTGGGTTAGTGAGAGAAAATGAGAAAAGAGAAGAGTGTGAAACAGAGTGTTGATTAAAGGATAAGGCTGTTGAAATTCTTGATTTTTCTTTTTTTAATGAACTCCATGAAATGTCCAAAGGCAGCAATGAACTGATCCTAGTAATGAGTATTGTCAGTGTAGCTAAAGCCTGATTCCTCTGTGGCATTGTTGTCAAAAACGAATAAAAACATATCAGTGAGCCACACCGCTGCACTGGGTGACATGTGCCTTTATTACCATGAAGGTGGGAACCTGTTTTATCTAGGCAATATCACACATACACTGTCCTGCTGCTGTAGAGACACTCTAGGGCACCAAATGTGTATTAATCCACAACTGAAAATAGTCCCTAACCAATGCACCATTTACTCTTGTTTGAATAATATTTGCTAAATGTGCAGCTGTTTTAGGAATTTAATTACCCTTTTTCTTTTTAATGAAATTGTGACCTGTATTTAAATAGTCACAACTTCAAGAGAAAATTATTTGTGAAGGTGTGTTTCCTCATTTGTTTAATTGAAAATTGAGATGTACTAGTAATGTGATTTGCACTCGCGCTTTGGCAATTGATAGCGCCAATAAAGCATCTTGAATTGATTTAAACTGAGGTGAAACAGACTGGGAGAGAGAAAGAGGGGAGGAAAGAGGTGAGCTAGAGGGAGAAAGTGAATGAAAAGAAAATTAGAAAATGGTAAACATAGAGTTGTTTAACTTGAACATTGATTTTTTTTATGTACCTGCATTGCTTTGGCAAAATTGTCAACACCATGCAATTAGAGATAGTTTAATTAAGGAATATGTGCAGACGGTAGGTAGATTTGTAGACATGCAGGAGATAGAGCACAGACACTGAGCAGGATAATAATAAGAGAGAGAGAGAGAGAGCTCTGAAGAGAAGAGAGAGACGAACAGATGAGCTCACAGCACCAAGAAGTAAACAAGCCCAAGGTGCACTCCTGTTGTGACCTGTGATGACCCTATGACAATGTGACTAATGACCTTGACACATACGAGGTCCAGGAGAGCAGCTGATGGAAGCACACGACAACTCACACAGACTACATGCTGAATGCAGGACCAGCACAGCTCCGAAAGAAAACAGAGAGGGAGAGATATTAGGAGAGTTGGGGGGGGGGGGTTAAAGAAGATAAAAGTACTGCATGGCTTGGAGTTAAAATTCTCTATTTCTGCCACACTGCAGGAGAAAAATGAGCAGAAACATCTTTTTAACCCTCGTTTTGGGGAGTTTAAAGGTGCTGCATGCATCATTTGAACAGGGAAGGAAGAAAGAAACAAAAAAATAAAGTCTCTATCAGCTTCTGAAATTGGTTTTTACCTCTGAACCATCAGGTCAGATTTTTTGCAAATGTGCTGCATTGCTTTGCTGCAAACAGGGAACATGCTTTACAGCACAAAGAGGTGTCTGTTCCTCCACTGCAAACTCAGATGAAACATTGAACATTTGGCACTGGGGCAGATGGTGGATCACACTGAACTGTCGAACACATAATCCATTTGTATTTTGTTAAATTGTTGTATCATAATCTTACATGTGCATTGTATGCTTTCATTGTCATCACCATATGTTGAGTTGGAGAGAAGGTGAGGAGGACAAAGGAAGACATGACAACGTTTGTGGTGCAGCGTAGAATCGAACACAATAGAACCACCTCTGTTCAGATGCCTTCACTCATTGCTGTCACTGTTACTTTTGCTAATTGATGGTTTTTATTCTGCTTGTTTATCTGTCTTGGGCAGCGGCACATTATGAAGCAACGTGTCACACATTATACTGATGTGTTTCCAAATTGTTGTCACTTTTTTCAGTAACAGCCAAGCAGGAAAACAAAACCCTTTAGTCTACCTATTCTGAAAGGCCACACTTGAAGGTGAGGTAAAAGGGTTAATAGATTATGATTTGAAATTTAATAATAACAGTACAGTTACTTACGTCCAGTAATGCTCCTTTCTCTAACACATGGGGGTTAGCTTTCTTTTACTCCTTATGAAACATTGATTCGAGGGCGTGATGCAAATTTTTTTCTCTGTGCATTGATTGGAGAGATCAGTCTGAGGTGTATTAGTTCGTCATAGGGGTTGAAAGTGGTGGGCAGTATCTACTCTCCACCAAAAGAGGAGGAATACACCTTCCAACAACTCTAACGTTCTCTTGTTCCATGTATGCATTTTGCCTTCTGAGCTGACACTGGTGAACCTGCAGTTTTGTTCAGAGTTGGTGTATGAATCTTAGTTTCATTGTCAGGACTGGGCTTCTGCAGTGCTGCTTGCAGTCACCAGGGCTCAGATATCTGTTGACAGACACTAAATACCTGCAAACAGGAAACCAGCTGCCAGCATGTGTTCTAGGCGATGTGGCATCTTTAGAACAGGAACCTTTGACAGAACTGGGCTGTGTAATGGAAAGTAATTTTACAAGCAGTGCACTTCCTTTGTTAAGTAACTATAGTGAAGGAAAGTCATTCCCCCCCTCCCCCCCATGACTAATAAGTTATTGATTACATTTTTCTCAGCTGAATAGAACAGAATAGAAGCAAGAAGAGACACCAGACAAGAATGAAGAAACAATTTGTGTGTGTGTGTGTCTGGAGCAGAAGGCAGTGAGTCAGGATTAAATTCATAGAAAGACAAGGGAAGGATTGAGATTAATAGAATGATTGATTGCCTACCCCCTCCAAAAAAAAAACCTCTGATAGCCTATTCTTCATCATTTTCGTCTTTTCTCTTATTGAATTCCTTTGCAGCCTCTATCTTCTCTCCTATCTTTCAATCTCTGCATCATTTTGCCACTGGGCTCTCTTGCATCTCTCTTTGTTGTTTGACTAACTTTGTCACTGTGTGTCTTTCTGCCTCTCCTCCTGTCTCACTGTATCTCCTTAAACATCAAACCCCTTTCGCTTTATACCCAGTTTTTTCCTCTCTGTGTGTCTCCCTCTTTGTCTCTGTCTTGTTGCACCCCTCTCAGTCTCCCTGTCACTCAAATTACACAGTATTGTCGGTGTCACTAAGGGATGTCTCGCTCACCGCCCACACTTGCAAACACACCATTAGCTAAGCGAGTGTGGATTGACGTGCACAAACACACGTACACACACACAGACAGACACACAGCAAGGTGATGTCTCGGAGAACATGCTGTTTCAATCACCATCAATAGTGATCTGTCACCCTCTCTTGACACGCTTTCAAAGACATGCACATGTACAGGTGCACATTTCAAGACGGTGTATGTCAAAACATGCTTCAAACTGCGGTTCAAGCTCCTCCTCCTGCACAACTTTCTGTTCTTTCTCTCACTCTGTTGCAGTTTCTTTCTCTCCCTCTAGGCCTCCCTCCTCTCTCTTTCTCTTTGTCATCCCCCTTTACTCCTGGGAGGCAATTACTGTTTTCCCCTGGACTCAAACTAATTAGCTTAAAAACTCCCACAAATAAATAAAGCATTTGGTGTGTGTGTGTGTGTATACACACTGTTTGTGCACCTATGTGCTTGCACTTGCGTGTAAACGAGTGGAAAATGAAGTTGAATATATAAATACTAATATAGCATAGATTTAGGCAAGGCTAAAGCCTGTTGGAGTGTGCCTCTTAAAAAAAATGGCACAGAACACACATGCATGCACGCACACGCAGACACACACAGACACTCTCGTGGCAGCTCAATATTGATCAAAAGCACGCACGCCAAAAGACATGCACATCCCTGACAGCTTAATTTTGATCAAATATAAAATGTGTACACGAAGACACACACACACACACACACACACACACACACACACACTCAGAGTAGCCTATATGCTGTATCTGACAGCTCATTTTGCTCCAGTTGCAGAAGAGGAGAAATACAAAGCCAGCTATGGCAGGCAGCCATGTCACAGAGACATTTCTACTTGTCATTTTTTAATGATTCACTGATAAAAACACTCTTCCCTTCCATCTCCACTCAAGATATAAAAACAGCACTTGCAAACAGCTACGCACAAACCCAGGTGCAGGTCGCTCTCTCCGACAACAAGGCTAACTTATCACCCACAGGGCTTTCATACAAGCCGGTGAATCGAATGCATGTAAGAAGGTAATCATCCTACTTATCTGGGCTCCGGTATGAAAGATTCACAAGCGAAAAAAAAAAAAAAATCTAATAAAAAATAGTGAATTTGAGACTTGACATGTCACAATGAGGGAAAAAAAATATTTCCAGGGTTATATTTCTCTTGCAATTTGAGCCTTCAGCAGAATTCAGCCCACGCATAACAAGAACACATATCTCACACACATATACACAAACACACACACACGCAGAGTAACGTATGTGAGGATAAGCACACCTGCTTCTCTGAGCTGTGAAAGATGTGCTTACACACAGGCATGCACATAGACACAGAGAGAGACACACAAATAATTCTTGATTCATTGATTCCTCCAGGGGAACACAGGGTTACTCTTAGTAATAGCACTGTCTTTCTGTAGCCAAAATGAACATCAACACACACACACACACACACACAAACATGTGGCACCCTGGTGGCAGGGGGAGCGTGTCCCATTTTTTAATAACAAAAAACCTCTGGGGAGCCGTGTCTGTTGATAGCTAAATGACACTTACAGGTTGATGTGCTGTGGATGTGGCAGGAAAGAAATAACAGGCTGCCAGGCACAAGGGGAAGGAGGCCAGGGCTACATAGGGAATTCATGCAGCAATGAGGAGCTGATTAAAGTGCCTGGCAGAAAAACTGGCAGAGCTACAACTAGACGCAGTAGATCAGGGCTAGCCAGGGGGTCTCAGTTCGCAGAGTAACAATACTAATCCCTGCAGGCACAAATGTTGTGACTTAACAGCCTGTGCTTCCACTGAGGGTCTAAAATAACATTTTAACTTCAGCAGTTCTGGAGCACTTTGAATGATTGACCCATTTTAACACATGGTAAAGGTTTCTTTTGCTACCTGGCTGTCCTCATCAAAGGCTCAACACTTGCAGGAAAATCTCCAATACAATTTGCACACCTGAAGCAAATCCCGCTCTACCTGCAAACTACATTCACAGGAAACAGTGGCATGTGAAACCATTACACGCACGTGGGAATGCAAAGCTATAATGGCAGCCGTATGTAAAAGGAAATCATGGCTTTATTTTTGCTACATCGCCACGTGGATACAAGTGATAGCAGAAATAGGTCTTCTGTGTGTTATACCACAGGTAAAGCAGTAATGAATGTACAAGAAGTCTGAACACACACACAAACCGGTTTTAGACTGAAAAACAAAAGAGCGGGACAGAACTGGAACTGCCCAGTTTGCCACTTGTTGCAGTTGAAGCTTTCCTGTGGCTGTTAGCGAAGGCAAACGCCTCCGCTGAATTAATGACGGCCCTCGATAACGTCAGAGGAAATGAATACACTTTTATAAAATAAAACGTGAGGCCTCAGGGGAGAAAAAAAGCAGAGGGACTACTTCACACAGAAAAGGCAATATATTTAATGAGTGAGACTGTTGTTAAGACTTCCTCTGGTAACTAAATTGATCACAGCGGATAAGACACCATTAGGATCTATCAGAGCTCAGCTCAGCAGATGACAGTGATTGATCAGGCTTGGAAACAATACACATGCCTTCACATAATTATTACAAGCAACATGTCACGAAAACAGAAAACCTGATTTTTCTCCAGCTGGGTAATGTTGGACTAAATAGTTCAAATCAGTCACAGTGAAGTGAGGATGTGTGAAGAATGAAACACCAGGCTGAAGTTAGCATAGAGCAAACCCTACACCAATACTGTCAAACACATCGCATTAAGTTAGCTATTCAGCATGTGTATGTGTGTCTCTTATTTGTTTCACTTCATATGGGTGAGCAGAGCAGCAGGAGGCTCGATTACAGGCCTTTCCAGTTTGTACTGTTCTGTGCTGGGCTTTGCAGTGAAGAACAAAAGGTTTATTGGTACCGAGAGACAAATGTGTAGTCTTGTAGCACAGCAGGTGACTTGTACATGTACAGCATGTGTGCTTGCATGTATATATAATGTGTATGTGTTGGGACTGTGAAAAAAAGATAAGTGATAATGTGATGTGCATTACTCATGTCTGATTACGAGAGGAAGGGTGAAGTGGCAGGTAGAGAGATGAAGGTGGGAGAGTAAAGTGGGAAGGAGGGAATACAATAAAAGAATATAGAGAAAACCAAGGCAGTGTGAATGTGCTGTCCAAGATACAGGAAGCATATATCATCAGAGACAGATCCTTACTTAGTGCTGCGTCATCACACACACACACACACACACACACACACACACACACACACTGTCTACCTGTTCCTTTTATCTTCACCTCTGTCTGTGTACACACACTCACAGCCATGGACACACACAGTAACAGAGCTATCAGTCTAAGGCTTTATTCCAGGACAGAGCTGCTCTGTCTGACAAACACATACTGAAACAAGCCAGATATCTGACATTATGGATTTTTAATCTCTCTGTCAACAGCACCATTTTACTTAATGGCATTACTATCCCCCCAACAACCACACACACGCACACACAAACACACACACACACATGCATGCACAGTAGCCCCTTAACCCCCTTTCCACTCTTTCCCTCTTCCATCTCCACTCTCCACCATATATATACATCTCCATGGAGACTGCCGCCTGGCAACAGCTGGAGGAGAGCCAGCCAGTTGCCGCGGCGACACTAACGCCCAACGGCCCTCTCAGCAAGGACCAGTGATGTCACTGGGTGGCCAGGCTGGGCAGACTATTATAGGCAGGCCAGATGATGACCGTTGTGAGAGTTAAACACTGGTCTTCTCCTTTATCGCTGCCATCTATCAGCCATCACTCCTCTTCAGTGACAGATTCTCTCTGTTGTTCATCTTCATTAGAGGTGTTTCTGTGCTGTCTTTGTTCGTCTCTCCCTCCCTCTGCTCCTCATTCAGTGTCTCTTGCTCTCTTTTAGTTTTGTGCCGTTAATCTGTCTTTCTGTCCTATTGTCTCTCTCTCTCTACTTATACTGAATTGCCTCTCCCTCATTCTTTGCTTCTTTCATCAATTCAGTTCAACTCAAGGAGCTTTAATGGCCTATTAACATTATCTTTACATAAAAATGCAAAGCCCCCTGCCTATATGCATCTCCATTTAGATTAAACCAGACAAGACCCATGTGTCTCGTATTATAAAATCTGCATTATGCTAACACATGCAAGCATGACAGTGTTTACTTAACTGATGTCAATGAAGATGAGCAGTGAAGAGTTTAGCTGGACAGCATCCACCTTTTTCACAACCCATCAGGATCGAAGGCCCTCTGATGGAACCCATACAAACATTTAAATAACTTGACAGTGCCTCGTCCTTTCCCCGGCGCATCGGCTCAGTGTATAACAAAGCCCAGCAGCACCTCCACCTGCTGAGAAAGCCCAGGACTTTGAATATCAGCAGTGACATCTTGACCCTGGTTTACAGGACACTAATTAAGTCTATACTCACCTTCATCTCAGCCTGGTACGACACCTTCCCCACCAAACACAAAACAAAACTCTCCCGCATATCTAATCAGGCCAGTATAATAATTGGTTCACCCCAATCTCCCCTACCTGAACTGTACACCCGGTCAGTAATCAGGAAAGCCACTCTGAACAAGCAGGATCAAGCTTGTAATTATATAAGCGTATTTTTCTACAATGTCATCATCGCTGCTGGAAAAGGAAGTCAAAACCACTAATCATTTCCTGGGACTAAAGTTTCACCTGTCTCTGCTGTACAAAGTCGTATCATAAAATGCACTTTTTTCCTTCCTCCTACTATGTATTCACCTATTTCCTCGTCACCATCTCTCTCCTCCGCCCGTCAGCTGTTCTCTACTCTGCTTCAGTGTTCCCATCCGAGCCACCACTTTATCATGTCCTCCACTCCACTTCTCCACATCTCCCTCCCTCCATTCATCCTCTGCACATCCCTTGGACCAGTCAAAAATGAAGCCACCAGGCGAACCACACGAGCATGCATACATGCGGGGGTGGAAAACCCAACTTGCAGAGGTAAACACTGCACATAATGACTGAGTCACTCTATGCGTGGTCATACACACAGCCACAAACAACAGGACATTAGTTTCTCGGGCCTTACCCTTATTATCAACCCTTTGCTATTACATGTCTCACTTTTAGCTTAACCTCTATCAGACGCTACTGAGCCTAAAACAGAGTCATAGCCCGGACACATGTTCCTATTACAAGGCTCTTAATCTCAATAAATGGTGCTCACAAGGATAGAAACAGAGTGCACAAGTGACACACAAACACAGACGGTTCTTGTTGTTATGGTTGGCCGGTGACCCCTGGAGAAAATGAGAGCAGGGAAGGTGCGGAGACGAAGAAGAAGAAGTAAAGCCTGAGAGGGGAAACAGGCGTGTGATGAGGGAGGCAACAAGGCAAGACAGAGTGGTCCTGCTTCAGTTAGTGCGCTAACGTGATCTGAAATGTTCTGCAAAACAGACTTAATTAATAGGATGACTCACTACCTATAGCTAGGGCTAATGCTAAAAGTAATGAAGAAATGAATGCTGAAGCTAATGCTAGTGGAAGTGCTGCAGACAGTAGTATCTAGTTACTGGGGTGGAAGAGATCAGTGCTAAATGGCTTGTGAATTAAGTAATTTGCTCTCGAGTAACTAATGTCGCTGTCTTGGTGCAACAGTGGAGCCGCTTGGGAAAAAGATACTAGCACATACTGTTAGTATAAATCAAGACTTGCACAGTATGTCTGCAAAAACCCACTCAAGCAACTCAAACAGACTTATAGACCTGTTTCTAAGCAAATAATATGAAGGGATTTAATATTACTCCCTCAAATGTATTCCACTCCAGTATTTCTGGCAGTGTGGAGAACACTTTGAAACAGCATTTAGACGATCATGTAGGAAAATAGAATCAGCAGAAAATATAACTGAACTATTACATGAATAAATGTTTTTTAAAAAACATTTTTTTGGCATACAGTCAAATATGGATGTATCCCCTCAGTATTTCTATAATCCTGGATCCAATCCCTGTGTCCTTCTTCTTAAAGGTTCATTGTTAAAATATACTGTGAGTAATAAGGGATGCTTGTGTTTGAGAGCTCAATAGCACTGAGTGGATATGAGGCTGCACCTCAAATCGTGACATGCATGATATTGTATGTTTGTTGGTGTGGTCGGTAACTCGTAGTAAAAGTGTTTTCTGCTCTGACTGTGAGGCGTCTCGGGGATTAAATGCTGACTTTGACTCTTTGGCCTTCTCTCACACTTCCCTCATCCCATTTTCTCACTCCGTCGAACCCCCCCCTCTCATCTAATCTGCCCCTCTTTCTCTGTGCCACGGGTCTTGTTTTTTCTTCCACTCGATTTGTTTTCTGTCCCTTTCAGTCGGTGCTCCTGTTCATCTCCTCTCTCTCTCTCTCTCTCTCTCTCTCTCTCTCTCTCTCTCTCTCTCTCTCTCACCTCTTGTGGCTGTGTTGTGAATGCAAATAATCCAACACAAATTAACAGAGAGGATCCCATCACTGCTACAACCACCAACACACACATATCCTTTCTCTGCGCTGCTCTGTCTCTAATCGGCTAGTTGGACAATTGATTGCTTCCCATCACCAGCGTAGGTTATATGTAGATAAGGGCACACACAATCAGGTGCAAATATACAAACACACACATAAACAACCATCCCACGGGCACACATTTGTCACAAATGTCATACACAGTAGACACAAACAGGGGACTCACACTGGCACAAATTTGCTTTTTTTTGTCTACTCCTTTTTGGTTTTGTTTTTGTTTTCAGACTATATCCACACTAAGCCGGCTTAATGTGAAAAAGCTGGTGACATGCACAAGGAATATATGTCCACATATTAGTGTTTTCAGGTTGTAAGGATTTCCATTCACACTTAAAACCAAAGCAATAATAATACAGCTGAATGTCTTCTTCTTCCTCCTCCTTTTTGGCCGGCAGAAGAGTCTCAGCTATCATCTCCTGTGCTCCACAGTCACCTGATCTGTGTTTCAAACCTACAATTTAGCCGCTTTCATTTACATCATTTTTTCTGCTGTCAAACAACCTAACAAGCCAAAAAAAAAAAATTTTTATTTGATCAAGACCATTGAATGTAACTCCTGGTCTACTGCACTGAGCCATCCATCAGATCACTATTTTGCTGTGTGATGGAGAAGACAAAGAAATCAAGATAAAAAGAGAATAAATACTTTACTGTGAGACAGGATATGTTGACCTTTAAAGTGAGTGATTGCAGAGAATGTTGAAGGTGACAGAAAGTCCTGTCCTTAACTTCTCTACCATATAGCTCTCAAACATGTCTAAGCAGGATTACATCAGGCTAAATTTCCCCTGATCACACGAAAAGCTGAGACTGGCATTATTTGGATTTATCCACACTGGAGAGTACTTTTCCTCAGTTTTTTGGCTGTGAAAAAGCCAGCTTATGGTGGAAACCAGGCCAAAATGAAGAATAAAAGATTTTGCCGGCCCAAGTGTGGATATAATTTAGTTGTGATTCTCTCTGGCCTGCAGGGTGGCGTCTGGGTGAGAGTTTGATGGTTTGTCATGCTGTGAAGTCCCACAGCGCGTAAGACCAAGGGACTGAAAGACGAGGGCCGGCTCATACATCTATGGTGGTCACAGAGACAGGGATAGTTGACTGAACACACACACACATGCGCACATACACGGCTAGGGATGAGGAACACTTGCACAGATATAAAGCAGCACACCCAGCCATGGCATTCAAGCCTAATTAAAGTACAGTTGACACTTCATTGGAGCTACATTGGGATGCTTAGCAGCCCGTGTGTGTGTGTGTGTGTGTGTGTGTGTGTGTGTGTGTGTGTGTGTGTGTGTGTGTGTGTGTGTGTGCGCTCATCTCTCTGTGTGGGTGAGAAAGAAAGACAGTTTGAAGGAGAGAGAGCGACGGGGGGGGGGGGGGTGTTATACATGTGTGTGTGTGTGTGTGCACTTAATCTTTTAGCCTGTTAATGTTTGAGTTGGGTGAATACACATGGGAGAGCCAGTCTGTGTGTTGGCAAGGCTTGAAGAGCTCATTACTGCATTTGTGTGAATCCAACTATCTCTAAAAGGATGTTTGACTCCTGTCTGGCTGGGATTTCTGTGTGTGTGTGTGTGTGCGTCTCGCTTTGTGTGCATGTGTATTCTATTATTTATGAACAGACAAATTTCTGTGCCCTCACTTGAGCCTCAGTCTCACTTAAGGTGTACTTGTGAACTTGATAATTAATGAACAGATCTTTTTTTTGCACAAGATTTTATTTGGTCTAGACTTTTTTCTCCTCCGTGTGATGTGCAAAATTCTCCTCTACCAGCATGTAAAAATTCTCAAAAGTTGTCTCTGTGTGTGTGTTTGTTGTCACGCTGATCAGCGCGAGGTTAAACTTCAAGAACATACACGTACAAACACGCAAACTGTCTCCCTGAAACAATTGCCTAATTCAAGCTCCTCTCCTACAACTGCCTCACTGTCTCTCTTTCTCCTCCTGTTCCCATCCGTCCTTTTCTCCATCTCTTCTCCTGCTCCTCCCTCCTTTGCTCCACAGTCTGACGTTCGTGACAGGAAGGCTGACTGATGCACAATGACAGACAACCCCCTCTGCACATTTCAAAGGACACACACAGACAGGCACAGAGACAGTCTGACACAGACATGAAAACACTCATACTATATGCATGCACACAAATGCAGATAAAGACATTTGCACACACACACACACACACACACACACACACACAAACACACATGTCATAAACAATCAAAAGTTCCCAGTATGGTTAAATAGGCACAAAGACATTAAAATAGACATATATACATAAACTCCCACACATACATATACACATACCCTGTGGACAGACTGACGAATGATTAATCCTGGTGGCCTGCCCAGTGTGTGGGCTGAATGTAACAGCTTTATAAAGTGACCAACATGACTCGCTAAGACGAACCAACTGTTGTCCGTCTGTGTGGTTTTGCTTTATCTCTATGCGTCAGACTGCTAATGGCACATACACATGAAATATAATGCAATAATTGTTATTACCTTTTTGGATGATTTGAACCTGTGACATGCACATGTCCATGATGCTGCCAAATATAATGCACAGACACAAGAACAAGAAAGCCTCAAAAATGGAGTTGAATGAACATTGCTCTGACACAGTCTCAATAGAGATCAAACAATACAGGCTTCATATTTATTACACGGTCAGTGCACTGGATTGCTTATATTTCAATGTTTCCGCCACATTTGTTCAGTTGTAGCGGCCCACTACACCTGAATTTTCGACAGCACAGCAATCTGCAGAGCGTACTATTGCTTTATGTATCACTATTTGCCAGCCGTCACTCAAATTGTCACAGCAGGAGCCCTGTTGTTTTCCTCGTCGTTCTGCTTTGTGCATTTGCCACAATAAGCAAATGTTACTTTTGGTATAAATTTAACACTTTCATCCTGTGCTACACAACAAACAAACAAAAACATTTTAGTGTGAAAGGAAGCAGAATACCTTTACTGTAAAGCCACCTCTTAAAAAGCTGACAGTGGTTGAAGTTAGCTAATGTCACCAAAAGTTTTTTCTAAAT
Source organism: Trachinotus anak (assembly GCF_046630095.1). Taxonomy (NCBI): domain Eukaryota; kingdom Metazoa; phylum Chordata; class Actinopteri; order Carangiformes; family Carangidae; genus Trachinotus; species Trachinotus anak. Next base: position 9,395,954 of record NW_027273883.1, on the reverse strand, counting down.
ATGGATTAAGACAAGTTTAGGAAATCACATCGCTGGGACAAAAGAGATTTTATTTACATCTCTAGAGCACGAGAAGGTCAGAAAACAACCAGGATTTATGTTACAATTTCAGAGGAACAAGAAATATTTATTAAATGGACGAAAACACTATCCAGGAAATATGTCGTTGAGCAGTTTGTGTTAGTTTGGTTTGTGAGAAAGAGGAAGAAAAAAAAGCTATGCATATGTTAAGTTGTTAGATGAAGACATGCAGAGGCTTCCTCAACTGTGGATGAACCTCAAACTTTCAACCTGTAAAGATAATCAATAAGGCCTTTTCCTTCCTGCATCTGTCCTGTGGGCACAGGATGCAGAGGAGGCAGAGAGAGCAGCGTGTTCTGATCAACACCTCAGTGCTGTTTGTAAAGTCTGTATCTGTACACAGTACCAGTATCTTACAGGAGGGAATGTGTTTGTCAGACATGTTTGCCCACAGCTCAGTCAAAAAGTATCTGGTGGATTATGTTGCCGATGGTATTGATGCCCAACAACTACAGTTGTTCTGATTCTGATGCTAGTATCGGAAATGCCTCAAGACTGCCTAAAATCCTGGGTTGGGAATCATCGACTACATGAGTCTATGCACCGATCCAAAATCATGTAATGTATTGTGAAACTTATAAACTTATAGTTTCACACCCAGATAAAACAGCAGTTTTCCTGGAAATCAATTCGTCTTTGCCGCTCTAACAGTAGCCTACAAAGGAAGTTGTGCTGTACAGCCGCTGGCGGCTACTGTTACAGAGCGGCGAAGAAGAACTGATAGCGTAACATTAGCTGTTGGTCAAGGTCACTAATACCTAAAACCTATAAAATATAAAATATTATTACTTTTCAGTGTTTGTGTTTTAACTGACACAGCTTCACTAGCCTTTGGTCACATGATGCTTCTAAGCCAATCATTGCCACTCTATTCTTCAAGTATGAAAAGAAAGAAAATGAACACTGTAAGCAGCCTACTTGATTACAATAAGCAAATTATTGAAACAGCATTTGTATAGAATGTTTATGTCACAAGCTTCTTGATCATTATAAACAGATTCCACTGTAAAAAGAGAAATTCTATAGCATTCATGTATTTGCTCATGTTTTACAAAGGGTTTAAGCTGAGCCACGCCATACAACAATGACAGCAATCATATCACATCCATACAGGGTTAGCAGCATACGGCTGTTCCATTTTTTTAATGCATTGTATCAGATTGGATTGGTCTTGATGGGCTCAAAGCATATCTGTTCACAACAATTGGAAAAAAAGTGGTAGAAACATTATTTTACAGGTATTGATATGGCTATGTCCATTCCCTGTATATGCCCACGTCCCTACTATCCGAGCATAATAAAAATAAATCTGCCCAGGGACAGGGAGTGCCAGGGTTACAACCTCCTGAAAAAGCCTGGAGGTGTACGGCAAAATGCCAAGAAGAAATATGTTAAACTGATCAAAATGTCTCATGTGCTCCGAAGCTGGCAACCAGAAGATGTTAAATGATGATGCTGATTATGCTGATGATGCTTTAAGTGATATCAGTGGGCCAAAACTGAGACATATGGTATGAACAGCATTGCATAACTTTATTAGTGCTGTGTTGATGAAAGAATTCGCCTGCACGCACTAAGTATCGGATTTTAACTGCACAAGAGCAATACCTGGCCACCAAACTTAATGCACGCAGTGTGCTTCCAAAGTCATTATTGGCCCATGTCGTATTATGTAAGAATCTCATTTACTGTTGTACTTGAGTCTGCCAGTGGTTATTGAGCAGCAAAGTAATTGACGAGGCAGTGCCGGGAGGATCCTTGAGGACATTGACAGATACAGTTGTGCCCTGTGTTAAGCAGTATGCAAATTGCAACGCCATATATTTTAGTATCACTGCTATTACTGATACTATTACTGGATGTATAATTTTTGCTTTTATTGTACAGAGTCAAAGTGCAAAACAAAAAAAAAGAGAGAGGGAACGAGCTAAGTGGGATTTGTGAAAATATTCTAAATCGCGAAGTAATTCTCAGACCATTAACACTGAGCAATCTAATCACACTGGGAGTGTACTTGGGTCCAGGTTTTTATAAGTAAACTAAGCATAATTCTTCACAGGTGTGAAGTGGATATTGATGTGCGTGTGCTTCTTTCATTTGAGACCATCTTAAATTAAAGAGAAGGACAGATTGGCTTAGTCTACATAACAAGCGTACGTCTGATGCTCACATTGTCCATGCTGAGATTTTCAGTGTGTGACTACATCAAGTCATATCTGCGAGCTACTCAGTGCCGCCTCCCCTCAGAGAAGTGCAATGATAACACACTCACCAGGACACACATTCACACACAGATGCAAGAAGAACATGCAAGTACATACACACGGGGGGCCCACAAACTCATCACACAAGCATATAACTCACTGCCTAAGCCTGTCTCTTGCACACAGTGTTGAATCCACCTATATCCTTTTTTTCCCATCTAGATAGAGTAACGCTACAGTAGCCTCCAATTCCATTTTCTGCACTGACTCTCATCCGACCCCTCCCTTTCTTGCTGTCCCCACCTCTCACCCCCCGCCCCCCCCCCCCACCCCACCCCTTTCCCTCTCTACATCTCTCCCTCTGCCTCTGTATTCCTTCTGTCTCCTCCCGTCTCGTAGGCCACCTCTTATTTTCTTTTTTCACTCTCAATCCCAGTCTGTTAACAGCTCCCTTGTTGATTTTTCTCCCTATCTCTCTCTCTCTTTCTTTCTGTATGGTCCAGTGGGGCTGCCGACAGTAACCACAGTACAGTAGGCTGCAATTAATCTTTCAAATAATTCTCTCTTGCCACAGACAGTGGGCACACATGCAGAGAGAGAGAAAGAGCGAGCTGAGGAAAAGGGGTACGGAAGGCAGCAGAAATGTGAGATATACAGCAAAACAAAGGGAGACACTGGAGAGAGACAACTTCTACTCCTTTCTTATAAATATAATGCAAAAATAAACTTGCTGCCCGTGTGCAAATGTACCATTTATTTTGCTCTTTTACCATAATATTCAGAAACTCTATTGCAGCAGTCGTTGGAGAGGAGGTGTAGTCACAGTCTGCCAAATCTATTTCAACACGTCACAACCTCAGAAGGGATAATTAATCACAGATTGATGCATTAAACATGAAGTCCACATTTTTAATATACGCTACGCCTCCATTCTGACATTCATTGTTTCACACACTGGCAGCCAATACATTTTGTTGAGCTGTTGGTGAAATAAGACATTCAAAAATATTCACATTTGAAAAGCCATTTATTGTAGTAGAGAGGGGAGTGCACTGATTGACACTGGCTCAAGGTTCGGAGGAAGAGAAAATTCACCTCTGCTGTGACTGTCTTTTTAGTTCTTACTGGGCATTTCATTTAAGTGCATTGTGGGAAATTCTTTGCAATCTCTTTCACAGTTCAGACAGTTAGGATAATTTTTTCTTTGCTTGTCGGGCAAGTGGATCAAGATCTCAGTGAAGCAATCAAAGGTTTTTTGTACTGTCATATACATTCTGCATTACTCTGACTATCAGGCAAATGTCAAACATACCCACCATTGAGGCCACCTTGGTCTGGGCCTTTCTAAGGTGTGTATTATTTGCTGGCCAGTTAGTTTCACTTGAATTAACTAGCTAGCTAGATAACATTATTCCATCCATCCAATGTCAGACTGAGGAAACTCTCAGTGAAAGTTGAAATGCTATTCCTTCAAATCATTCATTCATATTCGTTCATTCCTTTTTGTGTAAAGCATTGAAACGCACGTTAAAATGAAGGAGCCCTTTATGGTTTTATTTTCATTGCAAGATTTTCCCAGCGGAGGCCGGTAGCATTTGCATATAAATATCGATTGACCTTGTGATTACTTTCTTAACTGACACAGACAAAAATGAAAAGACTGCATCAATGAAAGCTGAGCGTAGGTAAGAGGAGAGATACAAGATGAAGAGACTGAGAGAAAATGAAAGAGAGAAAAAACTAACTGACCTGATCACATTCAAACAATGTAGCTGAATTACTAAAGAGATATATATTAGAATGGAAGCTGTAGGCTCAACACAAACCCAGAATAATTATAATGGCGTAATGTAGTATTATTGTATAAATATATTACTGTGAAAGACATATTTTGCTTGTGTTAATGTACTGTTTAAGACACAATCCTATAATTCAAATCCAGATTTCCAGGATGTTGTATGGATTATTCATTGCAACATTTAACCTGATTATCATGCATTACTGCCTGACAGATCAGTTATGCTACTGCCCACTGGCATGACTTTATAGCTATTGACGTCTAATTTTTGGATCTCCAAATTTCTTAAAATGCACATGTGTAGATCAGGGAAGTCACTTTTTGGAGATGGTATTTCTAAAACCCCCATGAAACTAAACTATGAAGATGCACAACTCTACAGTAGGTGATGCATCATTGTGGTTTGCAGTTTCGCCTCACAACACCACACTGTGGTTGTGTCTGTGCTGTGCATAGTTAGCCTGTTAGTTCATGTGGATTACCCCTGCTTTCCAACTCATTTCAACTCATTTTACCGTAAAAAGTAAGGTTTGGTGAGGTTTAGCGTCATTACCACTCACTGGGTGCCACCACAAGGTCCATTTAGCAGCTGTTCTGGAGCTTTCAGTCACAAAACGTCAACTTCATGAGCAGAATAACAGTAACGATTCAAGAATGAAGTCTACTTCAGCTTTTTAGCCAAAAGATCAGAAAAAGGGAAATTTGAGCATCTACAGTATTTATAATAGCCGATAATATAATTTTCGAAGATTAGCAACAAATTACAGCAAACCCAAACATTTGCTGTAAATGATATGACTAATTTGAATTTAGCCAGTGATGAGCTTCTCTACGATAAGTTGCATCAACTGAAAACTGTCAGTGATATACTAAATAAAATGATTCACATCAGTGTGGGGTTTTGTGGAATGCTGAGCTGTGGTAAATTGTGCATGACCATCTCCCCGACTTTGCAGTGTCTTTTAATTACACTATTTAATTAGTGTTTATCCATTTAGGCATACAGTATAGCCCGAGTGTCTTGGGTTTTTGTTACACAAGTGAAATATGCCCTTGTAACATGAAGTCATTTTCTATGCTTGGTAGTAAAGGAAAAGTAATTAACACAATTTTGATTCATATAATTTAATTGGGAAGGTAAACACACAGCCAAGAGTGGATCGTGTAAAAGGCGTCGGGAGATGAAAGGGACAAAGACAAGAAAAGAGAGAGGGATGGTGAATGGTGATCTAGCTATCAAGTCAAGATGGTTGGAAAATGGGGAGAGAAAACCCCACAATTGAAAACTAGAGAGTGTAAGAATAAGAAAAAGGGAGAGACAAAACAACAACATGAGAAAAGCCAAAAACAAGGAGCAATGAAGAGAAGAAGAAAGAGGGAGGGAGGGGAAGAAACAACAAGAAAACAGACCAGAAAAAGAAAAGAGTGCAAACAAAGAAATCAACTGTAGGGATAGGGAGCGGAACAATACAGGAACAGTGGAGGCGAGAAGTGTGAAGAGAGGCAGGTGTAGATGAGGAGAGATGAGGGATTACAGAGCGACAGTGTGAGACACAGAGATGCTGCAAGAGGTCACACTTTGCTCTTATTGTCTGCAGAAGACAATCATGGCTCACAGTGAGTCTGTATGTGTGATGGTGTAATGTGTAAACATCTGTGTGAATGTGTGTGCGTGTGTGCTCACAGCTCCGTTCTCACGACAAGGAACAGTAGGCATGAGATTGTACAGAAGGGAAAGGGCAAGCAACTATGACGCCAGCAGGCAAGGAAAGGAACAATATGGTGTTGTGTATCTGCTGTAAATCAGAGAGAGACACACAGAGAGACACATTTACATTTTAGGCATCTGATCAAGGCTCTTGTTCAAAGTGCACCTAGTTTGCCAAATTTCAAAACATCCAAGTATAATCTGATGGAAGGAGGCCAACAGAGCAAGGCAGACATGTTATTTTTGCTCTGGGTGCAACAAATTTGCTGAAAATAGGCAAAACTCAAGCAGGATTTTTTTTGTCTGGTGCAATACAGTGAAAGATAATCAGTGCCAAGCAGGAAGCTTTCCAGTCATCCGTAAATTCCTCACTTCAGTTAGTATCGCATAAAGAAGAGTTTTTCAAAGTGCAAGACAAGTCACCCTGCTTGAGGTGAAAGTGACACGTTCTGAAAACAACGGGATGATAGTTATTATCGTTCAACCCACTGGTTTGGTGCCAATTAATGTCCTTAAATCCACTTAGAAATCATATAAACAATAAACCCAAAACTTCCCAGAGAATAATCACGTTTTTAAGTTTTCCTCAGTGTTAAAGTAAGGCTCTGACAATTATCAGCACATTCATGAGTAAACTGCAAACAGCAACTACTGGTAGATAATTCAGCATACTTTTAATGCTGCCAACTCAGTTTTATCTGAGGGGGTCCCACAGCGTCTGACTTTGAAAATCTCTGGTATGCATTAAGAGTAAAGTTGGTGTGTAGCAGACAGTTGCTGCTCATGGGTGGATTACTGATCAGGACTGTGGAGCACCAGGCTCAAGGACTCATGTCATCATCAAATCATCTAACCCTGACCCTACAGTGAAAACACTGCATAGATCTGAGTGTGGGGAAAACTTTTCCATCCCTTGGCTGTGCTGATACTTTCTGCTCCTGGCCAGAGAGAGAGAACTGGTCAGGTGGAGCAGTGGTCACCCTGCTATATCAACATTATCAAGTCTTCAAATTAAAAGCTGAATTTCCGGATAAAGAGACTTTTAATAGCGACTGCCAAACCTGACATGAAATAATTAAATCGCACAAATCAATAAAAACTGAAAATAAAAAAGACGGAAGCCTTATTTCAAGCACTTCTAATGAACCTGATGTAAAAAGAGATTTCACAAAAGACATCAACTATTTTTTTCATTGAGATTCATAACATGAGTAACCCTAACCTAACCCTTAACCCTAACCCTTAACCCTACTTCCTGTGTGAAGGCTCAGTCAAGCTGACAAATGTCAGAGCCACACTGACCTCACAGAATATGGAGAAATAATATTCTTGTATTCTTAGAGTGAAGATGCATTATAGAAAAGGGGTAAAGGTCATTTTTTTTCTTCTGGCAGCAGAGCCAGAGACATAAGACAGAGAGACAGTGTCGGCAACAGTATGTGGATTGATTAATTAAAGATCTTTATCTTCCATTCTACTGACAAAAAGAGAAAGAGGAGGCAGCGCTGCAGAAAAAGAGACGAGTGGATAAAGGGAGAGTGAGAGATGAGGGAGGCTGGGGGGTAAACGAATAGAGTAATGGCGAGGAAAAAGATGGAGAGACAGCTATTCCGGAGGGGTAGATAGATGGAAAGATAAGAGCAAAAAAAATAATAATAAAAAATAGAAACGTGACGCTGATGTGGAAGTGAAGTGGGCAGATGTGAGTGGAGCGAGGAGGAAATGAGGCAAGATGTATGGATGAGCGAAACGATGGGATGAAGGTGTGTGCATGTATGTGTGTGTGTGTGGGGGGGGGGGGTTAGTCAGGGTGAGGAGGTCTTATGGTGTGATATTTTTACCTCTTGATGGAGTGACGAGAGGTGGGAGGCAGAGGAGAGAATGGAAACGGTAATTAATGGAGGAGACGGGGAAGGAGGAGGTGGGCTGAGGGCTTTTGACGCTAAAAAAAGATGAGCGTGTGTAGTGTACGAAACTTCACCCTGTCTCAATGGCTCGATGTTAAGGCTGCCTACTGTATGTGAATTTTAAAATAATACCACCGTACTCCAATTATACAAATACAACCTGCATGGTTGCTTGCATTTACGTCATCTAACAAGTGGTTACAAATTATCCTCATTTGCACGGCATTTTAAGTGTTCACTGTAATTTTGTTTGCATTAAAGTAAGCTGGTGTTACTATGCAGTCAGGTAAATAGCTTCATGGGCACAAACGCACCATATCATTACTACAATTATCCCCTTCATTACGCTGTGATATTATTCCACTTTTTTTTGCTTTGTAGAGTAAGTGTATAGTTCTCTCAGCTTATTTAAATAAACACCTGTTAATGGCCGGCCCCTCATTCTGGCTCACAATCCGCCAAGCTTTTTATCCACCGTTTCAATTTTTGTTGGGATTGTGTAATAGAAGGTAATAGAAGTGGTGTGCTAATTGCAATACACAGGATGTAATGTAGCCTAAAATTTCCTTATGCCATTATCTAAGCTGAGCGTTCACACAGCAGTCTGGTTTAGATGACAAAATACAAGTTAAGCCGTGTTGGTATTAGCGTTGCTGTCACCCGCTGCAGGTTTTTCTACAACTCCGGCAATTCCAGCATTCACTAAAAACTCTCTTGAACATTTTTTTATCTGCTCTCAGTCAGCACTTCTCCAGTTTACACTTACCTGTGCCTCCGCCCACAAGGCTGCACAAGACATCTGAGAATCAGCATCATGAATCTTTGTGCTACCACTGGCTGACTGTGCTGCCTCAGAAGTGCTTACTCAGCAGCTGAAAACACACTATTGTACCAACAATCAATGTCCAAACTGATGTTTGACCCTGCCGGCTTGAAAGACCTCACTCCTCAGCTCGGAGATTTGCACTAACCCTGCAAACTGTGGTATCTTTCCACAAGGATCTTATTTTTTCTGAAAAACTTTTAGCTACCGTGCTTCAGAGCTATGAAGCTCCAGTATATGAATACTTAGCCGAGGGCATCCAATCACTCTCAGTCACCCCTGGGCTCTCAGTGTGCCTGTTAATGAATGACTTTGTGAGATGGGTCCAGAGGTGCTACAAGGTACTTAGGATTCAGGTCAACATCACTTGACCCACAACGGGCAGGCAGAGGCTGAATAGGCTTAGTGAAGAAGTAACTGTCAGACGAAGAGAGAGATGCTTTATACCAAAGCTCTAAACTTGTAATTTTATCACTCTTGTGTCTTTCAACTCCTCCTTCCCGAGTCAGGCTCTCCTCCACTTCTTTCTGGCTTCATTTGACTCACTTTCGTCATTTAATCCCACTCTTCTGCCTCTTGTGTTTTTGCTCCTCAGGTTATCTCATTTGCTTTCATTCTGTTTGCGCCTGAAAGAGATCACTCGTTTACATGCCTCTTCATCTTCATTCTCATCTTTTCATCTTTCTTTTCTCATTCTGCCACTGATCAATCTTTTTCTCCCTCTCTCTCCCTCTCATTATACTCTGCTCTCATCATTTCATTTTTCCCCTCCTCGCTCTCTCAATCAACTTCTAGCCTTGAGCCATTTTTTCAACATCTGCAACTGTGCCACTGATTTCTTCTTCTTCTTCTTCTTCTTCTCCTTCTTCTTATTTTCACTGCCCCTCTCTGGTAGATGATGATGATGATGTTCAAGATTTGAATAATTCTAACAAAATAAAGGAATCAAACAGAAAACCTTCTGGAGACACTCCCGTCTCCCTTTCTTTCTCCCCCCCACCCGCTGGCAGGTGCCACGTCTCATTAGAAAGTGCTGGCAGACATGACCTTCTCACGGTGCTCCCCCACTGCTTCTCTGTCGCTCTCCCTCCCTCGTTCTATCATGTCCTGACCTCTCACCTGTCACAGCGAGAGAAAACAACTGCACACACACGACACACACAACATTGCCAACGAGCTTAACAGATGCAAGCTGATACCATGTATAAAAATGTACACGGTGGTCCCATACACACAAAGCCTACTCGTTATTCAACCACTGCTTGAACCCTCAGGTTCAGATAACACACCGCGCAACCCGGCAGCATCACACAGTAAATTGGACATGAACAGACCGCTCATCCATGATCACATAAACACATGCTCTGCACATAGACACACAAAATGTTTCTATACACCCCGCAACCACAGCTAATGCTTGACCCCCTCGGGCTCAGACTGTGCACCACCAACAACCTGACTCTGAAAACTATTCTCAGATTCGACGCCGCTGCCTCTCTCCTCACACACTCTCGCCGTGGGCCACCGACTCAAATTGGAAGCCCGCCAGCAGCAAGGTCAGGGTGGATGTAACATGGTTACACAGGTGCAACATAAACACACCATATCAGCCCATTACAGCCAGCCAACCCTTAACTTTTCTTCTGTGAGCTTTTCCGGTCCAGGTTCCTTAAATGCACCCTTGCCTACTTCAGTTTAAAGATTTTAAAGGTCGCAGTAGGATTAGGACAGGATTAGTATCTTCTCGCCTGCGGTTCTGAAACTCTGAGATCGTCTCTTGAGATGGTGCCTGGTGAATGTGAGGGGGGTCGCTGGTTTGACTCCCAGATCAGGCAGACATTTATATCTCCCTGAGTTAGGATGGAGTTGGGCAAAAAAAAAAAAAAAAAAAAAAACTTACTTAATACTCCTTGAGGAACAATTTATAAAAAGGCTTGAAACTGTCAGAGGGATTTACTTTTAGTAAATTAAAGGAAACCACTTTTAAAAAGCTCTTAACAATAGCACATTTGGCCAAAGTCTATGCCTTTACATTTATCTATTTTTGCTTATTTTGACAGTTTTAGAAAGTAATCTGAGCTGGATATCATCTATACTCTTTTTAAAGTAATGTGACAGTTGCTTTAACCTATTTATGTTGTTCGTTGGCCCTCTTGACCAGATCTCTCTTGGAAAAGGAGATTTTCATCTCAAAGAGACTTTTAAAATCCTTACACTACCTCTGAGGCCTTCAAATGTAACATTGCATTTAATACAATATGTGCTGCACTGTGGCGGTATTAGAATCTGGGATTTTTCATTTGCAAATACGATACAGCTTTTCAAACTTTCAATTTAAGTTAATTTGTTCGTGTGTTTAGAGTTTGCTTTTCCCCAGTGTTTTATTTCATTTAGCTTTAATTTGACAAATGTTCAGAACATGTTTTGTTTATAGTGGACTTGGAATGAGTTTCCTTCAAAAATGATTTCACAGATGTGCTGAGGTGTACTGGTCAATTGTCATATGATCATGACTGTGGTTTGTATCTAGTCAAGGACCTTTGTCTTTTCTTCTGTTTACTGCTGAATAATGCTGATTTGACATATTCATTAAAGCTTGACTGGTAGACAAATTATTTTTCTTTTAAAAATGCATAAAAAATCATAAGAATAAGTTAAACTTTTTGACATGCTAAATATCAGGTGCACAGGTTCCAATCACATATTATTAAAACTGAAGTTCTTTTGAATCCAATAGTATTAGATATAACTCCAAATAGTTTTAAGGTTCAGCCATTTACTTTATTTATTTAGTTGTTAGTCACATAAACTTTACATTACATAAACTAATCATTTTACTCATATTGAAAAAAATGTCTCTAAGGTCTGCACAATGTAAATAGTGGACCAAGAGAAAGCAACAGATGATCAGTTTTTCTTTATGAATCTATGTTGTAAGAATCAAGAATATGAAAAATCATGAAGAGCCGAACCCATTGTTGTAGAGGAAAATCAAAAAAAAAAAAAAAAAAAACTCCTGTGACTAAAGAATAAAAAAAGGATGTTAAGAGAAACTCTGACCCACTAGAAAAAATTCAATAGTTTGTGCTCAGTTCAGCTTGTACTTTAAGTGCTGTAAAGAAATTTACAAAATTCAATTGTGGACATGAATGGGTTAACGTTAAATATAATAAAAAGCAACAGAAATGCACAGGCACATTGAAGGGCAATCTGAATTGAAAACATTTGGGATATTTTTCACATAAGTTGTGCAGTTGAAGATGACACTCAGAACGTTAACACTCTCTCTCAGAGCAGGAGAAGCACATTGTGAGTGTTCAGATATTCAGCAGTTGTTCTCATTGTTTTCTTCTTCCTAGGCAAAAAGATGACTAAAATATTTCACCACAGAAATATTTCAAACACTAGCAATTCAGCAAGGTTTGAGATGCACTCCAAGCCTAACAACAATTAGTATCAGGCCTTCACAAAAACCTCTCAATGCTAAAGACGGCCCTGCATCATTTCATACACAAGCGGTGACAAGAAGTGAAAAATACATGAATGAAAGGTGATCATTTCAGTCATCGGACAATCATTAGCACATCTTACAAACCATGTACACTTAGATATGAAATATGCCTGCAAACATGCAAAAAGACCAATCAAAACAAAGGTGCATGAAAATCTTACTACCTTTCCCTCACTATCTCTTCTCTTTTTGCATCTGAAGAGCCTTCTCTGTCTTCTGTGTGTCTTTTGATGGACTGTCATTAAGTTTTTTGTTGGTTTTTTTTGTGTGTACTTTTTATTTGTATCTCGGTTTTTCAACACCTCCATTTTTTTTAATTTCCCCTTACTGTGATAACTTTTGTCTGTTGATAACATCATAAGCCCTTTTTCATTTTGTAATAACTACCTTTCATGCATTCATTCCAGAAAACAGATTACAGTCTTTGAGTCGAGTGACTGTTGAAAAGAAAAAATAAATGGGTAATTTTTCAAAGGATCCATTTCAGTGACACGGTGAGAGCAGGAGCGAGATTTCTAGTGTATGATAATTACATCTAGAAAAAAGCCCAAGGCGTCAGTGTTAGACTTTTGAGACTTGGTTATAATGTGATGTGGTGCTGGTTAGGCAGATAGTCAGGGGTTTTGGGTCTGTGAGCTTGTCTCAACCCCGATGACTGGATGGCAGCTCTTTCATGCCATCCTCTAGCTGTCATCGTCATGCACCCACTCACGCGGAACCCAAATTATAACAGCATGAAGCCATGTGAATGCATGGATTTGTGCAGTTTGTGTGTCTGTGTGTGTGTGTGAGAGAGAGAGGGAGAGAGAGAGAGAGAGAGAGAAACAGAGAGAAAGAGAGTTATCAGTGTGTATGTGTGTGCGCCTATGTATGACAGAGAGAAAGGAGAGAGAGAGAGAGAGAGAGAGAGAGAGAGAGAGAGAGAGAGAGAGAGAGAGAGATGACGAAAGGTTAGGGCTAAACCACATCTCTAAATTTGGCATGAGCTCAGATCAAAGGACTGCGATGGTGGAGAGAGAGAGAAAGAGGAGGGGGAATGATACCAGAGATCTCCAAAGTTCTCTGCTCCCCTCTCTATCTCTTCTTCTCCATCATTTTCTGTCTCTCAAGATGACTTGTTCCCTTTTTTCAGAGTATGTCCACACTAAGCCATCTACATTACAAAAAAAAAAAAAAATGCCGCTTTTTCTCTTTGTTTTGTCTGTCCCTCCACACTCAGGTGAAACTTTTTCACAAATGAAAACTTTTGCATTTTGCTTGAAGTCTGGAATGTCATTCTCTGAGCTGTACACAAGTTAACATACACAGGGGACATTTGCGTTGTTGTGTCTTTGCACGGAATTACTCTGTGTTCTTTTCAGGACAGGATTTAGATATTTAGATCAACCAATCATAGCGCATGCCGCTCATATTCGTACATAGTGCTGACATTTGGGAATTGTCCACATCGGCTCCTCTGTGAGCTGGTGCAACCTGCAGCTATCCACAACATCAATCACTGCATAGCAGCCGCAGTGATCTTTACATGGAAGAGTAAATCCAGTCTTAATGTGGAGAGGGAAAACTTAGCTTTTACAGCTTTCATTGTAGATGGAAGATATTCATGAAAATTATGTACGGACGTGTAATTTTTTCACAAATAAACAGTATTTTCAAATTTAGCTGCCGTAGTTGTCACAGTTTGTCTTTGTCTGTGTGCTTTCCTGCATCGTCTCTCTCCCCTTTCCAACCTTTCTGTCCCATCCCAACTCCCAAATGGTTATGTAATTCATCACGCTCCCTCTGCCTCTCTGTTTCCCTCTTTTTCTCACTCTCTCACTCTGCCTCCGACTCTCTCTACGCGGGTGGAACAAATGGAGATCAGTCGGACTAATGCTGAGTTAGGCCCCTCGTTGCTTTGACAAAGCTATAGCATTACCCCTTTCATTTAACTAGCGCTCTGATCCACAGGCTTACACACACACACACACACACACACACACACACACACACTCAAACATATAGACTTGAAAGGGCACGCTTTATCTTCATTTGTCCCACTCTTACACACACACATAGACATACACACAATGCACATGCACGCACATGTCCAGAGATTTTCATGGATTCTTTTCATGCATAAGTGACATTTCAGCCTCATAACATTGTTGCCTGCAGAGTTTCCAATGCTCAGGTCCACTGTGGTGCTCTCTAACAAAGAGCCCTCAGAGCCAAGTGTGTCCGTGTGTCACTTTTTTCAGGAAATATTTGATTTTGTTCTTAAAGGATATGTCTGGTTGGAAACTTTGACCATTGTTTCTACTGGCAAAGACAACACTACTCACCAAGTTAATTAGCGGGACCTGAAAATTAAAAAAAAGAAGAATTCTGACACACGAGCAGCCAGATCTTAGCCTCCTACTTTAAAGAGAAACAAAGGTGAACAGTAAAATTCACCCAGATCACCCAGAGTGAATGTAGTAGAGGCAACATACATTTGATCCAGTATCTCAGGTGCACTTACTTCAGGTTTAAGGCTTGTTTACAACCTGTTTGATCATCTGAATGTCTCTGTTTCTTGCACCATCATACTTCATTGAAGCAATGTCACCATATTCAAAGAAGGAAAGGAAAGGAAAGGAAAGGAAAACTTTATTGTCCCACAGTAGCTTGGGAGCCACTGTATCTCATAACACAACAACATCACAATGCACAAGTGTACAAGCACTTAAATCATACCTACGAACCTATATAAAAATGTGCCTAGGATCACATGTTGAATGTTGCTGAATGTGAGGCAGGGTGATAAAAACAGTGATTACAACAATAAAACCTGGTTTAGCAATAAACTGTGATAGAAGACAATAGTTCTTCTAATAAAACCAGATATAAATATAAGAATAAAAACAATATTGGCTTTCGTAATAACCCAAATATTGTAACCCTACTTGTTATTATTAAATTTCTTGATGGAGGACGTAATGAATAAGTTCTGGTGCCTATTCAGTCTACTGTTTGGCTAATTGTAACCCTGACACCCCAGCCCTAAACCGTTGGCCTTGGGGCAGTATCTCAAATTATGGGTTCATGATGTGTGATAAAAACTGCAAAAGAAGAATAAACTTAAATTATCCTTTAAGAATATTCAGTGTGTCTGCACACATGTAACAGGATTTGCCCTCATTATCACCTCTGACATGGCTTTTCCTAGTTTTAGCACAGTGTCTCTTTTTTTTCTAACATGGTATAACCACAGGAAATGACTCACACCCACACTCACACTCACACATTACAGCACAATAAAGCATTAGTACGAGTCTTGTACTTCAATCAGCCAATTAACCTGGAGCAGAGCAGAACAAAACATTTGGCATTTGCCAATAGGGCAGCAACCTTCCAGTGATAATTACTCTTTGAAAGAGCTCACATACACATATGCACACAAATACACACACACACACCGGGCCCCCGGCACAGCATCCATCACACGTCATGTTGGAGACAATGGTGGCTATACTTCCAGCATAATCAATTATTTATCCTTGTCCACACATGAGCAATCTGGAGACGGTGTGTCCACACCTAAACACACACAAATACGCACACATGCACACACACAAAGTGATTGTTGTCAAAGTTGACAACAGACAATATGAATGGTGTGATTCTGAGCATCGCCTCAGGGCATCAGAATACTTCATGAAATGGAAGACCTACACACATTCTTGAATAATGGCAGGGTAACACACACACATACACACACTCAAACATATGAATAAGCCCAGCAGCATGTGTACAATTGAGACATTTTTGTTGGAGGGAGAGCGCTGCGGTTTTGAAATGTCAAGATAAAATGCTGTGACAGTGGTGGAAGAAAACATGAGAGAATGTTTGAGAGAAAAGAGGGAAAGAAAGGGAGGGCCCACGAAAGCCCATGTATATTTGATTGAGACAGGAAATGCAGGGAGATGAAAAAGGAAAACGAGGAAAAGAGAGAAAAGATGATGGAGAGTTACAGTAAATTGGCAAGGCCGCTTCTGAAAGCACGCTCTAGGGAAGAGGGGAGGGAGGGAGGGAAATGGAGTGAAAGACAGAATAAGAGGCAGAGGCTAGCGAGTCAGAGAGAGGAGTGCAGCAGCCAGAATGGATTGTTAGCTGGTAAACGACTGTCACTTTCTTTAGGGAGATAAACAGATTTGACACCTCCGCATTCTTCCCCTCTCCTCTTGTCCCTTTCTTTTCTCTGACGCGACACGGCCTGACAACCCTTCAAAAAAGAATCACTCTCCGACTCTGTCTTCCTCTCTGTTCCCCGCTGTTCTGTACCATCTCCCACTCCTCCGCCGCGTTTTTTTTTTCTTTCTTTTTCCCCTCTCAGATATGTGCGACAAACTCGCCCTTCTGGCGAAATAAGAAGAAGAAAAGAGAGAACTACATGAATAAAGACCCCGTTTTCCATTTTCCACACGCTCCTTTTCCCTTCCTCACTTGCCAGGGCCTTGTGACAAGATTAGATGAGCGAAGGGGTGGGTGGGTGGGGGGGAATAAAAATCAAAAGAAAGAGAGATTTCTTTCTCGACACCTGGAAGAGGTATGAAGGATAGAGAGTAGAGAGGAGCAAACGAGATGGAGAGTGTAAACGACACGAAGAGGAGGATCAGAGAGGAGGTGCACGCGGAGAGTCGGACAGGGGGAGATCAGTGGGGAGATGAAGAACACAGGACTTAAAGGAAGACATGCGTTGAAGCAGAAGGCTTGTGATCAGCCGTCACTTGGGATCTGTGGGCAGAGCATACGTGTGCACCTGCCCACACACAAACACATTGTCCTTGCTCGCAAAATCAAAAAATTAAAAATAAAAAAAACTCTGACAAAAGCTTGGAGACACACAGATAAAGTGAAGTGTTAATCATTCCCATCAGGACTGGCGCCTTTAAAGTGAAAGCACAGTCTTGTGGACTGGGCGCTGACCGAAAAGACAAACACACCAAAATAGATGTGAAGAATAAACAGGGGCTTGATTTACCAGGATAAAACAAAGTGTATAGGAGAGAAAACAGGGAGGGAAGGAGCTACAGAGACAGCAGGGTGAAAACATGGAACAGCAGCAATCATTCGAATAAATTAGGAGGCAAGAAAAGATGCAGTAAAGGAGGTCTGAATGCATTAGAGCAGTGTGGTTCCTGTGTTATCTCTCTGTGATAAAGGAAGTTGTTCTGCTGTGATAGTGAGGCCTCTAGAGGAAAGATGGGAAAATCTAAACAATGTGAAAATTAGGCCATGCAAACACTCGCAGACACACCACGTACAAACTCGTGCACATGTGCTCTTTCACGTCGCACAACACATGTTACCCACTCAGAAGGGATGGCGAGAAGCATGAGGCAACCCCTCCGCTTGTCGGCAACTATCTCCACGCCCCGCAAACAGCCTCACAAACACAAACACACACACATACATTCACATTCACATACACACTCCGGCTGTTTATGTAGGCAGCGGTGGAAATAAATAAAAGGCAAGCATCTAACAAATAAAATAAATTTTTAATCAATGGAGCCATTTGAATTAGCTCTGTCATTAAGTAAACAGGAACAAGGCAGAGTTTGAAATATTCATGTTGGGCCCTGAATTCATTAGGCTGTTAGGAGGTGTGGTCCCCCAGGGGCCCCATTCAGATCTGGGACAACTCCGAGGGCGTGATGATGTATATACAATATACATACTGTTATAATGTGGGGGGGGGGGGGGGGGGGGGGGGGGGGGGGGGGGGGGGGGTTGAAGTGGAAGAAAGACATAGAGAAGAGAAAAAGGAAGCAAAAACTGAACTGTTCTAATACACTGAGTGGGCTTTTTATAGATTTTAGTGGGGGGGGGGTGGTTAGCAGGAAGATGAAGGGAAAGTGTAGAGGAAGCCTGGAGAAACTGAAAGAATGACAGAGAGGAGAGCGAGGGATTAAAAGAGGAAAAGAAACTGAGGGGGAGAAGAGAGGGATTAAAAGACTACGAGAAACAAAGTTAGTTGAAAGGGAGGAGGAAGTGCAGACGAGGGATGGGGCGAAGCACAACACAGCAAAGAGCCAGCAAAAATCAAAGTAGCAAGTATGGGGGGTAAAAATGGGAAGAAAGACAGCCAGAGAGAGGTAATTCATAGTGAGATCAAAGGAGGTATGGATAACAGATAGAAAACAAAGGTGGGGATGCTGCGTTGCGGCTTAATCTGTGGAGAATAGTAAAGGATTTACATGTACATCCCATGTTATGAAGGCAAGCTGTGCAGCAGGATGCAAAGGTAGATAACAGAGAAGATGGAGAGATTATAATGTGAAGCAGAGGGGGGTCGAGGGGTTAGAGAGACAAAGAAAAAGAGACAGAAGCACCAGAGAAATAGAAAGTGAAGGGAAAGGGAGGGCTGCGAGACAGATGAGAGTGATGGAAACAGATTGAAACGAGAATAGAGATGAGATCAGAGGGAGAAAGTCAAGCAAGGGAGTGAAAGAAAACCAGAAAGACGGAGGCAAAAACAGAGGAGGAAATAAATATATTAATCTCCTGTATCTTTTCTTACAGTGTGTGACAGACAGCAGCGAGCAACAGAGTATGGCAGGAGAGTCGGAGAGAGGGAGAGGGGGCTCAAAAGGAATGAGAAAATGACTGAGGAAAGGAGGGAGCATGGGCGATTGCGTAATGACTTTAATGAAAGCACTGAATCCCCACTGGACACTTTAGATATGACTCCTGGGGAATGACGACGAAAAAAAAAAAGACACAGCACAGGGAGGAGTAGGAAGAAGGAAAAAGGAGGAGGTGGTGGGGAACGCAGGAAGCAGAGAAAGTCCTGTGAATAGCAGGAAGCTGCAAACAAAAAGCTGATATTGGGTTGCATTTTTAGAATAATAAATTGAAGTGCTGGAAATACAAGGTGCATGTGTGTGTATGAGTGTGTGTGTGTGTGCGTGTGCCGGGGAAGGATTGGCGAATACAACAAAACATATTATAGAATTTTAATATGATGAAAGCTCCGGGGGGTTTGGCACTCTGTCTTACAAATAAATCTTCCATCGCCTCAAGCATTTATGGGAGTGTATAGGGTATTCTATTTTGCCTCCGCTTTCATTTCCAAAAGGGAAAAAAAAGAAGTCTTTTTGTGTCCCTGTGTGTATTTGTGTGCGTGCATGTGGGGGATGGAGTAACGCACAAAACATCTTGTCATCTTATTTCTAATCTTATGACAGCTCTCTATTGGTTGCATAAGTCCCTATACTGGACCCAACAGGCCTCATTCATATCTGTCTTTAGTCTTACACTCAACAGTAAGCCTGACCTTGAGCCATCTCTACCACTTCAGTTCTCACCTTACAGTAAAAGAGTGAACCACTCATTTCGCATTGCTCTCCTGCATCAATGTAAAACTCATGGTGTTAAGTTTAAAAAAATAAAAATAAAAAAAGTATCAAAATCGTTGCAGCAGAACCACACATATCATGTTTAATATTGCAAAAACCAGCTGCCTAAATTACCCATAATGCACCCAGACTACTGACATATTAGTTAGGATTCAGCTGTTATTAGCTAGTAGTGGTTAATGTAGCCTCAAGCTGCTAGACTCAAGCAGAGATGAGTGGCGGGCTGCAGAGATCTTGAGCATTAATCAGACTTTGTGCTGCTCCCTCTAGAGCCACAAAGGGCTTTATACAACTTTTTGAGACTGTCCTTCTGTAAACTATAATTACTGCCTCAAGGTTGTATGCTTCTGCCAACCAGTCAAGTAGCAGGAAATATGGTCACAGTCTCCCCTTCTGTTCCTGAGCTACAGCACTGAATAATGGCCAGAAAAGGGTTTTTGCAGAACGTTAGGTTGTCACAGTGAACCTGACCTCTGACCACTGATGAAATGTCATCACATTGTCATTCATCAACATCTCAGTTAAATTGTGTCATAGGTACTGCATGAATTCTTGAGTCGTGACCAAAAACTTGTTTTGTGAAGTCACAGTGACCTTGACCATTAACCACCAACATCTAATCAGGTCATCCTTGAGTGCGACTGAACATGTCTGACGAATTTGAAGAAGTTTCCTCAGGGCGTCACTGAGATGTTGCATTCATGAGAATGGGATGGACAGATGGAGGGATGGACAGATGGACAACCCGAAAACATAATGCCTCTGTCCCTGGCCATCCTTGGCCCGTAGGTCCTCTCGTAGCTGAAGTCATTACAGTGGGAGCAAAGTCAGGTGACACAGGATGTAGAGCAACAGTTTGAGTGTGGGGGCTGGGGTAGCACTGTCATGCAGGAAACCACAGTTTGTATCCAGTGTGAAGCCGATAGTCAGTGGTGTTTCTTTTGCCTATGACCCATTCCAAGACCTTAACCACGTGTTTGTTATTGTAACCATGACGACGAATGTCCTCTAACCTTAAAGACATACTTATTTTAACCCATTCCATGTCCTCTGTCTAAACCTTACCAAACCGTGACTGTTCCACAACCTTAACCGTGTGTCTATTATTGTTACCATGACGACGAAGGTTCAGTGCATCTAACATTGGTATGCTCTTGAGAGTAAGGAAAATATGGCCGTTTAGGTTGGATGACCTATTAAACTTTTTCACATATGCGGTTTGACTCCCCAGAACCTGTGACAGGCTGAAGCCTCACAAGTGCATTGTATTAAGGTTTTTTCAGTGGAGCTCCTCTTTAAGGGGTCATCTCACCCACATTTTAGTATTTCTTGCTTGCGCCCACTGGCAGATATCTTTGGGTTTATCTTTTGATGTTTTAAAATATTTCTGCCCCCTACCCTTGGCAATGGAGGTGAATAGACTTTCTTATGTGGTGCTGACATAGGCGGATCAGGCTGTCCTTTCATCACAGATTTGATGGTTCAATCCCATTCTCCTCCTGTCCACTTTTCCAATAGTCCTTGAGCAAGACTCTGAACTGCAATTGCTCCTGTGCTCCCAATGATTTTGCCAGTGCTTTGCCTGACAACCCTGCTGCCATAGGTGCAGAAATATGTGTGAAACTATCTATTTCCAACATCTATATTCAGCACTGTTAGCATAACAAACCTCAACTGTTTTTAAATGGCTGAAATCCAATAGACAGATATCTCAAAATCTGGCTAACTAAAGCCTCAACTATTTGCATGGAGGACATGAGAAAATGAGAGTTTTTGTTGTTGGTGTTTTTGTACCAAATTATCCTCACTTGCCTGAGATGTCCTCACTTCCAAGGTCTAGATCTTAGACTGTTTCTCACAAGGATAGAGGCATGAGAACACCCACACATTAACACTTGCACTTAAACCACTGGGCAACACAATAACATGGTTTGAAATCCTTGATGTGTCTGTCTCCTTCTCTGTTTTATCCTCTCCTTTCTCTCCCTCCCCTCCACTGCCTGAGGGAGCAAGACTGACTGAGGCAGACAGTGGAAGGCTGGAGGTTAGACGGGGGTTAATTTAGTCTTTTAAACAGGACAACCGATTGGATTACCGGCCCGGCAGAACAGGCAGCCACTCTTAGAATTAAAAAGGACACACCTCAAAAACATTGACAACCCGAATTAGACTCCCCACTCTCTTGCACTCCAATCACTATGCAGATCATGGAGCCAGGAGTTTGCAGGGGCGCGTAGTGGAGGCCAAACTGGGGTTGCTTTGTTTTATCACCCCTCTCCACCTTAAGCAAATATCAAGTGATTTGTTTTTAAAGTGGATGGAATTGAGCCTCCCAAAAAGAACAAGGCAGAGCACGAAAGTCAAAGGCTTAAAGAATACCCTCTCCCCACACCCACCCCCAACGCTACAACAAGATGAAAGAGGGGTGGACAGGATGGAGGGAGTGATTGATTTTCATGCAGCTCTAAAGCGGATCCCTCTGGAGGCCTGGATAACGTGAGAGAAAGAGAGGCAGGGAGACGGAGAAAAGAGACCAACTGAGAAACAGAGAGTAACAGAGAATGACGGAGATAATAAAGAACATGATACTTTGCCCTACTCCAGTTACTGGCAAGTCCCCCCCCTCACTCTTTTCGATCTCCCCTTTTTTTTTTGAATTACACAGGGCTGTCTTTATTTTGACTCGAACCCTAATTGAACCTGAGCGCTTGCTGAGAGAAAAAGAAGAAAGAAAGAGGGGAAAAAAGTCTGGCATATTAGAGACGGACAGATTTTAAAAGTGGGATGAATGACTGCATGGATGAAGAGAAAGAAAGGGATGGAGAGTGAGCGAAGGGGCGAGGTGAGGGCAGTGAAAAGTTGGTGGAGGAAAAAAAAAAGCAGATCAGAGGGTCTGAAAATCACCAGCTAGATTGGAAAAGGTGTGTGTGTGTGTGTGTGTGTGTGTGTGTGTGTGTGTGTGTGTGTGTGTGTGTGTGCGTGTGTGTGTGTAGGTGTTTGGCTGCCTATCACTCTGTCAGCATGTGTGGTGGAGGTTTTGTGTGTGTGCACAAGAGAGGACATCTACAGAGAGGAAGTGAGAGGTGGGAGGGGGGCAGACTGGGATAAAGGGCTTTGCAGCCATGAATGTCATACTAATAAAGCCCAGTTAGATATTGAGGTTCAGCCTGTGAGGTGAGGAACGACAGGAGGCAAAGAAGAATGGAGGAAGGGGAGATAAGAGAGACAGAGAATAGAAGAAAGGGGAGCAAGAAAGATGGAGGGAGTGGTACAAGAGAGAAAAAAATGTCATCGCTCAGGCTGACACATTCACACAGCTGCTAAAACTTTCTCAGGAAAAGAAAGAACAGGCAGTTACAAAGGAGGTGAGAAAGTGAGACAGAGGGGTACGGAGGGATAATGGAGGTGTGAGGAATGAAGAGCAGAGAAAAGTGTGTAAGAGGAAAATGCAGAGGGGTATGGGAGAGGAGGATAAAGGTAGGAAGAGAAGGGGGATGTCGGAAGCAAAAGAGAAACGAGAGCGAGGCAGAATGAATGTTTGTTGATATCCCATTTTCCACAGAAGAGATGAAAGAGAGAAAGAGGGGATTAGAACAGAGTGGGCAGAGAGGAGGAATGAGCTGGTGATGTGGAAAAAAAGAGTGGGGGAGAGGCACACAAAAAAAAAAAGACCAAACGGGAGAACAAGTTAGGGAGGGTTCGAATGGAAATGCAGGAGAGAGGAGAGATGGGGGAGAGTTTGATTCTGCTAATCAGCGTTGTGGGGGATGTTTGTGATGTGGGAGAGTTATCATTACTGCCATCTAAAAATAACATTGGCATTGGGCGGCTGTGGTGTGAGAAATGGGGAGAGAGCAGAGGAAGAAGTAATTACAGCAGGCCTATTAGCATGCATGCAGCCCTCATTAAATATTCACACAGGAAGCTGGGACTGAGGGGTAATGCTTCTGGGCAAGTGCCAGACAGACAGCCTGCCAGCACACTCCGCAAACTATTTGGACATGCAGACAGCAACAAAGACAGGAAGAGGCTAACCATTCATCCATCCATCCATCCATTCCTCCACTCAGACCTGAAGTCCACAGGTATCAAAACACACAGAGACACACAATTATAAAGGTGGCCATGCTCATCAGCCATTCAAGCGTTAGAAAGGCTTTTTAAATGATACCTATCAAAGTTTAAAAAAACAGACTATTTCCTTATAACAGCTAAATTAAGATTTCAAACTGTACATTAGCAAACATAAACAAAAGGACTCCAGGGAATTGTTAAGGGACATTAAGTGCAATTGTGTTTAGTAATGCAGACACGACAAAAAAAAGAAAAAGAAAAAAAAAGAAAGAAAAAAGAAAAATGTTCATTGCACTATTAGTTCTTTTCTCTGTTACTCCCCCAGAATGAAGAAACTGCATGGGGAAAATAAGGTCTCCAAACTGTTTTCTAAATATTCATTTAGACAATTTAAGACATTTTCAGGCTTTCAAGCACCCACAGATACTGAGATCCAAGAAGCCAACAAGCCATAAAGCCTATTAGCCAAGCAGACAGACACATATACCCAGATGGAGAGACAGTCTAATGAACAGCGGGGAGACACATGGCTCTGAGCCCACTAGCAGAGCTTCATGCACTAATCTACTAACTTACTGAGGTGGTAGTGGAGCAGCAAACAAGCATGTATCACAAGTGCACAAACACAACACATGTACATGCACACATGGAAAACGCTCACTCATGCACTGTGACACAAAGGCAGACAAATAACATTGTTGCCATACAGTATACACAAGTTCAGAAAGACTTAAAGAAAGACATTAATCCAAACAGGCTTTCTGACACAGAATTTCACTGACACTCACAGCCATCCGAGCGAGCACAGACACTCACCCTGAGTGTGCTTAAGCACTCGCTAACTCAGTGATGTTAATCCCGGCTGACATTCTGACACAAATGCAGAGCAATATAAATAAACATACGTACACAGCAGCAACACATCTTGCACCCAACACCTCTGGCACTGATGTGAGCAGACAGCCTGACACAGAAAACACACACCATGCACTCTTCTTGACTCCACAAGTTGCGCGCACGCGCGCGCACACACACACACAGACATTCACACACACTGAAATCCACAGATATGCAAACACACACACACACACACACACACCAACCATTGCACATAATCAAATGCACAACAAAGTGTCATGAGTTGCCGTCAGATATTCAGCCTTTACTGCATGTGTGAGAGTATAATGACTTTTCAAAATTAGGCTGCAACTACTGACCATTTTCATTATCAATTAATTGGATTTTTTTTTTTTTTTTTTTTTTGCCTGAAATGTCAAAATATCGTGAAAAAATATCAGCCCAAGGTTTCATCTTCAAACATTAACAAAAGGTATTCAGCGTGCAATTATATATGACAAAGTTGTAAATCCCATCTTTGGAGATGCTGGAACCTGAGAATGTGTCGAATTGTTTCACTGTTGCTTTGAAATGATTGAAATGATGCATCAATTATTAAAATAATTGCTTTTGTTTATGCTCTAGCCAACAGTGACAGTAAACCAAATTTCTTTCAAATAGCTCCCAAAGCTGTAAATTGTTCACATTTTATGCATAGAATAACGCAAACATCATACAACAATAGAAGGACTGATTATGTGCACCATGAATGTGTTCGCACATAGTGATAAAAACTATGTATCACCCAACTGTGCAGTTCATTTATTTATTTAAGCCTCGAAAATCATTTAGGTTTCCCTCATTTGCAATGATGTCAAGATACACAAAAAAATACACAATTACACAAAATGCACAAAACAACAACACAGGACAGTACTGAGTCAGCTTCGTTCAGCTCATTGTTTTGCTCTTAAAACCTGTAGCTCTACTGTTTTGATTCAATCACACTGCTCTCACCAACTTCCTTTCCAGACACAGCAGGAAGTGGTTTATCATAAAAAATACCATTACAAACCCACTGCAGGTTAGCCACCTGTCCAGCAGCAAACGGCGGTCAGACAAAGTTGGCAACTAGCATTTAGCATCTGGAGTTGGTGAAGACCGAAACAAAGTTAAAAGCAAAAGTGAACATAGGACTATAATCACCGGTCGGTCAGAACCATGATTCAAAATGAATGCTAATGTTTCCCTCTGAACTCTGGATCAACTGTTTCCTAACACATTAGCCGTAACAATTTTTTAAAAAGTTAATAATATGTCAGTGCTGTGCTTACAGCTTGTTCAGCTGCTCTTAAAATGGCAAAAGAATCAATTAATTAATTGTAAAACAGTAGAGCGGAGCAGGAGCAGTTGACAGTGTTGCAAGTCTTTTAAGGAAATATTTGACTATCACTTTATTTCCTTTAATCCTTTTTTGACTCGGTGTAAAAACACACATTTATTTTATTTGTTTATTTGCCCTTTTAGAAACTTAGATACAGAAATATAACTGTTCATGATTTGACTGTTCAAAGTTCAGTATTGAGTGAAAATTACATTATACTGCAATCACTGGCACAGAAACACTGCAGATGGCATGATGTATATGCTGTATACAGTATGATATACAGTGTATTTTCAGCAACAAGAATTTCACTGGTAGTCATGGTGATTATGACATTAGGGCCTAATTCTTCTGTCTCGTGGCACTCCAAAATGTCATCTGTCCAAAGATATTTCACATATAACCAGTAATGGACAGGGAAAATAGCTGTCCTGTTTTTCAAGCTGACAGAGACAGACAGTCTGCTGGAGACAATGACAGGGAGACAGACACATGTTGTAAGTGAGAGACAGGCACACATACTAAATTACCCAGAGTCACACCTTGGCACACACTCACAGCCGGCTTCCTGAAACTAACAAGTACAAACATGACCTAGCCTTGTCCCCGAGAAAAATCACACTGGTGAGCTGGCATACAGTGAAACAGCTCGATGCCAGACATGGACACCCACACAGCGTACCTGCAGCACAGTGACACACACATGCAAATAGGAGGTGCTGGGAAATGGAGAACGCTGGATATGAATAAGCAATCACTGACAACAGTTCAGTAAGAGTTGAGAGTACTGGAGTGCAATCTGGACTTTTTTGGCAGCAGTGACACTCAGATGCACACATGTACAGTCCACACCCATACCAGCAATATGGATATTCACTCACACTCTCACACACACACACACACACACACACACCCAGATACACAAAAAAACATGCTGCCTGGCATCATAAACAGGTTCTCAATGTTTGATGTGTCACAACAACATTTTGATCTCTTTTTTAACGCTCAAGCACTGTCTCTGACCTCTGAGTGTTTTCACCAAGCCCTTTTCAGGGCATGTTGAAATGCCAGTGCTTTATTCATAAGCTGCAACATAACTCCCTTGCTTTGATCCATTTGTGTAGATGACAACAAAGCCTATTTAACTTTTGAGCCACTGAACGACTGAACTGAGAGAGCACCTGCAAATGAAGCTCTCAGTATTCATCCAAAATGAGCAGTGGTGCAGACTGCGACATGAGAGGGTGAAACAACTGCCACAGATTATCCTCGCATGGTTTACAGATATATGGAGAGAGAGATGCTGGAAGCCAATAGCGAGTTCCCAGCAAAATGAACTACTAGGAAACTCATTCATATTTAGTGTTTTCATGTTTGTCTGACTGTTGTTGAAGGAAAATGTTGCATTATTATTGTTAAACATTTGGCTACGTTCCCTGCAGTCTAGGATTTGTTTTTTTTTTCTTATTTCCATTAATAATTGGTTGAATTAAGATTGTTTCAGGTCACAAAAGGTCACAAAATCATATCTCCATGTGTTTCTAGAGCAAGATTTTTAAAGATATGATGGACAATCAGGGATTTGTCAGTTTTCAATCTAAATGAAAACTGTACCAGTTAGGTATAATCAGTCACACTATACCTGTTCACGCCCGCACTCACAGAACTCAACACTCACCAGTGATCTCTGTAAAATTAAGCAAAGATGAAGTCTGATTTCACAGTTGTGGCCTTAACCTGCTGCCTCCCTCCTTACTGAGAGCGTCATAATCCTCTTAGTTATTTTCTCTAGATATTTCCTTCAAAAAAAATAAAATAAAAAATACGATAAAGGACATGAAAGGACATTCTGCAGTTCAGAAGAAAGTGGAAAGAAAATTAAAATTTAACCTCAAGAGCTCCTCTTAACATTTAAAAGAGACAAAATATCTTTCAGTACACACGCTCTCACATGAATAGACACCAACAAAATATCACTTCTGCTCACATTTAAACAAAATCAGACTAATTAGGCTAAACGGGGGATAGGTCCCACCTCTCACTGCCTCTTAAGTGCAAGCACAATACATTTCCAATTTACAAAGTGCTCCCCATCCACAGGCCAGGCATAGACTGACAGTACAGTCATAGTCTCAGACATTGATTACGTAAAATCTCCTTACATAAGAACTCGACAAGGATAAGTGTTTATCTGTGTGTCGCCCTGAAACAGACAAAGTCTGTGCATGAAAGTCGCATTATGCGAGGAAATCTGTGTGTGTGTGTGTGTGTGTGTGTGTGTGTGTGTGTGTGTGTGTGTGTGTTCGCGAGTGCTTGTGTATCTATGAACCAATTGTGTCTCAGCTCTATGTGTTTTTGCTGCGTGTTCCGACATTTTGTCCGTATCTGTGCTTGGTACATCCGTAAATCCCCATTCGCAGATCACAGTCGATCCAATAAACAACACAAGCAGAGACGCTGAAACCGGCGAAGGTCACTCAGATATGTTTGGAAAATGGCAAACAACAAACAACAAAAGCATCTCTGAATGCGTTGTCCTTCTTTCTGGTTCATGAAACCCTGGAGAGAGAGAGAGAAAGACGCAGAGAGAGAAATGAAGTATGTTCTTTCAATTTACAGAACAACAGTCTGGCTTGTTCTCCCAGTTCGTACAGATGCACGCAATGGCTGACTGATGGTTTGGAAGGACAATGTAATTGGGTTTTGGAAGCGCCTCTCTCCTGGGAAATGGCTCCATGTTTGCCTCTGTGATATTTGTGACACAGAAAGTTTTCCGTTGCACAACCGCTGACATTTGAGATGAGAAAAACAACACATACTGTCAAACACAGAAATCAGCGTGGTGGTAGATAAATTATGGGTAAGCTGTGACACCCACTCAAGAGATTCTAATAAGGTTGTCATTCATTATTATAAAATAAATGAAGAATCTGCTTCCTATCTGAGCTGTTTACTTTACCTCACCTTTTATTAATTTATCATTGTGTAAATTATGTCACTTTGATGCCACTTACTGTAATTTATGTTATGAGCTTGTTTCAAAACATTTGAAACACTATAGATGTGTGGAGAGGCTTTCTCAGTGAGGCTCTACCTTGCATTCATTCACATTTACAGTTGCACGCAGCCACACCAGGGAGCTCCTCAGTACAACTGCAGTCTTCTGGTATTGAACACCAAGCAGCTTCACTGGAGCAGCTGAGGGAATGTACCCTTGGTGATGATTTTTAAGAGGTGAGGACAGCCTTTTCTCTTCATTTTTTCAAGATTTTTCTAAAAAGGTCAGACACTCCATATTGTAATTGTAAATTAGGCCAAAGAAAAAAATCTGAAAAGGAGAAGTCTTGTTAAAGCTAAGGTGACTATGGTGAAGTAATAATGCAAATCTGCGAACCACTTGTTGGCTGAACCAGTTCGCACAGAACACGAGCAATATGCTTATTAATGACACAGGCTCAGATTTCTTTCGAGTCAAATGTTTGAAGAACACCGGCTGTGTCTTTGTCTTGCCCACAGAGATCAAATATTTGAGCTGCATGTTTTTCTGAAACTATAAGAAGATTTATGAATCTTTGCATTCAGCTCCCCACTGTTCATTAGATAAAGGTTTAACAGTGAGCCAAGTTGGTGTAATGGCAAAACGCTGCACTTATCATATCTAGTCATACAAAATGCACTGTTGTCGCCTTTTTACGTTATTTTGATAAAGCCGTGGGGAGTTGCAACGGCCAGAGGTGTGGGCGGAAAGAGAGAGCCACGCAGGGGGGGAAAAAAAAAAAAACAGGGAAAGAAAGAGAGAGAGTGTGTGAGAAGCCCCCAGATATAGAGAGAAGTGGTTGTGTTTGCACGAGATAAGGCCAAGGAGCTAAATCACATAGTGAGCGAGGAGGTATGCTATTAAGCAGGACAAATATGCCTATTCAAACAGCAACTTTCACAGCCCAAATGAAAACACGTTAGCGCGAGAGACGGAGGGAAGGAGCAGGGAGGGGGACAGAGACAAGGCAGGAGGGGGAGAGAGACAAGGAAGAGAAGACAGGAAAGGGTAAAAGGGGCAACGGAAGGAAGGAGCCCGAGATGAATTATGCCCAACAGAGGGAGAGCAAAAGGAGATAAAACAGGGAAGGCGCTATTTCATTTGTCTAATTATATTTATCTATCTCTCGCTCACAAACAAACAAAAGAGACAAATGGTGCCGACTGAATATACTAAAGCTGAATGGGTACAAACAGGCACTCAGACACACACAAGTAGAAAACACACATATTAACCAAAGGCATGCAGCAGCAACAGCAACAAAACAAATCCAAAGCAAAGAAATACTGAGAGTGGGAAGAAAAATATGGGGACTGAGAAAAGTGACAAAAAAAAAAAAGGGAAGTGGAGAGAGTGGAGAAGATAGTAGGGCTAAGGGCAGAAGCCAGATTGACACTGAAAAATTAATGCGCAATTGCAAAGAGGAATGCGTGAGAGACTGAGATGGAAAGAGAATGTGTGAGTGACACAAGGACAGAGAGAGGGAGAGAGCATTGGTCCCAGCGTTGACAGATTTAAGGTTATGGTCTATGTGCTCCTTCTCAACAACACACACACACACACACACACACACCCCTTCACTTTCTACCACTTGTTCTCTTCTCATTTCCTCTTCCAGCTCTGACTGCTGTCTGTCTCTCTTCTCTCTCTCTCTGTCTCTCTCTCTCTCTCCATCCATTTCTCACATCCTCTTCCTCCCCTGCCCTCTGCCTCCCCCTCTCTTTCTCCATGCATGCGTGTGCTGATTTGACCATTTGTCTTCAGTATGTCACACACACGCGTGCACATGCTCACACACACACACACACCGTTCAACGAATGTTCATCTTCATAGATCTGATTGTGTCAATTTGTCTCAGTGTCATGCCACTCTCCAATTCGCCATCTGCCTGACAGGAGCTTATTGATTGGCCCACACACTTGTCATTCTTCCAGTCTCTCACCCTCCTGTCCAATCTTCACATCTCCATATGAGAATAGTTTTCAGACCCCCACCGCACCCCAGCCCCTCCTCCTTCCATCTCCATATATCCCAGTCTCCATTCTTTCATTATCACACCTCCTCCAACACTTATATCTCTCCATCTCTCCACCCTTCTCAACACCATTGCCACATTCCACTTCACTTTTTCTCTCATTTCACTCCCCGGGCTTTATGGCACACACAAATCAGGGCTATGGGCTTTTATGCTGTGATCAGTAACCCAAATGGAAACGCAGGCATAATAGTGATTACCTGTCATAGCCTGGCTTAGCTTATAAGCAGTGCAGGAGCATACATCGCCGACTTGAAACGGCAGACTAACAGTTTTAACAGCCTCTGTAATTCAGAAGAGGTTCCCGGCAGAAAGAAACTGTGCCGCTCTCTCTCGCGGCTTTAAATGCCCGAAGACTACTTTGGAGTCATTGAGAAGTTTAACTTCAAAAGATGAACATGGCAAAAAAAAGAAAAATCAACCTAAAGGAAAACACAGGGGTTATTGAGTTCTCTTTTTTTTTTTTTTATCTCCGCGATTTTTCCAGCTACTTTTGACCCACCTGCACTGTCGTTCACTCTTCACTGATTTTTTTTTTTTTTTTCTATTTTGAGGTGTGCTTGTGTGTGAGACTGTGTGTGTGCCAAAGCCTCCTTGGAAAACACATTTTTGAGTTCTATCAAACATCCTGCTGACAGACAATCTTGTCAATCTGCGGCTGCAAGCCGTCAATGTAAATGCAGCATGTTCATTTTGTTCAGGGAGGAAAAAGCTTCCTCTTTCAATTGTGCATTTCAGAAAATGACTTTGATAACTGGCAGCGAGTTTCCAGATAAGTACTGTTTGAAACAATGTGCTCAGCAGGAAACCTATACAGTTTATGTTCATTCAGACAGACTGCTGTAAAGTTTTCTTTTTTTTTTTTTTTTTGCTCATATCACGTAGCTACTGGTTATTGTTCTTTTTTTTTTTTTAAACCAAGCTAAATTAACATAAGATCACGTTTGCATCTTTGTTTGAATAGTAAAGCATGTACTGGTGGAGAAAAGAATGATGAAATTGTTAGGGAGACACTTCTTTCGACAGAGGGTCCACAGGTTAAGTCCCCACCACATCAGCTGCCATGTGTCTTATTGATGTGTTTCTGCAGCAAAGATCCTACTCACTCCCTTTAATCTACTCATGGAGAATGCATGAAAAATGTAGAAAAAGCTCTGTCGTTCACAAAAAACTGAAACATGACAAAAAATGAGCAGAGCACTGATGTGTTTTTTTTTTTCTCTCTTTCCTTTCTTTCCTTTTTACCAGTGTTGTTTAATCCGTTGAAATACTTTCATTGTGTAAATATCCACAGTAGTTTCTTCTTGGTAAGGTTTTGTTGTCATTTAGTTTCCTCTACTCAGTTCAGTAGTGCTTTTGTCATTTAGCTTTTTTGGTCCATTACTTTTTCAGTGTGATGTTTTATAAGCCCTTTGCCTTTTATTAGTTTCTTTTTCTATTAATGTTACCTCCACAATCCTTTTGCCGCTTTGTTCGCTGTGTTTTGTCATATTTATTTGCTGAAATAAAGTCTTCCTCACTGAGGCTATTTCCAGGAATACTGGGCTTTACAAGCCAACACCCCCACTGCCGTGATGCAAGCCTGCACCCTTCAAATCTGACTGCAGCTGCCATAAAGCACAATGTAACCACACAGAAGAGACGCACAAGAGAAGACATGTCGTCATGATCAATCAGAGCCGGGTAAGACGTGCAGGAGAAAACTGATGTGGGCCCACACGAGCCTCTCAAGGCAGTGGAGAGAGATGAGTGCGAGCTCTGTCTGCAGCCAGAGCTCAGGAGCTGACTGGGGACCCTCCAGACCCAGACTGACTAACCAACCAACCAACACTCTCTGCCTCCGCCCCAACCTATCTGTGTTTTCTCTGCCTGTAGAGTAACAGTTCATCATTCTCTCTGACACACCCTGGTTCCATTCCCCAGGCAAGTGAGGAGCTTTTTCTTTGCAAAGATACACAAGTACACATTATGTAGCCTATTCATTTGAAATGAACTGTGTGAGTGCAAGAATGATTACCACTGACCCATTATGTACACACCTCACACACTCCTGGCACTAGTACACTTTTCTTCGTCTAAGGTTACAAGATTGGTATGAAGGCTATCCGTCTTTTCATTCAGTAATAATGTTGATTGATTTGTACATTCTGTGAAAGCAAAAGCATGCATGACCATATTCAGTATGTAACATCACAATCTGTTTTCTGATACATTATAGGGATTTCATATATTATCTAAAATCTGAAATCTTCTCACTCTACTCCTTCTTTCTTGTAACTGCTCAATAGGTGATGTCACAGTTTTAAATGGTGGAATATGAAAGACGTTTTTGGATCAATAAAATAAAATCAACACATACTTCTGCAGGGGTATAATAGGGTTGCTGATCAATACAAATGCCTCTACATTTTACTTTGCCAGACAGTGAGCTGTGTGGCTCTCAGAACTCATTTTCTCTGTTTTCGGGCAAAAAGGAGAGTTTGTAATTTAAAGACGCTGCTCAAGCATTTCCTTTGTTTCAAACCCTCATTTTTTTTTAATTCAGCTCTTCTGAGATTTGTCAGCCAGTCTTTTCTGGCTCATGCTTGGTTTGCAGGGCATAATGGGAGAAACACGGATTTCTGCTACAAGGAAGAGACACAGCTGTGCATCTCCGTGCTGATCCATCAGCTGCACGTGGTGAACTGCATTTGATTTGGAGAGCAGTGAGTGGAGATAATCACACATCCTTCTGCGAAATTGAGTGTTTTTTATATTAGAAAAAACCTTCAAACATTCACACGGGGGTTGAGGTCAACAGAGGGGGGGCTTTAATATGAAAAGGGGGGTCCAGGGTAGGGGAGTGGGAGGGAAATAAAAGATTAACTTCATCGTATAATCAATCACACTTGTTCCCTACCATTAATCAGCTCTTCTCCACTCCTCAAGTGCCTCATTTTCCCCCTTCCAAATTCATTTCGCAAGCTCCGTTGTGCATGAGCTACTCTGCGTTTTGGTTCTCACAGATCAAGCCTTTTCATTATATTTCATGATCTGCTATATTTCATCAAATCTCATAAAAGTGAAAGCAAAAACTAAGAATAGCCAGACATATAATGAATTGTTATCTCCCCGCCGGTGCCAGATTGGATCATTTGCAGTAACAGGAATTTTAAGTCAAAGACATCCTACAGAATATGTATATAAACACACACTTGGCAGTGGTCGAAGCCAGTTAACTGAAGTACCTCTCACTGCAGCGACTCTACCTGAGATAGGCGACTTTGAACTGAACATCATCTTTTTGCCAACAGCTGCTATTTATAAATCGCATTTACATGAATGTCCAGTAGTACCCTCATCCTTTGCATAATGAATAAGCTCCCTTATTCTCACCTATAATTGCATCTTACCAAGAGCAGAGAAGAAGACTCTGTGTACAGTCTGGAGTGGGAGGGAGTCCAAAGTTATACCAAGAACTAACACCTACACCCAATCTATAAATGAAAACACCAGGAATTTATCTTTGCTAAACTTTTTTTTGCCTTAGTTATCAATATTAAAATCTAACAATCCATACAGCCTCCTCTCCTTTGAGACTCTTGACTGTTCCTGTTGTCAAATCTGCTGCTTCTTGTTCCTCACAAGACAAACAGGGCTTGGCTTGGATAAAATTGGCTTTGAGCTGTTTGCAGCAGATTTCATCTCACTGTTAGTGGAAGGAATGTTGCCCAAGGCAGGGCAGGTGATCAATATTATCAAGGTGTATCTTCCAATGGAATCAATCACATCTGACGGCTTTCCAATAGAAGGGCAGAAATGAAATGTGCCTGTCTCCAGTGAGGAAGCAATGAGAATCACAGTTGTCACTAATGTGGCTTGCTTTTCAGGTCAGCGGCTTGGACTGTAACCAGGGTTATCTGTGATTATACTTTCAAAGCTAATATTGAATTATAAAGATAAGGAAACAGCAGATATATATATTTCATTTGCTGTTGTTCTTCCTTGTTTTACACCAACAGAGACTAAACAGTAATGGTGTTTTCATGAACTTCACTCAAAAACAAACTATGCAGTGCAGTTTTAAATACCTTTACCCTCAGGCCAAAGGACATTATTCTTTATCAAACGATACTAAAGAGTAAGTGTCATTTAATATTTTAAAGCTTTACTTATGCCATGCCAAGGAACACCTAAGGGCTTTGATTGCTGTCTGTAATCAGCCCCAAGTTTTATTCCCTCCTGAACAAACATCACACTTGCAGGCTTCTGATGAAACAACAGGCTTTCTAATTTGGCACTGAATGTGCCAGCAGGTGGCAAATGAGTCTCAAAGCCCAGGAAGCCAGCTCTAACAGCATGGCCACCCACTCTGAAAGAATGACCATTTTTGATGTAGGCAGCCAGAGGCACTGCCATTGACCTGTACTGTGTGTCAGGTGGCCAACATTGGCTGATTCTTGATGGGCAGCCGTGCTTGGTGACAGCACCAATGGGTGCGGCTCCAAATTATACCTTAACTACATCTTTTATCATTACCCAACCATCCCCATCCTCCTCCTCTCACTTCCTACAGGGCTCTGTCGTGATGAGAGAAGAGCCCGAGAGTCTAGCATTTTATTTCTATGTGTGTGCGCGTTTAAATGCATGCAGGTGTGCACTTGTGTAGACCGGGCTTCCGTTCATCACTGATCTCGGCTCTGCTGGAGACATAGGTTGTCTCGGAGGATACTGATTGGCCCAGCAGGAGACGATGAGCTTGAGGTCGATGAGGTGGAAATGAACTAAACCTGACCTGCCACATAAGTACACACACAACCACTCTCACTCACACACACACACTTCTCGTGTTTTCTCATGTACACAAGCACAGACACATAAACACTTGTGCGGATAAAAGCTTCTCGGATACGCTTTGATACAACATTTCATTTACACTCAAATTAAAGTCACACAGACCCTCTTCATCTGTACATAGATGTATCGCACAGCTTGACGACTCTGTATGACGGCTCATTGCTCTCTTGTCTGTATTCCCTCTGGCCTTGCTGCATGCATGTATGTTCGTGTGTGATGTTACATTACATTATTTTCTTAATCTTCTCCATCCCACTGTGCACATGTACAGCAGGTTCACATTTTTTGTGCAGTTTCTGGATTTCAGTGGTTGCATGCACATTTGTGTCGAAGAGATGTTTAATCTTTCCAGGCCCCACTGTGTATGTGCCCATTTTTATGCATCTGTGTTTGGCTGCAGATAGGGGAAAGCTTTGATGTTTATGTATGCACGAGTATGAATTATGTGAAATATAATTTCGACTTGCATTTCGGTGTGCTGTTCTGTCTTCTCTCCCTTTTGCGTGTATGTTTACGCCTTTCCGAACCCCTTACAGGTCTACAATGGGTATGAAGGATTATTTTTAGCAGCCTTTGGCTTTCCAAATGGGACGTTATGTGTATCGCTTACATCACCAAGACAAAATTCCTGCCAGGACAAGATAAATGTGGGTACCTTGCCAGTGCTATTCTACTGTGCCTACACAAAACTCAACTTTACAACGTGTAATGAAACACATACATTGCTTTGACAGTGTGGTTATGGCACAATACCCTTTAAGATTATTTTAGCCCTTTTCATAATACTGCATGATTAACGTGGAGCCAGTGTGCGAGTTAAATACTTAGTTTTCCCTGCTTGTGCTTTTATATTGTATGCAACCATACATCAGAGATGTGTTTTTTTCACCAAGTGTGAAAGTCTGAGGGGGATTTTTGTTACGCCTCCCCTCTGGTTACTCCAGAGGCAGAATTATTTTTTCCCCCAGCAATGCAGGAAAACCTTGCAGCTATGTGTCTGCAGGAGGACTCATATAAACTAAAGATAAACAAAGACAATGCAATTGTGAGGCTTCTGAAGGGATGTACTGCTCATCTTTGTTACTTTGAATGGCTGACACAGTGTCAACACAGTGTCAACACATCAAGTACAAAAGTATTACCCACTAATTTCCACTAAGAGTTAGTATCACTGCTTCTTGACAATATTGACAACAGTCTGTACATCTGTGTTGGCTATTTCTTTAATATAACCAACACTGACACATTAAATATCAAGTGTACTGCTGTAATCCCGGCTCGACTTCTCTGTGTGGCTGCACTGCATATTAAGTCTTCCAGTCTAACGCTAACCCATCCATCCTGTTTGGGTGGAAGTAGCAGGTTTGAATCATGGCATGAGCATCCTTGGGTATTAACACGCTTGCCTAGCCAAGTTTGTTTCAAGTGTGACAGTAACCGATAATTCATGCTGACCTCTGCAAGGCACAGCAAGCTGATTCAGGGCTATCTCCATGTGGTTTGCTACTTCTGTGTAATGTCTGTTATTATAGTCCCTGTGATTACAGACATCTGCTGACAGTTCACATACTGTACATGCAATGCAGTTACAGTGGTAGAGTGTTGGTTTTTACTCTATTGTAACTGCAGCAGAAGGTGCTCTGGTGTTCACTAGACAGGGAGGAAATAAGGATACAGACTGAACCTCATGCAGATCATTAAAGTGAGCAAAAGCATCAGTGTTGCTGACTTTACCCAACAGAGCACAGAGTCTGTAAAAACCAACAAGCATTACTCCCCTCAAACACTGACTGAGGAGAAAACACTGAACGTCTATGAATCCATAAAACTCTTGACAACATTTCTTGATAAATGTTGTTTTCTTCACCAAGTGTGTTATACAGTAAACCAGGAGTGCCAACTTTAGGTGGGTGTGCATCAGAACCTGAAGTGGCAGATCCCTACACAGTGTATCATATTTTATACAGTCAACTGTCATTTTCTATTTCACTGGTGGATAATTTAAAATATGTGACTTTAAAATTAACAGCAAGTAACATTCCTCAGTACTGATTATATAACTGGCAGTCTGAGTACTAGGTTAGGCTACTTCCCAAACAAGTCTGCGGTTAAAAATATAGAATTAATACATTCGCACCAACATTTCTCCTCTGGTAAAGTTTGTGTCTTAAAAGTCGATATTGTTGCTTAAAAGTCGATATTGTTGCTGAAAAACTAGTAGAACTTGCTAATTGGCTGCAGCCACACGAGTGGGAAAGATAAACCACCCTCTGCCCTCTGTCACCATCAGTCTCCATGGCCGCCAGCCCTTCACAGCCTATCATTTCTCTTAAACTACTGGTCCCACTGACGCGGAGAGAGGAGGAGGAGTGATAAAGTGAATAGAGGTGTAACTGAGGTGAAGGTGAAGAGCGAGCCAAGGTCAAGAAGTTAAGTGGTGAGGTGAAAGAAAAGGTCGGGGCAGCGGAAAGAAATGAATGGAGATGACAAAAGATGTAGGTAGTAAGACCGATTCAAATCTTTGTAAGGCTCGGGACAGCAGAAGAGAGGATGAAAAAGAGGATCAGTGCCACTGTATATAGGAAGGGTTGAAAAATAGCAGGGGGAGAGAATGATGCGCGTCCTGCAGGCTTAGAAAGGCAGAGAAGAGAGACGCCGTTAGGCACTGAAGGAGAGAGCAATTAGATTTATCTGCTCATTAACAGAAGGGATAATTGACTACAAGAGTCTGCAGCGATACACTAGGAGACAGGGGGAGAAGGAGAAAATGAGCCAGGGAGAGAAATGAGAGCAGGTGGAAGGAAAAAAGACAGGAGGCAGGCAGGGAGGGATTGGGAAGAAAAGGGAACAAGTCAGGGGAAATAAACAAGGGAAAAGTGAAAAATGAAAAGAATGGGGAGAAAGGAGAGAAAAAGGGAGGGGGGAGGGGGGGGCAGAAATCAGCCCACAGAGAATGCTAAGAAAAAAAAGGATTAGTAAGGGGGGAGTGAGAGTAGGAGGGGGAGGCAGGAGGAATGAGGATAAATGTACAGTGTAGTGTTTGTGCAAGAGTGTGTGTATGTGTTTGTGTTGCCAACACTTATACCCATTTTTTTATGTTTCTGTTTTTTAAGGCAAGTTCTCGTACATCTGTGTATGTGTGCGTGGTTTTAAAAAAAGTGTGTGTCTTAGTAAATGTGTCTTAATGACAGATGAGACTGGTTTTACAGGACCGGTAAGAAGTACTTACATTCTGAAGAAGTGCTAAAATCAACAAACATACCTTACACACACACACACACACACACACACACACAGAGTAAAAAAAACCCTGTAAATCAGAGCCGACTAGAGTCACATAGTTGTCCACCTGCTGATACGTACCAATTTTCAACAACAGTTGCAATCAACTCCGAACACAGTGCTCAGAAACGGTGCCACGGCCTGCCCATTGGCATGTATGTCATTAGCATTTTGTGTTTGCCAATCAGCCACTCACACAGGCATATATTAAAGACTGAACTTAGAACTGCGACCATAATGACAGATCACACTGTCATTATTCTGTCCTGAGGTTCTTCAAACCTTTTCCTTTCACAATAAAATTCTTTGATATGTTGGGAGGTGGGAAAGACACCATCAAGACCCTTGTGCAGTGATGATTTCCTATAACCACCTGGGATAAAAATAATAGGAAAAAAAAAGTCTTTATGAACACAAATCTATTCAGATTCAAATCTATTGTATCAACATATGTCTATAGAACTGCTATCACAGCCTTTTGTTCAAAGCTGACGATGTGCCACAGTTGAAGCATGAAAGTGCCTGTCGCCCCACAGCCACGCCAGCACACATCTGAAACATTACAGCTCATTTCATTTTCACTTTATGTGGAATGATATATGACCTAAACAACTCTTCATTTGTATAACTTTGATCTGTTGTGAGAAGTACAGACAGATCTTTCTCCAATTGTGCTTTTATGGATGCATTACAATAATAAAAAAAGTGTGGTATATAATGATCTCTGTACAGTTTAGAGACAGTTCCACTGCCACTGGCTGCATCTCTTAATTGAATATCAATAGTTTCATTATCACCAAAAGTAGTGTTTTTAAGTATGTAATTGTATATAATAGACTTCAGACTTCAGCTGCAAATACTGGAAGAAGTTTGAATTATTTAAACCAAATTTTATCTCACAGTCATTAAAATGTATTATATCTCCATCCTTCAGTAACTGACAGAGCTGAGCAATACTTTTATTTTGACATCTGTCATAGGAAAGAGGTTTACCTCTAGCTTCCATATGGGACTAGAGGGCACTGATTTATGTTGTTTATGTGATACACAATAAAATGTTGCAAGACTGAAAGCAACTCTCATGGCTTTTATTTCTAAATGAGTACCACACTTCATTTGGGTGGTTCCAATCAACCATGTCTTTCTGAAAAATATATTCATATGTTATTAATTTTGTTTTTGAAAGAGGTGAAATTGCTGCTTGGATTACATCCACTGAAATTTGTTCTACTCCAATTAGTGTGATGTCTTTGTACGGCACAAGATCATGTGAAAGACGTCAGAGTGGCTGGTTGGTTTTATGAAGTACGGGCTGCTGATGCTGGAACCTGTGGATTGCAAACTACATCCAATGTGTTATTAAGTTAAAAGGAAAAAAACAAAACACTTGTTTAGGGAAAGATTGTTGTTTTGGTTAAATATGTCAAAGTCAATATGTCCCATCTTGTGCTTTGAATCAGCATTGACTTTTTGTTAGCTGTGCTAGTAGCGAGGTTCCGGGGATGACAGTATCATTCTGTCACTCGGTCAGTCCACCACTTTGCTGCAGACTGAAATATCTCAACAACTATTAAAAGGTATTGTTCATTTGCAATTAAGGATGTTGTAATAACTGTAATCTCCTAATTTTTCTTTTAGCAGGGCCAAAATCTGAATTTGCCCACTATTTTGGTTTATGAATTTAATCATGTAAACCTGATGATATTCTCATCGGCCCCAGCTGTACTGTGTAAAATAATGTTATGTTAGCATGCTGACCCCCCTGTATTAAAACGGTTACCATGGTAAACAATGACATTAGCATTTGTTTGATTAGTTACCTCTTTATGTTAATTATAAATGTATCTAATTTAAAATGACACAAAACATATTAGCTTATGCAAATTAGTTGCAAATAAACGTTTTACAGGAGAGAGGGTTGAACCATGGAGCCATCTATCCATTTATTTATCTGTGTTTGTCTCTGCACAAGCATTCGTCATCCGAATTCGAGTGCAACCCACAGCCACCCATATTCTACTTAAAGCTCTGTGGGATTTAAGGTTTAAGAAACAAAAGCTTCCAACATTTGACTCCGTGAAGCAGCAGCCTGACTCTGAGCCAGACACGCCAGTGTTTCTGGGATGGCTAGAGACGAGTCAACATGTGATGTACCATGAATGCAACATCATGCCTTTGATCCTACAGTGGTGGACTCAATCCACGCAAAGTAGGAGGTATAGAAACAAGGAGAAGAAAGGAAAGGAAATAATACCGAGGATGGGAAAGAAAGCACCCCTTCATCACCTCCTTCATCAGCCTTTATCTTTTTTCTGCTGATGACTCAATGAATCTCCAAGTAAAGCAGCAATTGTCCTCGGTTGCATCATGGATACAGCAAAGATGAGAAAGACATAAAACACAGGGGGGGAAGATGAGAGAAGGCAGAAAAACCCCCAAAACCTCTTGACTACCCCCCCTGTTGTCTTACTCACCTTCTCTCCTCTTACTTCTCCTCATCCCTCAGGCTCTAAAATTGTGTTGAACTGCTCTCTAGTCTAGTTCTGGTATGTTCATTCATTCTAAATTAGAGAATGCAGTGGTGTTGCATCATTCTACTGCAGATAAAACATAGTGTGATGGCAGTGTTACATGAATTGGATTTATTCCACTAATGCAATTATGCATACTGGTAATCAGCTGTTATTTATGGGGTTTTCATTATGAAATTATTCCAGCATTTAATGAAATACATTCATATTGTAATATATTTATGCTTGAGCCACACATAAAGGCAGTGCAAAAGGTCTCATGCATTCAAGCAGCTTCTGTGTTTTGGTCTTGTAAAGGTCACTTTAATTGGGTTCTATTGCTCTATTTGGGTTTTTGTTAATTTAATGACATTTTATTAAATCTTGATACTGTGCTTTAGTCCCATTTATTTCCAAACAGCACAGAAAACAGCTCGGGAAACATCAGTCTGCACAGATAATCCATCACTGAACAAAGGACATCAATCATGCTTAGCAGAGCTGTAGAAAATATGAGGATTTAAACTTTTACAATTTGAAAGAAATACAACTTACTGTTTCATATTAATGTGAGCATTCATGCAATCTTAAAAAAAAACTCCAGACATTTACAAAGCCTCAGTCTCCTACTTTCTCTTTTTGCTTCTGCCTTTGATACTGCATTTCTTCACTTTCCCACTTCTTCCAGAACCACTGCAGTTTAAGGGTTTTATGGGAAGTGTGATTGTGAAAGTGGAAGTGAGGTTTAGCTTCCAACAGTTGGCCTGGTCTCAGCCTATAAGACTGTGAAACTGCCTAACAACGCAACTCTCCACCAGAGCATAGGCGCACACAACAGACGTGCATGCACAAACAAATACATGCACACACAAGTATACCTCCATGCTTGACAGGAACAGGAAATGGCTTTTCTCCATTTGGAGAGCCACAAACAAGAGGTGCTGCGGGCCCATTTCAGATAGCAGCCCTCTTAAAGAGCCCCTCTGTCTATGAATATGGAGATGAGGATTTAGGGGAGTGGCAGAGGAGGAAAGAGGGGAAAAATCGAGGGAGGGAAAGATCAGAGAGTGAAAAAGTGAGAGCTCGAGAGAGATTCTGTGTCTCTCGGGTGCTTTTCCTGCCTGCCCTGTGGCCCTTGGCTGGATTTACGCACTGGATTTAGAAGAGTGTGTATCTGTGTGTGTGTGTGTGTGTGTGTGTGTGTGTGTGTGTGTGTGTGTGTGTGTGTGTGTGTGTGTGTGTGTGTGTGTGTGTGTGTGTGCATGCGTGTGTGTGTGGTGCAAATGAGAGGGTCTATGCAGACACGGAGCCAGAGGCGACAGGTCAGAGAGTAATCACACTCAGACATGCCTATAGTCATGGGACACAGAAACACACAGAGACACTCACACGCCTTCATCAGCAATCCACTTCTCATCTCTTTTCTCTTTCACACAATTCCTCATATCCTCTCCATCCCACTAAACACATCTGCAATCGCACACTCACACACACAGCGCATACACCTATGCATCAGCTGAGTGCACAGTGCCGCACTTCTCCACCTGGCTCCCTCTCATCATTCTGTTCATCTTTCCCTTCATTCACTGCCGAGCCAGCATCCGCTGCACCTTAGATAAGCCTATACGGTTTTCCTTCCTGCCCGTTTTCATTTATATGCAGCTCTCCAGCAAAACAAACAGCCGTCCGTGTACAGCAGATAGCATCTCAGTATCACCATCCAGCAGCCACTACACACCGCATGAATTATGGATTGGTGTAAGTGTGAGGAGGAGGTCAGACAGGAGCGGCAAAGGGCAATCCCTCGAGGGCTGTTAGATGATTGACGACAGCAAATGTAGCACTTTAGTTTCATCATTATCAATGTTAGCTCTCTGGTAATGATCAAAAACACTTGCAGTGCAGGTGTCAACATGCGAGAAAAAACAACCTTCATATCTGGGGGCCGACCTGTGACCTCCGTAAATGAAATGAAATTATACATGGATGCTTTGAGGTACATTGCTGTTGTCTTCATCTTGTGCCCACACCGCCCTATCATTGCCATAGCTAATCATTATTGCGTCCATATTGAGGATTTATGCAGGCTTTACCTGCAGTTCATCACGCCAACATCATGACTTTTGTAATTGTAATTTTCATCTGCATCATGGGAAATGTTTTCATCATTGCCATATGCAGTGATGAACAAATAGAGAGGTTCATCTGCTGATGGAGGACATTAATTCCTAAG
Source organism: Trachinotus anak (assembly GCF_046630095.1). NCBI lineage: Eukaryota > Metazoa > Chordata > Actinopteri > Carangiformes > Carangidae > Trachinotus > Trachinotus anak. Next base: position 9,352,308 of record NW_027273883.1, on the reverse strand, counting down.
GCCCTATCTTACACTTGGCGGCCACGTTGTTTAAATAGCAAATACACTTGCACCCATCTGTGCCCCCATGGGTGTGTTGGTCGTAAAATGAGGTGGGGTGAGGCGCATTGTTGGTGCATTGCTATTTCAAGACAGTGGAAAGTGATTGACCAACAATAACCATGGTCATAGTATATGTAGTATTTTACTGTTATTTTAAGGGAGAATGATCAAGAGAGTAATATGTGCCTACACAGAGCGCATACACTCTGCCTGTTACGCACAAGAGTGCTGACAATGAGCTTCAGATGTTTGGATAAGTGAAGTGGAACATTAGAATACAGCCTCAGAAGGTCGGCGCATTCTTTGTGGCATATTATTTGTTGCACAACGTTGCCATGCATCTTGGATGTCTCTTGGACATCTGTGACACATTAGGCTTGCACAGAAGCGTTCTTTCTTACTACCTGGTAAAACTACCACTGGTGTTTCCCATTCATCACCAAAATTTGTCACAGTTTCATAACGAAGCGAAGATTTATTCACACTTATTCACACTCCTCATATAATATAAAAGATGATACTTCCCTCTAGAACTGTGTGCAGCTCCGTTTCTCTCAGCCCTTTCCTTTCCACTCGGTGCGCAGAGAGCTGTTGTGTGTGTCTGTGCCAGGACTGGACTCACTGGTCAGTCACAAGGTGTAATCAACTTACCACAAACAGAATCTAATTCTGTGTGAAACACTGCGCCAACATAATAGCAATCCGCCAAGGTGCAAGCCCGCCTGGCTTTTGAAGGGAATGGGAGACGGAGCTCTGATTGGTTTATTGCATGTTGCGCCGAAAACACCCCCATGAATAATTAAGAGACTCAGTACAACCCTTTCGAACCATACACCAGGCGCAGCAACTGTTTTTTATGCTTTTAAAATAGCAAAAGTGATATGGACATGCCCTAAATACATTTGCACCACACTCTTTAGACCATGCACTTTGGATCATTAAAATACAGCTCCTACTCCCTCCATGTTGGCCTCTTTCCAAACATAGTCAACACATTTTTTGCTGCTTTATATAATTGTAAATTAAATACTCCTGGTTTTGAACAAAACAAGTAATTTGAAAGTGGCACCTTAGACTCTGGGAAATTAGGCTATTTTTCCCTATTTTCTGACATTTCACAATAATTAAACAATTACGTGAGAAAATAATGAACAGATTTATCAATTGTTAATATAAATGTCAGTTGTAGTTCTTTATAAAATCGCCTCTAATTATACAATAATTAATTTTGGCAGGAGAAATTATGTCCTCACTGCATAGAGGCTGCGGAAGGAAATCTGTAACCTTTTGTTCCCTTCCTCAGTTTTCTGCAGGAAAAAAAAAAATCTTGGACACTGTATTTTAGTCTAATGCACAGTCTGGGGTGAACCCACAGAGCATGCTGACTTCTCAGACACAGAATTATGTGGAAGTGCTGGAAACATATTTTAAATTTAGCTTACAATAATTAGCAGAGTAGGCAGCACAGGGGCTCCAATTCTCTCCATCAGTCCAGAGACATGCAGTTCAGATGATCTGGGAACTCTAAAAAGGTGTTAATGTGAGTGTATTTGATACCCCAGTGATATACTTATCATCTCTCACCGAATGCATGCTGGGATAGGCTTCAGCCCCTCCGTGACCCTAACAAGATAAGCGTGTATAGAAATTGGATGGATGGATAATTAGCAGAACTGACAGCACTGACAGCCATGACACTGTCATCACATTCATCATCGTCTCCATTACTGCAATCATGATTCCAACCGTCATAATCATAATGGCCCTTACACCAGTATCTTCATCACCATCACCATCCGCCCAGGAGGATGGTATCTCACATTACCACCTTCAACATCATCATCATCATCGTCGCAGCACTAACAGACGTCAACGCTGTGGCCGCCTGCAGCTTCATCATCCTCCTCCTCGGTGGTTTCACGGACCTTGTCAGGCCTCATTTCTTAACAGCGGCACCATATAATGAGAGCCATAACCATTATTGTCCAAAGGTCTCCTGTTCCAATCCTTTACTTTACCAAATGACTTTCCCTTGCCCCGGCCCTCTCGCCATCTCTATTTCCCATTCCCCTGCTCTAATTACACACTGTTTGTTTGGCCTCCTGGCTGCCGCCTAATGCAGAGGAGGGGCGTCATTAAAAAGATTTACAGATGTAATCCCCCCTCCCTCCACTCGCTCTCTCTCTTTTTCTCACCCTCTCTTCCTCGAAGTTCCCACCCCCTGGCACCCCCCAAAATATAACTTGCCCTAATGTCGCCAGCGGGATTAAAATCCGTGTCGATTAATCCCTTTTGCTCGCTGCTTCTCTCTTTTCATGCTTTCTCTCTTTACTGCCCTTTCCACCTCGACAACTTTCTCCAGCAAGCCCCCCCCACACAAAAAAAAACTCCCAACTTTTTAGGTTGAAACTGTTTTTATAAGCTGACGCTCTGTCTCCTCTGTCCTCACCCTCTTGTTCTCCCTCTCAGACACATCAACATTATTCCCCTCTGTAATTATGTTATGGTTAGAAACTGTAATCATTTCGGATGCCTGACTCAAATGTTATCTCCTTTCCCTTACTTTACATCAAACATGAAGAAAGGAAGTGAGGCTGATAGTTTCCATCCTCATTTTAATCTCACATCATAGCCCCAGTGGCTTTCACTTCACTTCAACTTTTTCTTTGCCTTATTTGACCCCCTGGGACAAGCATAAGAACAGGAACAACAGCCCAGCCTTTAAAATGAGGTAAAAAACATATACAAGAAGTAGATACAAACAGCAGGATTAAAACCAGATTCAATTAATCCCTTATTCCCATTGCCTCCTACTCAGTGATGCTACCTTTCTTGCACACTTTCCATATCACTAACTTGCTCATTTTATTCCACAACCCCTATCTTCTCAGGTTAAAATGGGTTTTTCTGAGTGTGTGTGTGTGTGTGTGTGTGTGTGTGTGTGTGTGTGTGTGTGTGTGTGTGTGTGTGTGTGTGTGTGTGGGCAGGTAAATAATTTTTCATTCAGCTCTCTGACTCCATGTTATCTCTCTTACCTGATTTTCCCACACCCCCACTCTCTGCTTTTAATTAACACTCTTTATTTCGCAGCTCTCCCTGCTAATCTCTCTATCGGAGGCCTAGAGCACTAGAGGCTGAGCTTCCACTCCCACCGTTGGCCCTTTGTACTCTTTCAAAAACGCAAATGGCAACACACACAAGTCTAAGCATGCACACCCACATAATACCCACACACACTCTCACTCACTCACCGAAACCCACACCCACATCTCTCGAAACCCATTCATATACTCAAATAAAAAAAGCAAAAGTAAAGATGCACAGACAAAAATATCTTTCATCTGATTTATAGTGAGAAACATACACCTTGTGTTCCAGGTGGTGCATAATGCTGGTGTATTGACATTTGTGTGATAACTGAAGGGTTTCAACTCCGAATGAAAGGGATCATTTCTACACGGGCAAGGTAAATCTGTGCAGACTGAGATAGTCTCTATTTAACCAAGACATGAAAGTGGTAATTAAGCGTTTGTGTGTTTACATGTTTGTGTAAGAGTGTGTCCGTAAATCAGTGAATGTGCAGGCACATATGTGACTGTGTTCATGCTTTTGCACTTGTGTATTTGGTTGGATTTACACTTCACGCATTTGCATAAACAAAAATATGTGTGTGAACTGAAGAAAAATGTCAACAAGTCATGAACATATAATATCCGGTTTATTAGCAGTGTTTTAAAAGGTCCAATATTCTACAATTTTCTTTTAAGTTTTGATATCCATAAGAAGGTAGCTTATATTAGAAAAAACCTCTCTCAGGCTTCTCTGGAGCTCTACCAACAACAGGTTGGCGAGCCAATCAGAAGAGAGATTCTAAGGCTCTCTTCTGATTGGCTGACTTTTCTGAGTGATCAAATAAAAATATAGCATATTTCAGGTAAACACTCAGACAAACCAAACTTCTCAAGGCTGGACGGTGGGTCAGGTGGGCTGGGCTTGGGGGGATGGCTGAGTGTGGGGACTGCTTTGTTGGGACATCACAAAGTTACAAAAGCCCTGATGGCTCGTTTTGAGGCACAGTTTTTGAAAATGGGCTGTGTGCATTTGTCCATAGACTGAGAGCTTTGATACTTTCACAGTACTGATATAGCACCCAGACCTGCTTTATAATCAAAAAAGAAATGAAAAAATCTGACTTTATACAATATAGGACCTTTAAAGCAGTCATGAAATGACATTATTACCTTGAAGAAGGTAGAATTTAATTTTTTTTTGTTGTTGTTGTTGTTGTTGAAACTGTTTTGAAGAGGTGAGGATTCAGCTTTTTGGGCATTTTGCAGGCTATAGTTTGTGGTGCAGTTAAACTGTACTACATTATACAGAAAAGGGTTTCTGTTATTTAGCCTGCCCTCATTGATATAAAAGGGATAGACAAAATATTAGAAACACCAGTATAACACAACAAAGTTGAGTACAGTTGAATGGACACCCTTTCTAAAGGATCTGAAAATTATGAAAGCTTAACACAATCACAGGAGTTCCCCTTTAAATGCTTCATCAATTACCAAGATAACTATCAATTAACTTTCTATCCACTAACTACTCAATTAATTGACTCAGTTTCAGCACTGACCTTCATACATCCTTTGCACCAAGCTTACAGAGACCTTCACAAGTGTGCTGAGCTGAGTGTGAAATAGCAATGTGGCAAAGAGAAAGATAACATCAAAGAGGGAATTTAGGCTTTGGGTGACATTTCTTTGTGGAGCCTTAATCTTTGCAGCACATCATGCTGTCGGTCTCAACAGATTCTCAACACGGCTCCACATAAAATTAATGGATGAGTGAATTAACATCCGACTTTCTACATGAACATTTTGTTCTTGTGCGAGTAGATAGGTTACCCTATAGTGTGTTCACCCGTATTGTGCATCATGGGGAAAAACGAGCATGACATCATTTAGTATGAGCTGCACATGTGCCATAAATAGGCTGTTATGGCTCATAACATATCAGTGTGTAATTAGAAAAATGACTGCTGTGGAGCTGTTGGAGGATGTCGCCAGTGCCAGATTAAGGACAAAACAATTTTGGTTCATGTCCAAATGAGGTCAAACAGGGATTTGGTGACATCCAGTATTGGATTATTGTGCGAACAGGCATTACACTTATGCCCTTGTGCAAAATTTCTCACCGACTTGACACATTGCCAGAACAATGTGTAGACAGAGATTAAAAAAAATCTACACACAGTTCTGCTTTTGTGAATTCACAGACTAGTAATAATTTGCCCCCTGGATGTTCGATTCCATACTTGTCTACCCCTGAAGGCCAGATTCATGTGTGCTGACAGCGGTTTGCATGTCTTCTGCTGAGAGGACTAGGTGCAAATGGACATTCTGAGCTCACATTTTCAGGAACTAAGATGGGAGAACTGCTTGACAACTTCTGCTATTAAGCCTGAGGTTAGACTCTTTTTCATGACAGGCATTTACACCCAGTGTCAGATGTTCCTGTTGTTGCTGCTTTCCCTTTCTTAACTGGAACTGCATGTTGTAAAGCAAAGACACGTCTATTTGTTGTTTATTTTTAATTAAAACAAAGCTCGCACACAGAACAGTACCATTTTCCATCATGTCATTTATTAATATAAGTTTGCTTGGCTTTTATTGTTGCAGTGGTTTGTATATTCTGTTGGCTGTGTAGTGCAGTGCACTGCAGAGTTCATATTGTTTCAGTTCCTGAACTGCTTTCCAATCAAATGCCACTCATCTTTCTGAGCCAGAGTGTAATAAAAGTGCCTGCTGGTTGTACAGTAATGTATTAATTATTAATGGTGGCTATTCAAGGCCAATGATGATGTCAACATTTCTCTATTTATCTTCTCTGCTGCAATTTCTTGTCAGTTATCAAACAACACATCACCACTACCATTACATTTGCAATAATAAGCTGTCCGTTTTTTGGGGGGTTTTTATTGGTCCAACTCTAGAATATATATGTTTCAGGTAATGCTCATGTAGCCTGTGAACAAACATTTCTGAGGATGCTCACACTGTATAGACGTGTTACATGAATGTAGGATTGTGAAGTGAATTCATGACTTAACATTAAGTATCATTAGCATTACTTGACAAAGACTGTATACCTGAAATCTTGGACTTCCTTGTTGTTTTGTTACGAGTAGAGGAGACAGTTAAAGCAGGGGAGGAGGAAATGAAAAGTTGGGAGCCATAACCCAGGCTGAAATAACACCATGCAGATGAGGCTCTGTGACGCCTTCGCTCTATCCATCTCTGTCAGCCACCCTTGAGACGTCTTCATTACAGTGAATCACATTACACCGCTGTGCTGTTTACACAGGGGAAACACATCACATAATTGAATGCGTGTCACACGTATCCAGACAGTTGTTAAATGTAAATATGGCGTCGCCAAAGTAGCTCGGAAACCCATGTTGCATTCATACCAGTCTATGAATATCTCTATGTTTGCACTGCAGGCTGGGTGCAGCAGTAAAGCACACCTGATTTCCTCCAACTCTCCTCAGCTATAACAGCATAAAAAAAACAAAAAAAAACAATGTTCTTTCACTGAGCTCTGATTCGAAGCTGAGGAGTAAGCGGCAGTGCTAAGAAAATCAGTTCTGCCTTTGAGTGAAGACATCAGGTGTGTAATGTCATCGCATAGCCTCCCTGCCCGCTTTAAACCACGCTGTACTCAGAGACGATCCAGTCTTTCCAATCAGACCTTTATTGTCCTATAATGAATACATTTCCCATAAAAGAAAGGTGACGTGGGAAAAGGGGGGAACGGTAGGAAGAAAAATAAAGAAAGACACAGAGCAGTGAGAGGTAAAAGAGGATAAAAGTGAAACAAACAACAACCACAAGCGAGAGTGAGAGTGGAGGATTTAAGGGTGAGCGGGCTGGAGGGCTTTGGCCAAGTTCTTTGCTTTTTCCGGCACCTTCATATTTCACTCCCATTGTTTTAGGTTCAGTATAAAAGGAGTTTTGTCAGACTTTGGTTCGTTCTTGCAGTTGCAAATCAGCATTCAGCTTGCTGGCTGCTGTGTGTGCCTGTTTTCTGGCCCGTTAAATAACCCTCATTAAAGGGCAGCAGCAACTAATAACAATGTCCGAGCTGCACCAGGCTTGTCCCTGTGCCCTGTCCCCTTCTCCCCTTGTTTAATTTCCCTTTAAGCCATCTTATTGATTGCAGCCCCTCCATTCCATAACTCTTTTTATTAATAACACAAAGCAATAACAAGAGTGTCATAACCCTGAGTCTCTTACAAGAAATTAATAAGATTAATCTAAAGCTGCCGGATGTGTTTGTGATGCTCTTTACAGTACGGGTTTCTCCCTGACTCCCTGCCACTTTTTCCCTCCTCTCTCCTCAAGGCTTTCCCTCCATAACTCTTTGCCAACTTAAATGTCTGAGAGAAGGTGCAGAGAGAGAGAGAGAGAGAGACAGAAAGAGAGGAGCAGAGGTTTGGGCCAAATACAAAAGAATGGGATTTGATACCGAGACTGAGCAAAAGAGACTATGACGGGGAGAAAGAGAGGCCAAGAGGAACGGGTGGAAAAAGACACAGAGGGAGAGAAGAGCAGGGTGGGCAAAATGGTTGAGGAACTGCCAAAAGGCGAGCCTTGGTGGTAAATTCAGAGGCGGACAAGGTGGAGAGAGAGGGAGACAGAGGAGGAGGCAGAAAGAAATACGGATGTGCTGAGGGGAACAGAAATGAATAAAAGATGGAGGGAGACAGATAGGATCGAAAGGTAGCTGAGGTGAGTGAGAGAGCTGCTGGAACCATTAGAATCTCAGTAGGCAGTCGCTCCCTCTACCTCTCTACCTCTCTACCTCTCTACCTCTGCTGTAGTTAGTTACCAAGTCTAGCTTCACGCAATGCTGTTGATGCAACCACTAAACTGTCTCAGTTTGAAGGACGTGTGTGTGAGTTCAAGTGCTCGTTCATCTATCTGCAGCTGTGTGCTTTGCATGCATCCACAATATACGTGCACATGATTGTAGAGTATGAGGTGAACTTTTAAGAACTTTTCATATGTGAGTGTGTGTGTTATTGAACAGCATCACCAACCACGACTACAAGTATGTGAAAGTCTGTTACATCCATGTACACCCACAGCCTGTGTGTTTAAATGCTTGACAACATTGCTTCACTTTTCCTTGACACTTGGGTAAGACAACTGCACACAGACAGGCTACATGTTACTGCTGAGATGGAGCAGAATTTTGTCAGCTGTCTGGCTCGTTGTTTTGTTTATTTATTTCTTTTCTTTTTTTCTTTTTTTTTTTTGGTGGGGACTAGTCTGCCAAGTCTAACCCACCAACTGTCAGTTTGTGAACATGCCCAGGGCTGTCAAACATCCCAATCAGTCATACACTGGTGTCCCACGTCAGTGAGATCCACATCCAGGGGCTGGGAATTAAAGGATCATTTCAGCTTATTCCAACTTAGGTTGTATTTACATAGATTTATTATTGATTATACTAATATTCTAAGTGCCAAAAAAAGAAGAAACTTGAGCTGTCAGATGGTCAGACATGTTGTAAACAAGTCGACAGTTTAGTCAGAGTTAAAACCTAAAGTAAGAGTGCAAAACTGCAGCAAGTCCAGGAGGTAAAAACTGCTGCAGGAACAGGAGCTGGCCGTTCCAGTTACATTTGGTTAAGTCAAGCAAAGTAACATGATAAGCACAATGTTGTCACAACCAGTTGGCAAGACCACAACCATAAGATCTGAGCTGTAATAAACCAGAATTATCCTCTAATCAGTTTGACAGAAGAAGTATCATCCATGTTTCTATCCATAAGATTAAAACTTGTCTTCAACCTTCATTTCGAAATGAAGGTCATGAATTTGTAGTTGTTTGTGCACTTCACTTGTTTAATGGCCGATTGTCATGGGTGCTAAACAGTCATATGTGCCATACTCAGCTTCTACTGCATTCATAACGGCAGGTGATGTGTTTGTTATATCAGCTTCACACATAAACCCACACACACACACACAGGGAGAAGGACAACAGATGCATCCTGGGCAAATGATGCACTATTTTGTGCGATTGTGCTGTTGGTCCTCAGCGTGGGTGGGCGACCAAATCATGCAGCTATGCTACAGTGCCAGTGATGGTCAAGTGTGTGTGTGTGTGTGTGTGTGTGTGTGTGTGTGTGTGTGTGTGTGTGTGTGTATACGTGGGCCATAACTGCATGTGTGTATGCTAAGGGCAGAATGAAGGTGTACTGTTATCATCTCCCTCCCTCCCTCCCTCCCTCCATCCATCCATCCATCCATCCATCCCACCTCTCTGTCCTCTCAGTGGCAGGTCCATGTAAGTTGGTTACAGCCACATAATTTTCGGGAGGGTCGGATGGCAGCATTTTGCACCTCCACCCCCCTCCCCCTCCCGCTCCCCCCCTCTATATACACACCACCTCTGGCCATTCCCGGCACTTCACAACCGGATGAGCAAAGCGGCAGTGGCTACCTACCTGGCTCTGTGATTGACTGCAGTGCTGCTGAGCGAGCCTCACTGTATCTGTGCCATGTTTATTGCTTCTTTCACCTCCACCGTAATTGAGTCCCTTCCCCATGCGGAATATGCACCGTCAGACGGGCGGATGTGTGTGTGTGTGTGTGTGTGTAGAGTTGACTGACAGGCTACATAACTCAATTCAGCAATTCTGAGGAAACCTGATGGCTGTTTTCTTGTGTGTGTGTGCATCTTGGTGAGTGTTTGTGTGTACACATATCGGTATGTATCTATCTAACTCATATATGCAGGATCTTATATACGGTAGCCCTGTGGAATCTTACGAACAGGGAATCTGGCATATCTCAAAGAGGAAGGTGTGTTTCGGTGTGTGTATTAAATTTGAAAAAAAAAGATTTTTAAATATAACTCTATGAGCACATGCTTGTTTCTGTACAATTTATCATGTGTCAGGCTCAGATAGTTAGGAGTGTGGTTGGCATGACAAAAACGCCAGGACAATGATGCATGTGTATGTGCCTGCATGTGTGAGCAGAATACTTATCAGGCTCTTTCAGGCATCCACATCCACATCCACACACACACACACACACACACACACACACACACACACACACACACACACACACACACACACACACACACACACACACACACAACAGCACACAACAACTGTAAAATGGCCAATATGCCAAGAGCAGGCCAAAGTAGAGGAGGCAAGTCATGATATATAATGGACAAGTGAGATAAAGTGCCACAGAGGTTAAAGAAGAGAGATGGAAAAAGTATAGAGGGAAAGTCAAGAGTGATGAAGTGTATATGTGCTTGCTTGTGCGTGAGTGATGGCCTGATCAAAAAAGATTAGTAGGAAGTAGACGAGGGAGTTAAATATGAAGGAGCTAACCTCTGCTTTGCTGCAAATAACAGGAACACAAAGTTATGCACAGGCTTTGGGAGAAATAAAAGGAGTCAGGGGAGAAAGAGGGGGGGCCGCTGGAAGCAGGAGAGAAGATATAGGGTTAGTTAGAACAGTCATGGGAGTAACAGAGGGTGGGTGGGAGATGAATGAAGATGGTTGGGGGGACTGCACAGTCTCTGAAGTGCACGTATGGTGAAAATAAGCATCCACCTCCGGAATATTGCAGTGCAGCATATAAGTAAAATGCACAGTTCAGCAAGCCCAGAGCAAGAGATGGGGAGAAAAGGTACATTTGGAGCTATGGTAGACAAAGGCAAAAAAAGAAAGAGAGGCAATTGAGTATAAAAAGAAAACAGAAAGTTAAAAGAATAGGGAGGGAGTGGAAGTGTAACTTATTCTGGGAAACAGAAACAGCAGCAAGGAGAAAACAAAAATAATATTGGAAATGAATTGATGTGGTGTGTGTAAATGGAAGGAGAGAGTGAGGAAAATAAAGAGTCAGACACAGGGAAAAAACCATTTTGTCTATGCAAATGAGAAGGGGAAAGCAGAAGCACAGGCTTTCAGGCTGGCCACCTGGGCCCTGTCAATCCTCCCTCTCTCCTTTTCTCTTCCTCTCCATACCTGGCCCTGGCTTCTCTCTAGCCTGCAGCTACAGCGTAAGAGAGGCAGAAAGGAAGAGGAGGCAGGAACGGCGGGCACACAGCAGGGCGGAGGGAGAGACTGTTAGCCAAAAGATCCATCAGCAAGTGATCCTGGCAATGAAAAGCCCCCCCACCCCCCTCCCCCTGCTTCACCAAATTCAGTCTTTCCACTGATCTGTGATTCTCCCTCTCCTTGCAAACTCACAATAACAGCTGGAGAAGATGCATGTGGACACCTGCACCTGGAGCACATAAGTGGAGGGTGTGCATCGGCATGGACAATGGCATTTAAGTACCAACCAGGTTAAAAGTAGAAAGACAGGCACAAAGGGAGGGATGACAAAATGAAAAAAAGCTTTTGAGTGATCATGGAGAGTACATACAAAAAGACACTAAGTCCCTGCTGAGGCCCTTGAACCAGCTTCACACTGTGGGAGATCTGGGAGTGAGAGATCAGAGGGGGGGGTTGAGTGAAAGAAAGACAGATGGGGGGGGGGGGGGTGAACAAGGCATAAAAAAAGACATGGAGAGGAGAACCAGTGTAGAAGAACGAAAAACATGTCTTGTTTGGAAACAAAAAGGCAGAAAAGCCATGCTTCATGGACAAAAAAAACAAAAAACAAAAAAAACACTGTCTATGTGCATTTGTGAATATGTTTAATCACGAGGTGTGTCCCTCTGTTTGTCTACAACATCCTGAGGAAGCTCATGAAAAGGAGGCCAGAGAGAGAACACGGTATTTAAAAAGCACAGAGCATCAGGACACATGACACTGCAGTAAATAAGTTTGGAAACTCCAAAAGGTCTCCACAGTCTCCCGGGTGCTGTGTAATGTTTGCATTCATGCATATGCAAATTTGTGTGTGTGAGTGCATGCGCATAAGCTAACCTGCCAACCTGCCTGCCTGCTTTGCCCAGATTTGTGCACACTTCTGTAACGCATCCAGTGATTTATACATCAGTCATCATTTGGGATCAACCTGCTTTTTAATTACCAATGGTTTATGTTTGTTTTTAATTCCCCCCCCCCCCCATAAGCTCATAAATCGCTTTCCCCACAGCACAAGTAAAATCCAGCTCCATGGTAAATAAGCATCAGTTATAACTGCATATACAAGCAGTGTTATAACCTAACCTAACCCCCCCCCCCCCCCCCCCCAATTCATTGCATTCATAAGTTTGACTAAGGAAATAATGTTGAGAAAATCAGCATAATTAATAATAATTACATAATCTTGGTACTACAATGGTATTTCAGTATTTCCAAGCTACACGTCACATAAACAGTGGAAGAAGCTGTTTTCTAATGAGTTGACTACTACAGTCTTAAAAGTGGTCTGTCGCTACTAATCGAATCTTTAAAAAAAAAAAAAATGTCCAAAATGTCAAATGATGCTTGGACTAGTTCTTCATTATATCAGTTGATCCAATCCTGACGGTGAGAAACTAACTTTCTCTTCAGGGTTTTTTGTTTTGTTTTGAGTCAAACTTACTTTGCTCAGAGCATTGGCGTCGTCACAGTTTTTGGCAGCCTCAATTTCCTGCCTTACAAAGTAAACATCAAAGAGTTTTTGCTTGGTACTGACCTGACATAACCACAACACAGTTTCATCCTGTTTAGGTTTACACTAATGTTGTGCAAGACTACCTGAGTGATGTCTAGCACTTGCTTTAATGATGTCTGTCAAATATTTTTTTTTACCACTGAATCAAAGCAGATGCATTTTATACCCTGACATAAATCCGGATGAATCAGACATTCAGAAAACTGTAAGCTTGGTGTCTAAAACAGCAGACAGAATAGCTCTAATAAAGAAGAGGACAGATGGCTGCCATCTTGGCCCTTGGGAAGAGAAAAAAAATAATCAAGAATGAAAGCACATTCCCCCACAGCTTTCTTTTATTAGTTTCTCTTGCAATAAAGTATGTTACTGTATGTGGAGTCAAGAGGCGACAGTGTCTTGCTGTGTGTTCTCTGCCGCTTTCCAGACTGTAGGATCTATACAGCAGATACAAATACCATTTGCTGTCCATGGCTACATGGTCCACAAAAGCTAAAAATGACTTTGGTACCAACCGCACAACCCCACTGGCCTCTACAAGCTGCTACACAGCTCAATTCACCAGTATGGCCCAGCAGGTGGCAGTTGCTATGAACCACCGTTTCTCCGCAACTGTGCCCACTGCCCAGGGCCTGTGTCAAACTCATTCAGTATCACAGACTGCACGGCTGCTCCGTTCTTCTACTGCAACGGCCAGGAAGGAGAAAGACGGGCCTTCTGCGGTCTATGATAACATTATACACCCAACAGATGGACACGGAGATAGGAACACGTCTGTGGACGTGAGTAAAATCACCACTTCAATCTGCTGGTGCACTTTATGAGAAGCGAGGGGTTGAACCTGCTAACGGCCATGAGTAGAATCAGCAGTGGCGCACTTAAATGCCCCCTTCAGCTGCTCAGGAGAAAATGAGTCATGGGAGGGAATCAGCCAGAGCTTTCCTCAAGGTCGCTGGTGCTTGGCCACTTTTTAAGTGGCCTTGCCAACTGTAACAATCTCTGCAGAAACAATCACAGCACCAATCCACTTTGGTCTGGCTTCTTTTCTTTTCTCTTTACTTCAGTGCAGACGGCTGCATACCCTCAGTTTTGTTTTGCCCCGCTGAAAGCAGAGCATGAATTGATGACCTTATGAATCTCAAAAGAACCCAGCAAATCATTGCGGTAAATCTCGCCCCAGCACATTAAGCATGACCGCAGGCTTTTTCCCCTCTATTTTTCTTCCCCCCTCTCTTTCTTCATCTTTTGTCTGTCTCTCTCTCTCTCACTTATTCCTGCCCTACGAGTGCTTGGTGGTCTTTGAGAGCAGCCAACTTTTCAAGGATTGTTTTCATGTGCTGCTAATTAATTGCCACTAATTAATGGTTGTTTATGGTTTGCTAATGAAGTGGATGAAAGCTTGCTGCTCCTGATGTTGAGGTTCTTGTCTTAGGCGCAAGTAAAAGATAAAGAGGAGAACAGACAGATACAGACGAGCGACGGGGAGAGTGCAGAGCTGCGTCAGGGAAGTATAGTGGATTCTTTTTTTTTTTTTTAGTAGCTGTGTCAACAATCACTTGGCATCTGTCCAGAAAGGGCCTGGGCAATCTGAGTTTGAACTATTGGCAGCTGCTGTTATCAGTTGTCTTTCATTGAGAGATAGTGTCTAGATATTTAAGTACCTACAGTAACAAGGAATGTGCTAACATTTGTGAGGATGTATAATCAAACAAAGATGTGATCACCTTTTGCATACTAAATGCATTCCTTTAAAGACGTCTTCTTTTCTCCCAACTTCAAAACTTCTACTAGACATTCATTAATATAATAATTACATTTTAACAAACAATTTGTCATCACTGTGGTTTCTGTAAACCACTGCATCTGACACTGCCACTTTGTCTACGCCAGACGTGGTCACAGCTCAAATGAATTCGCTGCTCGTGGGAGAGACACTTTGAGAATTTTCTAAGATAGAAAACTCATCTGAGACCTCTTCAGCGTTGTTGTGTCCGCGTTCGGGAAAATCTCCATCTGATTTCCCAGTAGATAGTGCACCGCTTTGACTGGCAATTTTCAGCATCCAACAATCTCATCAAAGCGAACCTATTAATGGCGATGATATGAAGAGGGATTCTAAATGGCAGACAGATTAATAGCCCTGTGCGTGTGTGGGTGTTTAATGCTCTGAGCTGAAGCACCACACAGCTTCGCTGAAAGAGGACCGACTGGCCGTGAGCGGCAGGGAAACAATTTCAACACTTGTTCGCTTGTGTCTACGAAGCGTGTGTGTGTGTGTGTGTGTGTGAGAGAGTGTGTGTGCGTACCGTGACCTCATCGATCATGACACCTTGTCTCTCTGGAGTGGTCACCTACATAGTGCTCACCCTCTCTCCCTGTTTATCTCTATGTATCACCATCCATCTCTCTGCCCCCCACCCCCCACCCCCACACCCTCCTCCTCACCCTGCACCCTGTATACTTTATGCTCAGTCCCACCTTCTTAATCTCACCCTTCTCTCCTTCCTCAACATTTTCAGCCCTCTAAATCTGTCATTCAGTGCAGCAGGGGCTGCTGTCTCTCCCTCTCTCCCTTGCTTTTTTTTTTTTGTTACACCCCTCCATTTTAGAGCTGAAATCCTGCAATCATTCACTCGTTTGTTGGACTCCTCTCTGCCTGACTTTCTCCTCTGCTCCGCTCCTCCTTGCATCACTGGTCTGTGACGCATGCCCCTGGCGCTCTCCCTTCCCTCCTCGCTGTCTTCCTTCACTCTTTTATACACTGTGCAGTCAGCCATCGCTCCCTCTCTGCCGCTCTGTCTTTCACTCTCTCTCTCTGACCCCATCAGTCCTTCCGTGCCCCAGCTAAGCCTGGTCACTCTTCATCAGCTCGCCTCCACTGGACTCCCAGACCTCCCAAGGGTAAAGGGAAATGGGGTCTTGTTGGCAACCTCCACGCCCAGACTTGACAGTTTCACCTGGGTTTAAGTCCCTTACTGATCCTCCTTACCCCTGGACGTGCACCTCATTACCAGTCATCCTCCCTTCCTCTTGTCTCTACATCAACATCATCATTGTGTTCCACATGAGATGTGTATTAGAGATGGCAGATACACAGAGTTTCCAGCTCTTCAATTTTCGGCACTTGCCCTTTTCAGCTCAATCAGCCTCTCTCATCCAATCACAGCCAGTGAGAGCTCCGTCGCACTGCCTGAATGAGGATAATCACCTTGGTTACCAGCGTTACCGGAGGCCGCTGTCTGGCCACGTTAGCGCCGCGCCCTGTGGGAACTGTGGAGACAGGTGTCACAGCAGCGAGGGAGGGTGTTAAACAAGCCCAGGGCCAAGCAGGAGTTCTAAACGTTTATTCTTAGTCATGGAAACTGTGGCACCAATAGTGAGGAATGCTCACCCCATGGCATTAGTGTTTTAATGTTTTTTCAGACTCAGGACACCATCTTTCTCCCTCTGTCTCTGTTCCCTGACCGCAATTCAACATTGACTGGCTTTAAACATAAGTACACCTTGTACCCCAGTAGAGAGAACACATAGCAACTGCCTTTGTGTGTCGTGCCAAGTAGCAGTGCGGCGGGATTCACTGTTTACTGATTTCACGCTCCCATGGCAAAGACAAATATACAGTGAGAGGGGTCAGCGGCAGGAGGAAAGCTGCTGGCTCAGGGGACATCAGGTCACAATATGGAAAGCTGCACCCAAAGGGGGGGGGGGGGTTTGGGCTTTACTACCAAGCCAATCAGATCGGACGGCGTAAAGGAGAGCACTGGATTGATTGGCAGGCTTCGGATGCCAGCAAATTGAGGAGACGTCCTTGGCATCCTACTCAGCATTAAAAAACTTCAGCGGCAAAGTTGGTGAAACGCCAGTTGTTCTCAGAGAGAGACACGTAAGGACGACATAGATCACCATTATGATAATCACAAGCACCACTGTCTGGGGAATAGTAATGGGAAGGAGATGAGGTGGCAGCCATAAAGAGTGTTTCTACATTAGCGCTGGCCTGATTAGATTGACAGAAAGTTTCACTAATGGACAATTAAACAAATGGTCAAATGAGATATAAGGCATCAATTACCAATTGGTGTCTTTGTGTGCCCCCTTCAATCACTGTCCCTCATGTATTCTGTTTGTATGTGCCCTCTCCATGAGGACCAAAACACAGAGCTGTAAACGGGATGCGAATGGGGATGTGTGATGGCCCAGTCATATGATGCATCCTTGCAGTGGTATCAAAATGACTTGTCTTATTTCCCTTTATTTCTATTAAAGTCAGACTAAAAATAAAATCCTCTCTGGACCTGGTGTATGATGCTGGAGGGGGTTATTGAGATGCAACCACTGCAAAAAAACAACAGCAGTTCAAAACGAGGAGTTATGGATTGCATCGAAGATTAGGAGATAATTACAGTGAAATACATCACCTGCACTGAACCTCGGAACTTCTTCTGCCTCTGAGTAATGGACCTATAAAACCCCAAGGGAGAATCAAACCGGCCCACACTAAGCTCTGTAACTCTTTCAGTTGTGACTTGCCCAAGTAGCGATACAGTCCAATTTGTTTATGGAGCTTATGCCAAGGCAGTTGCTCAGCTGAGATAGTGGTCCACCCTTGTCAGGACCCTTTAAGACTGCATCAGTTGATCAAACAGGACCGTGCACAACAGCAGTAGGCAGCATATTTCTGCTTCTCTTGTGTTGACGGGCATGCCAGTACTGTCTGCCAAGTTCAGGTTGTCCAATTATTTAGACCTACAAAAGACATGCAATCACAGAAGACAAAACAAAAAAAAAAAAGAAGAAGAATGCAACACTGAAATCTGATTGTGCGCTGGGCTCAAATTTACACCACGAACCAGCAGATGGCAGGGCAGAGAGCAAGGAAGGAAGGTCTCGCTCTTTTTAATTAAATTGCCAACGTTTATTTTATCTGGGGGTGAATTACCCTCCAAGGTTTGGATCAAAGGATAAACCTTGGCTTACGGTGGAGACTCTTTCAGCGCATTAGAGAACAAAGAAAGACGCTGAAATAGCAAGCCCAGCGCAATGTGGAGGAAAGTAAAAAAGCAATCTTAACTCTGACATGATGCAAACTGCGTCTGACAAGCATCAAAAACTGCAATTGTGCTCAGACAAACTCTTGCATAAGCAGTCCAATTCCTGTGTTCAAAAGACACTCTAATGTACTACGTAAGCTGTCTATAGGCAAAGTGTATGTGCACACGTGTTTTTCTGCACCTGTGTGTGTGTGTGTGCCCATGCACGTCCATATTCTTTGTTTTTGTGTGTACAGCATTTTCCTTGATGTTTGTGTTTACACGCCAGGCCTCCCTTCTGTGACTTACAGCGACATTGATTTATGCATGGCCTCTGCGTGTTAGTGTGTGTGTGTGCGTGTGTGTGCGCATGTGCTTGCACACATATACCAGCTATAATTGGTATTCAAATCTCCTCCCACAAGTGCGTCCAACTGCTGCCGTTTTTCAACAGCCAGGGCCCTCGCCAAGGTCCAAACAGCATGATGGGAAACAAGCTCAAACGGATGGCTCTCATTGCACACATTCAAATAAACAAATGGAGGTGATTTAATGCACACCGCGATAAGGCAGGTGGTAATGGAGGCATATGAGAGGAGTGGGGAGGAGGTGGAAGAATGGAAGTGATGGAGGGTTGCGTGGTAGCGATTAAGGTTGGGCAGGCGGCAGAGGTGGAGTTAACCGCATTTGTTACGTACGTGGAGTGTAAGTTTGGCCCACAGCTGCTGAGGATCAGCCACCCCCACAAGCCACGCACTCAGTGCACCAACACACAGCGCATACTCTGTGTGTGAGTGTGTGAGCGAGTGAGTGATTGTGCATGTGTGTGTGCATGTGGGTCCCTCAGGCCTGCCCGTCAGACACACTGTGAAGTCTTTCTGCCTTTCTTTTCCCACTCTTCTTCCATTCCCTCGCTCCTTTCTGCCTTTCTCGCTCTCCCCATCTTTCCATTGCTCCGTCTCTCCTTCGCTGAAGAGGAGGGCCAAGTCTCCTGACCTCGCCATCTTCACAACACCCCCTCAATCTATCTGTCCATTCATTCGTCAATCCGCCCAATCAATCTGTCCATCTCTATCCTAGCATATTAACAACCACCATCCCCCCATGCCCTCCCACTTTTTCTCTCCTTTTTCCATTCCTTTTAATTGGTTTTGCTATTTTTTCTCTTTGGAGGAAAAATCACCAGGATGTGACAATTTGTTATTTGTTATTTTTTTCTTTTCTTTTTTTGAAACACATGCAGGTATGTGCACATCTGCTTGGTGTTCAGAAACAGACCGTCTTTACATTTCCTCCTCTCCCTCCTTCCTCCATCCACTCCCCGCCTGTAACACCCCTCCACCCTCAGGCCCCCTGTCTCTCCCAGCCCCTGTCAGTGGCTAGATTAATGACAGTGATCAGTGAGCAGCCCCCAGCAGAGGTTGCCTGCAGCTCAGGCAAAACCCGGCACTGTAAGCAGCACACAAGCGCATGCACACAGACATAAAGCACATTTACATGCAACACACAAGCATATTCATAAACGGGCAGCCAGACACACACACACACACACACACACACACATACACACTAAAATCCTACAACGTACTCCAGTTAGTAACATACAAACGCCTACACACTCATGCATAAAAATGAACACCCTTCCTGGAGCAGACATACAAATAGTTACACACACACACACACACACACACACACACACACACAGACCCAAGAGAAGAAATCAATACACAGGCCAATGTGAGGTTGGTATCAATGCAGCCAGGAGAATGGCTATGGAAGCAAAGGAGTGCTGCCTTATAAACAAGAGACATCATCACTACAGCACAGCGCAGGTCTGACCGTGACAATGCCCGACATAGCAGCATTTAACCCTTTCACTGCCTCGGGACAACGTAAACAAAGCCCCACAGAGCTCAACGGCCACACAACGCAAAACCCTTGAAGCAACATCTGTGTGCACTTCCTGGTTACCATTCTGGTTCCGTCAGAATCACTGAAGCTTCGGGCGGAATTTAATAAGGTTCGTTGTGAGTCTGCATTTCAATCGACATACAAGCAGATGGCACAGAATACCATGAGGCTTAAGTTGCTGAGAGTTATGATTAAGCCTTATCCAAACCCTTTTCTTTTTTTATCTCAGCAGCAGCAGCAGATGCACTTTGTTATAGGGTAGTGACCATGAAATATATGGCGCCTACAAGGGAGCGATGCAGGACTATCCCAGACTGAGATGTTCCAGTGGGGAGAATAAAAGCCGCGGAGGCGCTGCAGGTGCCATCGGGCTGCTTTGTAATAAATTGTTAGAGTTTATTGTCACTGGTAAGGTGAGGTCTCAAAGGTCCTTTCACTTCCCCAACAACACCGCAGAACACAAACACAGCAGCTGACACCGCTGCTGAGTCTAGTGGGTGACACATGTCTGGTCCACTGCGGGCATTTGTTATGAGCTCCCATGTGGCTGTCAGAATATTCAGTCGGAGCTGTGAAGGCTACATGCACAGCTGTGCGCACAGGAGGCAAACGTCACAGGCTCCCGTCCCGAACCCACGCCACGAATCCCAGTCTTGATCTGATCTGATCTGATCTGATCAAGGAGTGATTTCATTTCATATTTCCGCCTGGGCAAAAAGTAACAGCGAGCCCGAGTTTTTCACTTTTGCTCTTATTCTTGCCGGTGTTTCAGGGTCTTTCCAGCCTCTCACTTTCGCTTAGCGCTCAACGCAGTGACTCATACCCAAGTGGCAGCGCGGACAGTCCAGACTTGCGCAAAGGGGGTTTGAGTCTAATTACCCGGTGAATGCTAATAATGGTCCGCAGCGTGGTTGTAAACTGAAATATCTGCACGCGTGTTCGTCCGACGGTGCATCCCCCCCCCCCCCTTCATGACAAGTCGACCCGGTGCATTTGTTTTAAAGCGTTATTCGGCTTCCTCTTAGAAGACTTAAGGCAAACTTACGGGGGGGGGGGGGCGGAGAAAAAAAAAAAGCCAAGGAAAAACACATCGAAACCGCTTCACACTCTTCTCATTCACATCACACTCATTCATTCCGTGGTCGGAGCCTTACCAGTGCGCACCATGCAGGCGACTGTGATGATGGTGAGAGGGACGCAGTAGTTCCACACGGTCGCGAAAGCCATCGCTGTCGCTGATATTCCCCTCTGATCTCTTGCTCAGTATTCCTCTTCCTTGGAGAAATCAGAGTGACATGAACCCGCAGGTTCACTCTCCGACAGCGCCTTCAGCGTCTGTGCGTGTGTGTGTGTGTGTGTGTGCGTGCGTGTGTGTGTGAAAGAGAGAGAAAGAGAGAGAGAGAGTGTGTGTGTGTGTGTGTTTTATCAAGCGCTCAGTGGTGTAAACAGCAGCTCTTTACATAGTAATGTTCCCTCTCATGCACACCCACTTTCTCCCCCGCTTGGAGCCGGAATGTGATGGCTTGGCCGGTTTCTCTCGGTTACTTTACATTGTAAATATATTTAAAAGCTTGCCAATAAGGCGGGCCCGTGTGTCATTCTGACCAATTGCAGACAGCAGGAGCAGGTGGAGGGGTGTGCGGACGAGAAAGAGGGGCTGGGCTTTAAAAAGAAATGGGCTACACACAGGAGAGGAGCTGGGGAGGAGGGAGGAGAAGAAGGGCTGCGTCTTCCAATTAACTGAAATCAGTTCGCTCTAAATGTGATTGATAACCAACATTAATTTCCCGGCGCAAATAACCAATTTATTTCAAATTCGGTTCCACAGACCGAACTGGATGTGTGGCACAATGATTAAGATGACGAGAATGAAACAGATGTTTGTTGTTGGAAGAGACAATAACATGGCAATCATGTTTTGTGTTGTGGATCAGTTGGGAAAACACTGAGCGGATTAATCAGTCGGGCGTAATGTGTGAGCTGCTCCAGCTACATGTCAGTAAATCAGGTGGACTCACCGGTTCTCACTCTGAGGCTGACGTGACGGCAAACTGTGACCGGGTCACGGCTGGTGGTGATGAGCATTTGGTGGCCAATCATCTCACATGCGCAGCATCCTGCAGTGTGTTGTGAGGTCCGGGGATATTTTGCTGCAGAAGCCGCTTTGTCTCCAAAATGTGCAAAAGGACCCATCAAGGAGAGCCGGGACAGACCTGGGCGTGCACAGTTAAATCACCGCTCACAATAACGCTAATGGCCCGGAACAAAAACTTGTGCTCCGGACGAGCCGGTGTTTCTGCTCATCTGTAGTCAGGGCCTATTAGGTCCTGCTAAAGGGGCTCTTTAACTTTACCCTCATGCTGTGGCCACAGTTTGCCCATAATTGTGTTTTCCAGTCAGATAGCGCTGCTCCATTATGAAAATTGTTTCTCCTTCCACACACCCCCCCACCTAATCTAGTGTTTTACTATGGGCTTGGAGCTTTCATGGCTTGAAGGTGTCTTTTTTTTTTGAAACTGTATCTTTGGCGCCCCCCTCAGGCAACATTACATATAGCACGTCATGGCTCTCCAATCTGCTTTGGCGCCTCTCTCATCTGTCACAAATCCTCCAGACACTTCGCTCAGTTTGGTTCAAACAGTCAGAAAAGTTGAGTCAGGCAGTAAAGCATCAAAGCAGTCTGTCAGCATTAATATTAATATTTCTATCCTTGACTTCCACGAAGTTGCTTTGAACTCTCGCCGCATATCTGACCTCAACTTATGGATCTGTGCGAAACCTTAAAGCCTCGGCTTCAGGCTCCCTCCCCCGAATGACTTTCTTTCTTGACACGAGTTTTAACCTTGTTGTTTTTGCCGAGGATAATATCTGCCCTGCTCATTCCCCCAATTCCCATCCCATCCCATTTTTCCCTGTCAGCCTCTCTGCGAAGTGTTTGTTCCCCCCACTTGGCAGGGAGTCGGTGGCAGCAGCCCCCCCCCCCCGCACCAGATGGGGCATTGTCAGGAAGTAATGAGGGAAAACACCTGCTTCCCCAGCAAACTTCACTCCTTCATTTGCAGACATTTGACACAGCATATGCAGGACGCACATACACAGCCAAGTGACCGTGACGAGAACAGCAGTGGGTGATGGCATACAGTTACAAATGTCTTGCACTTCAGTGTATTACTCAGTGAGGTGTCATATTTGGTATAACTCACCTTTATATATAGCTTATTGTGCTGAGGGGCGCCAGGATGTTTGAACGCCTGACTGGCTGACTTTAATGTCACAGGTCTGCATCCTGTTAGGACTCTGCCTGGACAAGACAAAGCACTTGGGCTGCTCTGTATTCGGTGCACCGCCCCTGCATTGCCCTAAGCTGTTGTCTGGTAGTTTATCCATGAGCCACTATCAAGGTCAAAATGTCACCGTAAACTACACTTCTCCCCCTCCCCACCAGAGCCTTGTACCTCAGGGAAAGCTCCGCTGTGTGAAATTTCTGATACATAATCTTGTCTTTTCTGGCCAACCGTATGAAGCCCCTGGACCAAAGCCCGCGAGGGAGCACGCTGCTTTTCACTCATGGCTGACTCAAAGGCCAAAACAAAATGGTGCTCGCTGGCATTTCACATGCAGGGGGGCATTTTAAATTTACAACGTTGTATTTTTTAACCAGCAGAGCGTGTCTCTCTGTTTTGGTTATAGTCTCCCTATGTGTTGTCTATATTTTCCTGGGTTTGACCTCAGACATAACATAAGCACAAGTTTGTAGAGTTGCAAAAAGAAATACAAGGAGTCTGTAAAATGACTGCAGCAGAGGCGAGCTGTACAGGGGGCTTGAATAATCAGTTTAATAACATTATCCTGGCTGTGCTCCGTGGTGCATGCACACGTTAATAGAGTGTCATTGTTGAACTGCCACTTCGCCCATTATTAACGACGGCCTACGGTCAACCACACACCGATAATAAAACCACATAAAACCCAACATAACTTCAACAGACAAGTGTAATGAAATTCTCAGTATTATGAGCACGGTTGTGGCAATAAGCGATGGTGCTGTGGCACGACGTTAAGGGTTACAAAGCAACAGAGGAGAAAATTAAAAGGATGAAGTTGTAGGCTATGGTGGTTATTTTGGGTGGGTGGGGGGGAGGGGGGCAGAATAGACTAAATCTAGTCGAGTTAAAAAAGAACTAGCGGTGGCTAACCCTGCCTGCCCTTGCAATTGAATGGGCAAAGCTTCAAGGTTACCTGACTCCATAATTATTCTTACTTGGGAGTCTTTAGTTCATGAGTGTGTTTTGTGACCTGAACTGGCTGAGAATGGGTTTTGTGCTTACAGACAGATGGGAAAAACACAAGCAGGTACAGGCACAGAACTTTGAGTAAAGGTCATTGCTTCAGAGTAAGGTCTTACAGAGTGAAAGGGAAGGTTGGTAAACAAGCTGATGCAAGCCCAAGCTAGCACCGGATCAAGGTGATGTGCAGCCAAGCACACATGCATGTCCGGCTTTCACTGTGTTGTCAATATTCCCCGACCTCTTTTGTATCTCTAAAATGGAACAAAATCAATAGCACACAGGAGGACAGTAAATAATATTTTTTTTCTGAAAGCCATTTAATATCGAAGAAATCCAAAGTACACAAAATTAAACAGTAGAGTGCAATGTGCTTGAGAGCTGTCATGGTAAAGAGATTATAATAACATTTTCACAGATCCTTTCAGCTGGTTCTGCTTTGGGAAGAAAAAAAAAATGCTGAAAGGAAAACAAATCAACAAAATAAAACCCTTTCCTATCACCCAAATGGTTCATTCAAAATACACAGCTGAGCAATTATGTTTGTAACAGAAAGGAAAGAATTGCACGTTGAGTCCTTTCAGCTCTTACAGTACACAAGAATCACCCTCCTATCATTTTTGCTAAGGACGTAGCTTACCATTTTCCACACTGCACAATAAATGAAGATAAAAATTGCCCACCTTTTTGTCCAAGACACATAACTGCAGCCTACCCCCACAAGCAAAGCAGCCTCTCTGTCTCTAAAGCAATCATTTCCCCTTCAGATTTTTTTTTAACACCCAGCTTGTTACTGATTTTGATTTTGTTCTCCCTACCGTCTTCCAATACCTCTCTTTACCTCCCTCTTTACCTCCCTCCCTCCCTCTCTCCTCCCCCAATGTGACCATCCATAACCCTATACCATTTCCTCCCTCTTTAAGTATCCTCTCTATGCCATCCCTCATTTTCTGGCCACCCACTCCATCTGCTTCGTCTCTCACTCCATCTTCCTCCCTCCTCATCCTTTCACCTGCCTGTGCATTCACACCAGAGGCTGTTTGTCTCCACAGGCAGAAGGCAGGGACTCCGAACTGGCTTTGTAGATGGGCTTTTTCTGAGACCGGTCATCGCTGAAGAGAGGGAGAGCGGGAAAGACAGAGGAGCATGATTATCAGTGTATCGACCTCCCAGTAGGCACTAGAAAAGTATAAGTGAGGAAATTATAGACTAGAACTGAGCGATGGAGCCACACCTGGCTGTTGATATGAAAGTCCATTTGTCTCTCTTTTGCTTTCTGTCTCTCTTCATACACATATGCTTATATACTCAAGGCTGCACATACTCAGGCATATTTGTACGGATTAAAGCTTTTACTTCTACGCTGCTACAAAGACACAGGAATCATGTAATGAAGCCTGCTCTAATGGAAATTCTGTCTTTTGAAAATGCTTTTTTTTTTTCAGTGCCAATGCATAAGAAGTTAATGAGTGAAGCTGCATGGGATCATGGTGAACATTAACATGCTCTCAGCATACAGGTTTAAAGGGAGGTCCACTAATAATCATTACTATGGCCCTTTTTATACTATATATACTACCACAGAGGTAAATTGGTGCTATTAGCCCAGGCTTCTGTGTGGAAACACATGGCAGAGGAGGGAGCACGAAAGCGATCAAGGATGGGGTCAAGTAGGTCAGACATGCTGAGGCTGACTTTAATATTCAGTGTGGATAATGCCTTTTAAAACATATACAAACATGTAGGTAGTAGTTTGCACATGTATAGAAAGGTTATTTTGCAAGAATACTTGGCATACATAACACACACTCACACACACACACACTCACACACACAATGTGAAGTACACTCCCAGGTGCACGCAAAATACACACGCTGTAACTGAAATGGCCCTGGTTCTGTCACATGAGGCAGAATGAAATATTGCAGCAATAGCCATATCTGTAATATAAAGTCAAACTGCAGGAGAAGAGACTGCTGCGCAGTTAGGGTGGATAGAGCATTGTAAAGAAATCAAATAAACATGCAGGCGCACGCACGCACGCACGCACACACACACACACATTCAGAGGCATGTTATCCATCACATTTTTGAGCATGATTTAAAATGAAGATCACAGGCAAAGTGCAAAGTGATTGTTTACGATGAAAGAGGAGCAGACGCAAAACCCTCATTCGTTTCTTACATGGGTCCCTTGCTGGTCCTGGCTTGCTTGGCCCTGCGGCACAGGAATATGCTCACAGAAAGTATGAACACCAAGAGAGCCACAGCCGCAGCCGAGGTCATCAAAATGAGACGGCCATTAGTAGACTCATACCAGGGGGCATTCTCTGTGGGATAGATCAGTCAGACATGAACGGAAACATGCATCACACAGAATCTGAAATCAGCTAAACTACGAGCCTCCCGCCTCCAGGCAAAGCTTCTAACTAAACCTCCTGTTTGTGGAAGAAAAGAGTGTCTGTCAGGTGTTCAGACAGTTAAGAGTCCCATGCACAGCATTGATCTTCAAGAGGTCGGACAATTTGTGACAATTTAAAAACGACTGGCTGATTATCCGCTTCATGTGCATGAAATCCCAAATTATAAAAAACATTTGAAAAAGTGGATTACGTGGACCTTGTGTTCTGAAACCTTTCTCTGGAGTCCTGGACAAAGTTAACATTCAAAAATTAAGGCTATGACAATTCAAAGCAGCAAACACCACAATGCTTTGTGTGTTCACATATACAGTAATTGCTTATGTTAAGAGGATTTCTTGGCAGTGGGTTTGTAACAGGACTGTTTGCTAAAGGTTTGTACTGTTACCATAGTGCAACTTCAAAGCAACAGCAGTCACATGCATCATTTGCTCATCATACCTTCAAGGATGAGCAAACATTACTCCAGCATCTAGAAATCATGACTTTTTTCATTAGTTCACGTGCTTCAGAGAATATACTTGAGCAAAGTGACCAATGAGTCAATTGCAGCAGCAATAAAATAACTCTACCATAATAAATAACATGCATTGGCTTAATTACATTTTTAGAGGGTGCGTAATTTCAACGACTGAAGTCACAAAGGCTTATGAATTCTGCTGGGTGAGAGGGGGGTGTTTAAAAACTGCGGTGCATTAAGACAGTGCAGTCATCTCACAGGTCACCGATAAAGATGATGAAGACTGACGAGGTGCTATAAATTGGATTAGCTTTAATGCTGTAATGAAATTAGCCCTCCACTTAAATGCAATATTCATGTTTCATGAGAAATAAGAGAGTTTTGTCAGTCACACAGATTCAAACCAGGACAACCCGTCACTCTGTCTGCATCTATAAAATCTAACAGCCAGACTTTGAATCTTATTGTTATCATGTACTGTAATTTACTATGTACTATCTGGTGATTTTAGAAAGTGTCTTGAATGCATCTATTTGGAACAAATAAAAATTTTTTAATGGCTCAATTTTTTATGGCTCTCAAATGGCCTATTATTATGCCTTATTTCAAATTGCTCTTATAAACAAAAAAATCAAAGGTCATGTCAAATCTTTGCTTCTTTTGTACCTCAAAATTATAATCTAATCCTTTAAAGTTGACACTGTTCTGTTGCTGCCATTTATTTATGATATTTAAAATTCATTATGTTCTCTGGTATCATCACCTGTGTTTATTTGACATTTCAGAGGCAGTTTCATTCAGGAAGTCACCTTTTTAATTGTGAAGTGTTTTCATAAATGTCGTCCCCTATCTTTGTTGCAGTATCACTATCTTCTTCCTTAATTTCTATGACAGACGAATTAAAAGTTAAAGCAGATGGCAGCTTCCACTTAACAATCCTGATGACGCACTTGCACCCAAACACCTGACACCTTCTAACATTGGAGTAGCTGTTTTAAGAGGAAATAGAGCATAACATTTCTTTTTTTTGAGCTAAGGGAATGTTGACATCTGAATTTCCCAACAGTTACAAGGAAATTCCAAACCAGTTCTTTGAAAGGGGAATTGAGAAACAACTGCTCTAGACTCAGTACAAAGGGCGACAGGTCTTGTCCAGGCAGATCTGAAGTCTTTTCTTACCAGACAGTACAGTGATGCTGACTCTGCGCTTCTTGCTGAGTGACTCCACAGAAGGATGCTCAGCCATGCAAGTGTACAGTCCTCCATCCGTCGCACTCACCTTCTTCAGTGTCAGCTTAGAGGAAGGCAGGATCCAGTCGCTACCCTGAGAGGGAAAGATACAGACATATGAGAGAAAACAAATAAGGGCAGAAAATAGAAATAATATTTCATTGGCCAAATTGTTTGCAACCCTTTTAGACAAATCGGTACAAATTAAAATTGTGCTTAGCTGAAAGCACGATAAAGGCTGAGAATAAACAATGCTAGTTGACAAGTTGAGTGTGGAAGGAAAAGAGAGAAGGAGATAGAAAGGAGGCAGAAAGCATTATTTTGGATTTGCAGAAAGAGGGACAAAAAGAGACAGCTAAATAGGACAAGATAGGGAGAAATAGAGAGACTGGCAATGGTATTGGGGCAGAGACAGAAAGCTGGAAATGTCTGCTGCTGTGTGGCCCTCAGAGAGCAGTCTCCAAAGTCCCAAATCAAGTGTATTTACCTGAGCAATAATCCCAATGAATGAATACACATCGACACAAGTCAATAACCCAGATAACACCATCATCCGCAAAGAATGATGCTGCAACAACACACTGTCAACACAACACATAATGAGATGGCAAGGGAGCAGGACGAATTGTTGACACAAAAATAGCAGCACTATTATGAGATAGAGCCCAACATGGGAGGAAACAAATAATAGGCCATACACAAGGACTGGAAAACAAACGAACGTGGAGGAGGGGGTAAAAAAAAAAAAAAAAAAGACATTACACCATGCAAATGATTTGGCTCCTGGGAGCTGCAGCTCCTGCCAAGAAAGTCCATTTCAATTTGAAAGGATCTGAATTAAGAGGATTTCCCATAAAGGCCAGGTCTGGCCAAAGCAGCATTTTGTATGTAAATCCACTGGCTCCCAAAGCAGTGGCCCGTTTCTGCCTCTGTCCTGCTGTCATTACTGGGGGCCAATGTGCCCACGGCGACTGTCTGTCAAAGTGGGCCATCCTGATGCCACTTTCTGCCCCATATCCATTCCTGTCAAACAGACAGTCCGCTTGCACACACACACACACACACACACAGGCAAAAGCACACATACAAACATACTCCTATCAAACATTCCACCTCATGTTATCCTTTCCTTGAATGTGTCATTCCTGTTTTTCAAAGGTCTTGTGACTTATGTAAATGTGGCACAAAGAGATCGACAGGTGAATCATGAGTGCTGGTGCACAAAATGATTCCACCTCCATCAGGTGACATAGCTGCCACTCATGCTGACCATGACTGTTAGTCTTCGTCAAAATGACAGTGCTGTATATTGAACAAATGATGACAAAGCACTGCATACGATGATGTGGAGGACAAACAGTATTAGCAGTCTAAAATGTCCAGTGAATTGGATTTGGATTCGTAAGCCCATTTAAAACCCGGATTAGCAGTGACCCTTTAACAAGCACATTAACCCCGAGCCGACTTATCGAGAAGAATAACAAAAGGGGAAACTTGCCAATTACATCTGCCTATTCCCAAGATATCATAACATCATAGTCGCAGAGCGTCATTACACCTGTTACCTGCGAGTGGCAGTAGTGGTAATGTTGAAAGTGTAATACCATTTTCTCACCACGAGGGCACAGTGCACCTCCCTACTCATCATCTTGTCCTTGTTCTACATGCCTGTTGTCACAATGGCATTTTACACTGAGATGCCTTAATTTCCCAAGGGCGGGGGTTTCTTAGCTCAGCAAAGAACCCAGTAGAATAATTCAATGCCGGTTAACCAAACACTAAAAAAATCATTAGAAATCTCTCCACATAATTGTTTTCAGGTTGACTGGCTCTTGTCTAGACCTCATTAAACTATTAATCCTCTGTAAGTGGGCAAGCTGCAATCCCAAGCGAGAGGTGGGCCTAAGCCAATTGGTCACTTAAATACAGAGCTCTTCTTCAGTGGAGGGGATGGAGAGATGACAGGGGAGGGGAAACAAGTGGTTTGAGAAAGTCGGGGAGAGAAACAGAGACGTGCTAGAGGAGGTGAGAAAGTTAAGAGAATGCTTAAACAAAGCCAAGAGACTTGGAGAGACTGGAAGAAGACGGGAAAACATAAAGAGGTCACATCGGAAGTGGAGGGAAGGAGCGCAAGAGAGAAAGACAAGTTTCGAAAAGAATAATGAGGACACTGCTACTGTGCACATTCTCGAGCCTTTCTAACCTCTTTGTGCCAGTAGTAGCTTGGCTCCTCTGATGAGCTTGCAGAGCACTTCAGCACCACGTCATCCCCTGGCTGCACCTTCAGCTCCTGCGGAACACCCAGGTAGCTGGTGTAGCCCTCCCGGGACAGCAACAGCTCTCCCATGTCTAAATCACAGTGAGAATGAGGAAGCATGATCAGGCATTAATGAAGCAAGAAATGTAATGTACGCTGAAGCTACTTCTACAAGAGTTTAGGATGTGATTGAATATGCATGCTGCAGTAGTAGCAGCTGGTAAACACTCAGATCTTTTAAGCATATTTGAGTGTATAGGCTCAAGTATGAATACCCCCCCAGAGGTACAGATTGTTCCAAGCAATCAATAATAATGATAATAGGCTTCATCTTATCGAAGTCTTTAGAGAGGCAGTGTTGTGAATAATGGCTCATTTTCTCTTCCATCTCAATAGATGGCCCAAGTCCACCTCGCTCCTGGCTTCTCTTCTCCACTATCTCCTTCAGTCCTTTAGGCCATTCTAATCTATCCCTCTTATCGATTCATCCCATGAGACTGAGGAGCCTATCAAACAGCATTACAGTCAATTTGATGGCCACTGAGGAGATAGAGGACACTGATAATCTGACTAGCTATGCCATGGATGCTGCTCCATACAGTTGTGCATCCTATATTGATGGTTCCAAACGCGAGTCCCACCAGGACAATGCATCTGTGCGTGCTTTGGGTGCAGAGAAAAATTCTGAAATGACTGTAGTCAACCTATCATAGGTAACCATTGTTTGCACTCGATCTGTACTTTTTTGCTGTTGTTTTGTTGGGCAGCTGCATTTCATAGATATGTCTTGTGTCATTAACTATTAATATGTTTTTCTATCCCTCACTGTGAGGAAAGCTGTGTCCACAGTGTCTGAAAGATTGTCTTTACCTCCTGCTGGTTAGAAATATGAGGGAAAATTGCAAGGATTCAGAGTTTCTCTGTTTCTCAGTTGTCTCACCTAGACTGTTTCCCAGAGTACATTCGGGTGTTTTTTTATTCTTCCCTCGCTGGTAGTAATGTCAGTATTTTAAGCTATGTCACACATTCCCTTATTGGAAAGTGAAACTCAAAAACTGTGTATCTTATTTGCGAGTCACTTATTTGTCCAGCTTGTTGTCATATTCCTGTAGAAATCTCTTTGACTTCTGCAGGACACAGACAACATTAAAAAAAGAGTTTCTCTGTTTGGCAATAGGGAAATAGAGTGTCACAGAGTCATTGTTTCATAGACTTTCAGAACAGCTCCCACACAGCTCCCAGCCATATCAACTCACAATGCACTTTGAAGGCCAGCGGCTGGGAGGCATTGTCTGGTGCGGTCACATTTTCAGCATCCGACACGCAGCGGTAGGGCCCCTCAGAGTACCTTCCTGCATGGGGGATAGACAGGACTAGACCGTCACCTGTCAGCAGCTCAACTTCTCTCCGAGAGAAGCACCATGATCGAAAATCTAGATCAACAACTGGATGCCAGGTCTGCATGTACTGGTGAAAAGACAAAAAGGGGAAAAAAGAAAGAATAAAGTTTTAAAGTTTCATCAATCTATTTTTTCCGCTGTTGCAAGAGAAAACCAAATAATGTAATGTAATCGCTTACTTCCTCTGTTCTCTCTCACACCCTCCCACCCATGGCTCACCTTGGAGAAGATCTCAAAGTGGACTTGGCTGATGTTGAGTTCAGAGTCTGAGTACAGACACTCCAGCGTGATCCTGTCTCCCTCCAGGACGGGTTGGGTTGGCCCTTTAATGAGCAAAGTGGCTGCATGTGGACAGAGATTACAGATGCAGGTTATTGATCACAACATGAAGAGATGGAGGGCTCAGGAGTGAAGGCGTGTTGACCTGCACTGGGGATCTAGCTACTGTTCCAGCAAACACTTTCAAAACAACCTCTCCCTTTTCCTGACATTTGTTTCAGTCGCCGGCTGGAAAACTGCCAATACTCTCAGAGTCACCAGGGTCACATGAACAGCAGCAGGTTCTTCCACTTTACTGACACAATTGACAACACAAGTAATTTCACCTTCACTTCAGGCAATATTTAATGGACATCACAATCCAATTACAATATTATTCCACAGTTAAGAACTAGATATGAGGTTGTTCATATGCTCTGCAAACAGTAGCCTATATACACAAACATATTTAATTGCTCTTCTTGACTGTCTCTCGATAATTCCACCAACATTTCGTGTTTTAGTCTGAGTGCTGAAACCACAAGGGGAAACAACTGTTACTGAGCAGTTTCCTCTAGAGGACACATAAACTCAGACACAGACAGGCAGGCAAACAGACGCGCACAAACACACACACACACAAACACACACACACAGAACAGAACAAAACCCAGGAGCAGCAACTGTATGAATATATTTGTGACAAAAGACCAGAACCGCACTTGAAGACTAAACCAACAGCACATTACAGAGGAGTGATAAAATTACAATATTTGAGAAGACTGTAGCGCTGTCCATTCTAAATAAAATAAAAAATAAAAAATACAAAAACATATTTACCATAACTGCCATGAATCAGGGCAACCAGTGCAGCAACTAGAAGTACTTTCATGGCTGTGAAAAACCTTTTCAGTCTAGGCTATCAGAAAGAGGTTGTGCAGTCCTACGCAGCTTCTAATCCGAAATGAAAGTTTGCTCAACATTTATCTGTAACGCGGTGTGGGCGTGGCTTTCATTTCTTTGTTTTTCAGGAAGTGGGTTCAAAATAGTCTGAAATTGTGAAAGCCCAAATAAACTAATCACGCCAAATCATTGTACAGCCGAAAATAAATCGCTCAATAAGCCTTATCATATATTTCACGCCTGAAATATTATGGGAACTGCACATGAAGGGACCGCCGCTGCTCCAATAATCAAATCCACTCCCGGTGCGTCATTGGTCTCTGAGGGGAGCCGGACCTATCACGTTTTCAGTCGGAGCTTGTTGTTGTTGTTGTTGTTGTTGAGGCAAGTCTTCCCTCTGAAGACGCCTTCAACGGAATCTGAATTAAGTTTTGACTTGTTTCCAGACTTGCACTTTCCTGGCGTGACATGCAATGCCGAACAAGCAAACGTTTTACGCTTCATTTGCTGTGACCTTTGATTCATTTGCTGTTTGCCAGAGCTGAACTGGAGATAGAAGTGAAAGCGAGTCTGTCAAGCCCTCAGAGACAGTTTGCTGTCCACGCACTCACACTATCACTTCCAGACTGAGTGACACTCTGACACACTTTTTCTGCATCTACCACCGAAGTAAATATTTTTAACCGATATATATACATATATGTGTATTAGACAAAAACTTGTGAATGTTTCAGATATTTATATTTCAGATATCTGCACCGGATTATTTCTGCACCGGATTATTTATGGTACATTGGTGTTGTTTGCTCACTATGAAATTGAGGAAGGAAAAAAAAAAAGAGAAAAATAATCTCTATTATATCCATGTAGCTTTTCATGGCATGTTTGTTATGACCCAATTAACCTTCAAAGGAGCCCAGGAAGGGGAAAATTGGTTATATACTATATATAACCAATATACTATAACCAATATAATACTATATATAACCAATATATACTATACATGTTAGTTTCAATCTTTCCCCAGGCACAGAGATTAAAAAGGCTAGTTAATTTGGTGATTTAGAAAAAATGAATTGGCGACGGGTTTGGTAACTGATTAATCATTTAAGTCATTTCTTAAGCAAACAGGCCAAACATTCACTGAACTGCCAGACACAGATGGCTGCGTCTACACAGATGTATTAAAGTATCAAAGTTCACCCCGCGGAAAGAGGGGCATTTTACACACATTCAACAAATCAACCTTAAAACAGGCAAATGTACAAGCCTTTTACATATATTGCTGTTTTTTTTTTTAATTAACTGCCATCAATCTTATTATGTAGATTCAAATTATATGCAGCAAAAATGAGGACTTTTGGATTTTCCTGTTATGCCCGGTTGTAATTAGGTATTGGTGTTCGCGGTCGGTGCACTGTATGCACCGCGACTCTAATTAATGGAGCCGAGGATTGGAGCATTTTTCTGCTCATGCAAATCATTGTACCGCCGCAAATAAATTGCTCCTGGTGCAGTTCTACGAAGTCACCAGCAGGCGGCAAAGCAGACGCGCTGTGTTGCCACAGGAAGTAGGTGTCAACAAAACGGAAGTAGTGAAAAAGATCCTCGGTCATTTCGTTAGCTGTGTAGAGGCTATCCAAAACGGCGTTTCTTTACCAATCTCAGACATTGCCGTCAACGGTGCCGAGACATGGACAGATAGTGTTTGTTTAATTGGGTAAGTCGGCAGTTTAACGCGGAGATTCAAGACGCGGCGCGCATAAAGCGGCGTCGCCGGATTAGCTGCTAGATTAGCCTCCCCGGCTAACGTCAGAGCCTGATAGCTGCTATTGTTTTTAGCACGTAACGTTACGTTAGCGTCAGTATTTTAGTTGTTTATTTTGTTCGTAGAAGCGGCGCAGTCACTGAGTAGTTACCTGTGTGGTGTTTAGGTTTTATAGGTGCGGTGGCATTTTGCTCGCTCGTTTAATATTTTGAGTAGATCGCATAGCGTTGTTTGACGGATATGTATCCCTTCATGTGTCCAGTAGCTAATACAGTTAAACGTGTTTTGACATCGCAAAAAGAAATGCAAGTAATAATAAATTATGTATATAGAGCCGAAACACGTTTACAAGGTGCTTAACATGGGAAAGATTTAAACGTCAGCAATGCAAATAAATAGAATCGTGATTTTACTATTTCATTAACTAATTAAATGCTGTAGAATACACATATTGATAAGAGAAGATAAGCTTTGTCATAAAGATTCTGCTCTCTGGTTTAAGTAGGTTGATCAGTTTGTTTATTCACACCACTTAATTAGTATGTAAACGATATTGTTTCTGATTTTACCCCAGATTTAAGGACGTGATCTTTGTCAGAAGATAACCCATCACCCCTGTACCCATATTGGACTGTTGCTGAGGACTCAGAGGAGACGCAATAATTTAGCCTCCTGTGAAACTCCAGAGTCCCTCCTCTTTTCTGGTGGCCACCAGCATGGCGAACAGCACCACAACAGCTGTTAAGGTTTTGGGGGGCCCCGGTCCCGCTGGCAGAAGCAGTCCAGAAGGATCTCAGGTCAGTCCATTTTTATTCACCAAATCTTAAGAGGGTTTTGACTTGGTGGCTTTGCCAGTATCTGTATGAAGTCCCACTGACTTACTAAGTACACATACGTAGATCTCATATTGTAGATTAGAAGCAGTAACAGTTACCTTGCAAATAAGATCTACAAAATTGTTAGGTAAAATGGAAGAACTGTCCTCATACAGTTACAGGAACCTAAAGTGCGTGTTGATTTATTGCACGATTTTGATCATAGCCCAGGTTGTGCAGTTTTCTACAAGACATTCGGCTAACTCTCTCTGTAGTCTTTATGACATTCACCACTAATTCATCACTAAGATGAGCCCATTCTCCTTAACATCAGCGCTCCCGAAAGAGTTGGACAGTCTCATGGTAAAATTTGCCCTATTTAGATGGTATTGTCCCTCCTCAAATAATTATAATGATAGATGATATGTTAAGTTTGGTTTGTTTTTGTATTGTACTTGGCATAAATATTTCAAATATATACGAATATCAGTCGCAGTTTAGTCCAGTAACTCATTTCCGGGGCCTTTAATTTGAATGTAAAAAAAACTACTATAGAGAGCAAACAACATCTGCACCCTTGATCTCTTCTGTAATTGAGTGAATGGATACATCTGCTTCCTGTTCCAGGTGCTCAGTAAGAAGAAGCTGCAGGACCTGGTGAGAGAGATTGACCCAAATGAGCAGCTGGATGAGGATGTTGAGGAGGTTTGTCTGTGATTTTAACTGCAGCTTGAAATTTACACTGTACTTAGATTTTTTTTTTTTAATACGTGTTGTCCTGTGAAATGAACACCACTTACATCTTGCCTGTTCTTGTTGCTCTAAAGCTTCCCTAACCTCCTGCCACATCCATCACTTGGAAACTTTATTCCGTTGAAAGCCTAGCTGCATGATAAATGGTGTGAGTGGCTAAAAACGCGAGGGACTTTCCAGCTGTTGGAGAATGTCGCTTTCCTTTACATAACATGATTGATGGTTTTCGAAATGCCTCTTTTCTCAGATGCTGCTACAAATTGCAGATGACTTTATAGAGAGTGTAGTGACAGCGGCCTGTCAACTGGCACGCCATCGCAAATCCAACACCCTAGAGGTGAAGGATGTTCAATTACATCTTGGTAAGTTGCTTTGGGGTTTTTTGCAAGATTTATTGTGTCTGCCCAGGATGGTAGACAGCCTGTAATCATTGGGTGAAGAATGATGGTATCGTTAATCGTGTTGTCTCATTAATTTTTTAGCAATAATAGATATTTATGTTTAAATATGTAAGTTACTTTGAATGCAAGAAGTTATTTCTGCACATTACAAAAACATTTTGATATTTGAAGGGATTTTGATTGGTTCCATTTAAATTTTACAAAACCTTCAGACAGTTGGCAGATTAAAGGGAAACTGAGTAACATGACAACCAAATGGGTGGCAGGTACATTAACATCTCTGCTGCTTTGCCTTGTTCAGTGTAAAGCACACACAGACTGTCACACTTAATGGATACAAGACAGTTTCAGAAGTAGTAATTATTTTGTTTATAGCCCTGACGATGCATTTAACTGTTTTTGGAAATGAAATGGAAATTAGACTCTGAGAGAGTGACACTTTGCTGATAGACTGAGTTGCTCAGAAGGTATTTATAGCCCTGATAGCGAATTTCCTTGTTATATTTCTAAAGTGTTCATTTGTTGGACGGCCTGAGTAGCTCAGACAGCCTGTGTCCTGCTGACATTGTGCATTGTTTTGCTCAGAACGTCAGTGGAACATGTGGATTCCTGGTTATGGCTCAGATGAGATCCGGCCGTTCAAGAAGGCGTGCACCACAGAGGCCCACAAACAGGTGAGCAATAAGAAGGTTTTGTTTCTGTTGGACATATGGGAATATTCCTGTTAATGGTACAGTTCATGTAGAATGTGTACGGGAAGGGGAAAAGTTTCAGATGATTAATGATCTTGCATGTATCAGTAATATTGATTTGTTTTGTATTGGAAGGAACATATGTAATTGCTGACCTAACATTTTGCAATTTTTCTGTTTCAGAGAATGGCACTGATCCGCAAGACAACCAAAAAATAGCAAGACCGTACACTTTGTTGTACCCACTCTGTGATTTTTATTTTCTTTTTGGATGGTTTTTTTCCTTTTCAATTGGGATCAAGAAAGAGGGCGTTTGGGTGGGGGTATTTTTTTTGTTTTTTGACATTAGTGTTTCATTGTCATGTCTCCCTAACTTTTGAGTGTTTTGCCAGCACCATCACACAGAAATATAATTGTTGTCCCTGATTCTGTTTTGTTTCCATGAAGCTAAGCCTGGCAGAACTCTATTCATTGCATTTTTGTCAATAAACGTTTACTGGAATACTTATTTTGGATTGTGACCAGTGCTGTATCCAGTGTGCCTTTTCAGCATTTGGATGTGAATGTTACTGATTCATCTGCCTTCTCAAAATGATCTTTAGTGTTTTCTTGAAAATAATAGATAATCATAAATGAGTATGTAAAAGATTATGACTCTCCTGTTTACCCACTCTACTCATACAAGGCTGTTAAGTTTTGTTTTTTTTAATAGAGGAATTATAATACCAAATTCCTATACTGCAAACAGTGGCCATAAATACAGTAAATTCTTTGCCTTTTTTATTGAAAAAAAAAATATATGCTGTATTGTTACTGACTGTAGCAGGTTTTAATACATTAACACATATTTCAACCAATGTTATGAATTGTATTTTTTATTTTTGTCTGATTAAGCAAATTGCATCAAAATGATAGAAGAAATGCTGCCAAGAAGTTTGCTTTTTACAATGTCAAATTAAAAATGATAAATGACTGATATTATCAGACAAAAAGTTTTGCAGTATGGCTTCTGTTGCCAGACTGGAGTTAGACAAATGAGCTCTATACATAGGAAAGTTTAAGTTTTTAGGCAAGGCTTTTAAATAACTAACCTAAAGCAAGTTAGCATACTGTTTTTCATTTAAAAGTGATTCTCTACAGTTACAATTAAAACTCCTAGCAATTTTTCAAAATACCACACCAATGTACAGTACATAAACTACACCAAGGTTTTTAATAATCAAATGGAGGCGAAGTATTAAAAATATTGAAATTGTAATTATTTTACTTGCCGTATATTTGCACTAAGGACACAAACCAGTATACAGACACAACACACTAACCTGTCAGGGAACCAGGGTGTCTTTTAGCATAATAAATTGTGTTTGTTGCAGAAACACAGGAGGTTGTTCAGCCGGATGAACAGTAATTGCTATGGAAACTCTCCGATTTCAGAAGAACAATATCCAAAGGCACCCTAGAGTTTTCGTTTAATTAATTTCAACGACAGAACCTGAAAACAATCACTCACTCACAGGATGCTGTGCAATTATTGGTGATACAACAAAGCTTTTTCCCCACAACTACTCAGGCCCAAGAGATTAGTTCACATAAAGGCCTATGGTGATGTTTATAATCTCAACCAGGGGACCTAATACTTTAACTGCTGCCAGTTATTCACAGAACCAGCAACACATACAACAATCACAGTTTTATGTTCATGGGTTTCCCTCCCTCAAAATAAACCAGGTCTTTTTTGCACCCCTTCTTTACAAGTTATCACCTTCAGTGTGGTCATGAGCTGTGAACCAGTTATTGATTAAAAGAGATAGAAATACCAAATGTAATGTAATCCCCTCACATATCTTCAGACCTCTTGAGTGGGCCAGCCCTCCAGGTAGGGAGGCACTTTTCCAGTTCTTGGGGCTTGAGGGCTGAAAATCAGTGGTAGTGAAGATGTAGACTTAATGCGGTGGTAACCAAGTTTTATCTTAAGCACCTATTAGACAGGAAAAGGAAAAAAAGCTCCAGTTTCTGGATGTTATACAACCTCTGCTTACTCATGTAAGTCCGTGTTAAAATACTCTGATAAGCTGTCGGCCTATCATCTCAGAAGAGCGCAAACCTTCTACTGACTTTACACATCTAAGTCTTAAGTCTTACACAAAAACCCATAGATTCTGCATTTAAACAAGTCTACAGCCACACTCGACATTTTTACCTGGATCTCCATTTTAATACAATGCTAACATTGCTAATTAGCACTAAACACCAAGTCCAACTGAGGGTAAAGGTTAGTTTTGCAGCTGTCTTTGGTTAATCAGACATTAGAATATCTTCTTGGGTCCTTGAACATTTGCAAATTTTACAGCAATCTATCCAATAGTAGGCAGGATTCCCCCTCTAAAATCACACGTCAACCTACAGGTGGTGTAGAGTAAAAGTCAGAGGATCACTGAAAGTCAGTTGGAAATAACCCTCTAGGGACCATGAACATCTGCGCAAAATTCCATGGCAATCCATCTGATAGTTTCTATGTTTTAGAAGTATTTTTGGACCCAAGTGGTAGACCAACTAAGCCACGCCAGTGTAGCATGACCAATAAATATGAATTACTCAAAACCTTTATTTTTAAAGTAAGCTAACTCCTCACTGATATAGAAATGTCAAAATATTCTACATATTAGGGCACAAAATGTTTCAACAAATCAGTCTTCTTAGTTTTGAAGATTATATCCTCACATAAAAGGTGCAAAAAAATGCATTTTAACTCAGTGCGAGTCTCGATGGTCACACATCACATTTACATATCACCACAAATCCAAGAGTGGGTGACCATCACCAGTCCACAGTTTAACCACAGCACTTCTTCTTGCTCTTGGGGGCTGTGCTGGGCTGAGCCAGGCTGGCTCTCTGTAACTGCAGCACCTGTGGGGCAGCGCACTTAACTCCATCCCAGCCCTCTTGCAGCTCTACCTCACCACTCAAAAGACCCTGATAGACCCGTCGAGTGAGAAGTTCAAAGCACTCCTTCACATTCTGGCCTGTCTTGGCAGAGGCCTCCACATATGGCATCCCTAGCTGTCCGGCCAGTTTCTCAGCCTCTTCTCGACTCACCGCCCTCTCTCCAGAACCATCTCGGTCACTCTTTTGGCCCACCAGGACGAACAGAACCTTATGCGGCTGCACTCGCTCACACACCTCAGCATGCCACTCCTTGATATGGTCAAAGGAGGCTCGGTTGGTCATGTCAAACACCAGCAGGCCTCCAACTGAGTTGCGGTAATAAGAACGGGTCACTGACCTGATGGAAAAAAGAGACAAAGGAAAAAACAAAAGGAAGAGAGTGAGGACATTTGAATTTCAACACATGGAAAAACCCAAAACTCATACCGGGCAGTGCAGAGGTCAGACTCCACTACCAACTTATTTTCTGTTCTTGTGAGCAAATAATCACCTGATTCTCTGCACTGTTTGGCTTGAACTATTTTAGATAAGCAGATTGAAAAAGATTCCATCTCTTTGAAAGAAACTGATAACCACTGTGTTTTAATCCTAATCATGAAACTGTCAAGCAGCATATAGTTCCCCTCATGAGTCACTGAATGTTTAAACCACAGGAAAGGCTTAGGATCCTCCCATCTGCCAGCTGGTGAAAACTTACTTCTCCAGTAGAATACTTCTTTATGAAAACAAACCAGATTTGCCTGAGCTTTTAGCTGACTCATGTGGGATTAGCAAGCAACTGATACCATGCAGAGAGGGGGTAAACATAAACAGGCGCAGTTTGCAATTTGCCACGGTTCATTCAACTGGAGAACTGAAATAATGAATTTAGAGACAGAATGAAACAAGTTACCCCTAGTTCTTTCATTAAATATGCTGAGCAGGCAGAATAATGCCTTTTCAAAGATCTGCCTTTTCCACTTTAAGCATTACACATCCTGCATATCTGTAAAACAGTGCACACTGCTCTTGAGAGGGTGACAGGGTGGATACAGTGTTTTGCTGAAAGCAAACACTGATGAACTGATCTGGTGTGAATGGGATAAGCAGTTGTAGTTTATTTGGATAGTAGATTTGCATGTGTGCCAGACCGTCATAAGAATGGCATTCTGTTTTCATGACACATTTCACTGTTGTATTCAAAGCACTGTACCACCAGGCCTGATGCATAAAGATGCCTTGTGCAGTTCTGATTAAGACATTCATTAATGTAAAGAATCCAAACGTTAGAAGAAGCAATGACTGGCACCCATGTAGAAGACAAACACCTTGTCCCCTGTCTGTCACAAGACGAGTTTATCCTCACCTGAACCTCTCTTGCCCAGCCGTGTCCCAGAACTGCAGCTTAACACGGACCCCCAGCTCCACCTCCAGGAAGTGAACATAGAAGTCTACACCCACCGTCTGGTTGATGGACTCCAGGAACAAGTCTTCAGTGTAGCGCTTCAGCAGGGAGGACTTGCCCACCGTGGAGTCCCCCAGCATGATGATCCGGAACTGGTACTGCCATAAAGTCAGGTCCATCGTTGCTGGTGGTGGAAAAAGAGTGACGGAGACAGGGGAAGAGAGATTGCGGGGACACAATGGTGTAGAGAATAAGTCTTGAGGAAAAAGTGCAGTAATTTTTAATGAGGTTGGAAGTTGGGTTAGGAGTGGATCAAGAGGAGAATAGTGAACGGCCTAGATGACACCATGAGGGTTGGAGAAAGAGGTGAAACCTGCGAGAGACTTGCAATCCCACACCAGGTTCCCACAAGTTTGACGCTCCAAATGTTGAGTAACACCACAGCAGCCACTCCTTATTAATCTCACAATCAGTAGAAAAGTGTGTTCACAGTCATCCCGCACTCCTGTGTATATTATCGCTCCAGCACAACTCTCAGCCTCATTCCTGTGGTGGCTCCTCAAATCCAATACAAAAGCCGGTATGTAGAAAAGTCTGTCCCGCAAAGTAGATCCCAGTATTGCTGCAGTTCTCTACTGCCACTGCAAGCATGTGCATGAGTGTGCTGTGCAGGGGCGTGGACTTCTAAAGTTTGCCTGTTGATACTTGACA